>NW_027311902.1:600000-921999 GCF_040954645.1 Diabrotica undecimpunctata | reverse complement strand
GAGATAAGTTACCAATCGGCAGAAGAAGTATCGGACGACCGCGCAAAAGATGGAGTGACAATATTTCATAGAAGTGTTATTCCGCCAATGAACAAGCAGAATTGCTTACAAAAAGGAAGAAGAAGAACTTTTATCTTGTATTTTTAATAATGATTCTTTCTCTGTGTTTGATTGCTAATTGAGTTTATTAATCTGAGATATTATTATCGTACATTATTCACTTACTTTTTCCAACCCCGAGGACGATAGCTTCCTATAGGATGTTAACTATCAGTGGTTACCTCACCCGAACAGATATACTTCTGTTCTAATGGTGCTTTATATGCACTTGGTAATTTTGGGGAAGCTTACTATTATGTAATTCTCTATTGGCCATTAGGAAATTTTTTATTTGAGGTTTCTTTATTTCTCTTTTGAAGTAAAAGTATTTTTATGCAGTTTAACTCTTACTTTTTTAGGTTCCTGGTTTCGATTTCTTCTATGCAGTTTTTGTTTTTTTTTGTATAGATTTTCGATTTCCACTAAACTTAAAAAAATGTTTTTACCACTCATTATATTTACTTACCTTACATATGTGGTCAGTATTTCATTGATTTCATACTTTTATGCAGTTTCTATAATGTTTTTTTGGTTAGACCTTAATTTCCGTGGCGTACAGAGTGATGATTTATATTTTAGCAATTAACACCATATACTTTTACTCAGTATTTACCTTTTTTCATTAGTAGAAACTTTTCCTTTTAATGTATAGCATATCTTAAAACTGTATTTCCTTATTACACATTGCACTTTGCTTACAATACACCTCTGCCTTATCTATTCTCATTGCACTTGCCTACTGTTTTTCCTAGTATTGTATGTTTTTGTTGTTTAATTTGTTAGCCATCTTCCATATTTGAGTTGATGGGCAACTAGAGTTAAGACTGGAGCAAAATTTAATCCATGTTGTTTTGGCTTTGTGTTTAAACATTTTTTTAGTTTAGCTTCTATCTTTTTATATTCAAAAAAGTTATTTAGTGTAGATGCGGTTTTGTATTTTTTAAGAGCGTTCTTCTTAAGCTGTAGCTGTGTATTATATTCATCATCCCACCAAATTGATTTTTGACTATGTTTAGAACTGAAGGGTACCTTTTTGGGGGATAGAAGCTTCGCTGCTTGTATTAATTGCTCTGTTCAGATTAAATGCCATTTCATTACAGTTTTCAGAGTATACAACATTCTTCAGTTCCATTTCAAGAGTGCTCTGAAACAATTCCCTGTTGGCCTTCTCTAATTTCCATTTTCTTGTTGGATAGACAACAGAAGAGGGTACATCAACATTCAACTTGATGGAAATAATATAATGATCAGATCCAAGAGTTCTATCCAATGTTTGCCAATGAGCTAGTTTAATTAGTCCAGGAGTTATTATCTTTTTATTTTCCAGAAAAATTTCAAAATCTAGTTTTAGTATATTTAGATCTTTCCGATCTAAATGTTTGTCATTTTACCGGTAAATTTTTTAATACGTAATAAAAAACTTGCTTCATACTGTATTATATATAAATGTATTTATTTTATGAGTAATGTATATGTAAAATGTATTTATATTATTTAAATGTAAGTTTTATTTGTTTTTATTTGAATATTTCAATTAAAATTATTAACTTGGGGTTATAAGGTTATTTTTTTTGGTAATAAAGATAAAAGACTGCATTGGAGAAGGAAAGAAAAAGAAAGAAAGAAAAATAAAAACCGGGCTTAACAATTTGATCAAACGAGAGAAAAATTAGAGGCAAGTCTTAATTAGAAGGGAATTCAAGTGATTGGATGGTCAAGCTGGTTAACTAAAGTTTAGTAAGTGAGAGAGATATAGAGTACGATAAGAAGATGAGACGGAGATATTCAGGGAATGGAGATCGGCTGGCTTTTCGTGCCGTTGTAGAATAAAATGGATGATGATAAAGAAACAAAAGATAAAAACCGAAGATTACTGAAGGGAAAAGGAGTTACTAACAAAAAGAAGGATGGGCGCCAGGAGTAAAGGTCTGTTGGAACTTCTACTCCGTTGATATTACAGTGGGAGTGCTAGAAAGTATAGTGATAAACGATAAAAGTATGATTTAATTCTAGAAAAAACTATTTAAAACCCAAGTAACTGAGAGAGACCAGATTTTGGAGGTAACTGTAGATACATCATGTTTCGGTACTTTATTTTGCCATGATCGATTTGGAAAAAGGAATTCTGACCATGACTGGAAGACTGCAAAGGACGAGACGATACTAAAGTCGAGGGTTGACGAGACCAAGAAAAGGTTTCTTCTAAACGCTTACATTTCTCAATAAGTTCGTCGAGACTACAGATTTCGACAAGAGCAAGTTGAGAGTGATATGAGGGTAACAACGATTTCATGATGATTCGTATCTTTTCGGATTCTGTGAGAGGAGTATCAAGACGACTCCACAATCCAAGGATATTGTTGATAAACATTGTAACGGGTTCATTGTGGAGTTGTTTCCGCTTTTTAATATCATCCAAAAGATCGTCTTGATAGGAATACGGTAAGAAATCTGCTTTTAGTTTTTGCACCAGGTCTTTCCAACAAGAAAGGTTAAAGCGATTATTCATAAACCAAGTGAAAGCAGGACCGGTAAACAATTCAGCTGAAGCAGCAAATAAATCACCCTCGGGAACACCTCTAGAGATACGCAAACATTCAACCTTCTCTAAGAAAGTAGCAACAGTATCACGATCACCTAGTCCAGAGAAAGAAATACCCCATTTATAAACTTGAGTAGGTTTAGAAAATGGAAAGGGTGAAACATTATAAGTGGTGCATTTGGAGTGGACGTAGCAGCTGGGTTTCCCCGAGCATCAAGATCACCTTCAATATCCAATATTTTTAATGCTACAGCTTTTTGGTACGTTTCATGTTCATCGGTGGTATATTGCAACCGACTTACTCGTTCAGATAAATGAGCTTATCTAGACGACAATCTAACAAAGGTAGGATCCTGTATTGTGCCCCTAAATATGGTGATTTTCTGAATAAGGTTTGCAGTGGTTCGTCAATTTCCATCCTATGTTGCTCAAAGGGAACACAAGAGGTAGAAATTTGCAGAAAACTTCTATTTTCCTTTTCCTGACGCAGAGCTACACTCAATATTTTGCGTTTAGCCTCAACAGTGGGATATTCAGTAATATCAATACTTTGGATTTTGAGTTCGTAATCTAACTCTTTTATCAGTAAATGCTCAACTTTGAAAATAGACATTTTGGAAAGGAAACTTCAAGTTTCAAGACAAAAACACTTGGTGTGTATACATAAACCAACCCAAAGAAAAAACAACCGTAAATTTATAAAACATACAAAATCGGAAATTTATTCGTATACAGTAATCTTTAATTAAGATGAAATAACTTCTTCTTCTCATTGCGCCGTCTCCTTTCGACGGTTGGCGATCCAAATGGCAATTGTAGTTTTGGAGCTGCTGCGCGAAAGATCTCTACGGATGAGCGGTCGAACCATCTCCTCAGGTCTTTCAGCCACGAGTTCCGGCGTCTTCCTACTGATCTTTTGCCCTGTACTTTTCCTTCCAGTATAACTTGAAGTAATTCATATCTTTCGCCTCTCAGCACAGGACCCAAGTATTGCATTTTCCTCTCTTTGATTATTCTTAGTAATTCTTTTTTGTTTACACATGCGACGAAGTACCTCAACATTAGTAATTCTTTGTACCCATGGAATCCTCAACATTCGTCTGTATATATACATCTCAAAGGCATCTATTCTTTTTTCTATTTCAGAGTCCATTGTCCAACTTTCACAGCCATACAGTAAGACAGAAAAAACGTAACATCTGATCATTCGGATTCTAAGCTGTAGACTAAGGTCTGATCTTGTAAAAAATGTTTTAATGCTCATGATTGTTTTCCTTGCTTGTTCGATTCTTGATAGGATTTCTTTTTTTGGATTACACTGACTATTGATATTTGTTCCCAAATATTTTATGGAATTTACCTGTTCTATTATTTGACCCTTGGCATACACCTATACGTTTATTGGTGTCTTTGAAAATACTAAAGTTTTAGTTTTGGAAACGTTTAGATGTAAACCGAATATTTCGCTGGGGTGAACTACCGCATTTATTATATTTTGTAGTTCTTGTGCGTTGCTTGCTATTAAGACGGTATCATCAGCATATCTGATGTTGTCTATGCTGATTCCGTTAATCTTAATTCCGCCTTGGACCTCGTCTAATGCTTCTCTGAATATAGACTCCGAATACAAATTAAAGAGTAGCGGTGATAAGACGCAACCCTGTCTCACTTCTCGTCGGATTTGTATGTCTTCGGATGTTGAACAGAACCTACTAAACCTATATGTAGCCCCAAAATATATAGTTATGTGGACACAAGTACCAGTACAGGATCTCAGTTATAATATACCAAGAATAATATAACGTATAAAATGTAAAAATTTCACTTATTAAAATTGACCTATTTACTTATGTTTGATATACTGCCAAAAAATAAATGCTATATCCTAAATTTAAACTACTTTAACCCTTACACCGGCATAATCTCTCAGAAAGAAAAATTAAACACTGTAACTATAAACTTTTTTTTCCAAAACTAAACAAAATTTAAAGTAATAATTGCAGCAAGTTTTAGATTCCCCATGTCTCTCTTAACACCTTTATCAACGTCTGTTTTTGCCTTGCAATTCTTAGAAGGCACAGATTAAAGCGGAATTCTTGAATTTGGTTTCGAAAATTAGTCTACGATTTATAGTTTATTCGTCTTCCGGGTTTGGACCGTGTCATTTGTGAGTGACCCAAAAGTGGGTTCATCTCGACGTTTCGCTACAATTGTATGTAGCTTCTTCAGGAGAACAAAAAAGAAAAAGAAACAAAAGACAAGAAGATGGGTAGTTAGCAACGGTAACTCAGTTACTCAACGCAACCAGAGGCGAATACTAACTACCAAGATGGGCATTTGGTCACAGTAACTCAACTACTCAACGCAGCCAGAGGTGAAAACCAAATGCCAGGACAGGGATTCACGTCCAACAGCTCAGAACACTAACGCGTCGAGAGGCAGGGAGTGAATCCGACGATTACTCCGCTACCGCTCTATTTATAGTCGCGGTGACCTGTCGTGTCGGGACGTATCGGCACACTCCGTGGCGCGAACGTCAAGAAGCGCGCGCTGGCCAATCATGTGGCTGCATCGTGGTAGCGGGACCGGACGGCGGCTCTAGACTGGGATTCCAGATGGGAGACAAGTAGTATCCTTCCTCTCGATTGATATTATGTGGATTTTTTCGGATCTCTAGAGATTCGCGGATTTTCCTGGAATAAAAGAAGGGGCTCTTAGAAATGATATGAGTTTTTTCGAACAATATGGAATGACCGGTTTCTTGGCAGTGTTCAGCAACTGCAGAATGGGAGAAAAGACCTGATCGAATGCATCTTAGATGCTCTTGAATCCGAGTTATGACGGAACGACCAGTTTCGCCAATATACACTTGTCCACATGAACAAGGAATAGAATAGACACCACAGGAAGATAGGGGCGGTAATGGGTCCTTAGGAGAGGGTAGATATTGTGAGATTTTCTTGGGTGGTCGAAAAGTAGTCCTGATACCTTCCTTGCGAAGAATTTTGCCAATCCTATCAGTGACACTTCGAATATACGGAAGAAAAGCCACAGGAGTATTACCCGAAGATTCTGAATTTGTCGTCCTAGGGTGTAAAGGGGGATGTAGATGTCGGTGTGTAATATTTTGAATTGTGGACTTGGAGTAACCGTTGGCGACAAGGGTTTTTTGCAGATGGCCAAGTTCTTCTCTAAGGTTGTCAGGTTCAGAAATCGAAATGGCCCGATGGATGAGAGAGTTGATCACAGAATTCTTTTGGGCAGGATGGTGGTGTGATGAAGCATGTAGGTAACGATTTGTGTGAGTCTTTTTTCTATAAACAGAGTGACCCAATCGGCCATTGGGCTTGGAGGTGACTAACACATCGAGAAAGGGAAGGGACCGATTATTTTCTACTTCCATTGTGAATTTTATACTCGGATGTTGTGAGTTAAGATGATCTAGGAAGGGAGAAAGGGTATGTTGACCATGGGGCCAGATGATAAATGTATCATCAACGTAGCGGAACCAGACTTTTGGTTTTAAGGGGTAAGATTCTAGGGCTAAAGACTCAAAGGCTTCCATGAAAATGTCAGCAATGACAGGGGAAAGGGGAGAACCCATTGGTGTTCCAGATATTTGTTTGTAGAAATTGCCTCTAAAAGAAAAATATGTTGAAAGGAGGCATTTTTCCGCAAGATCTGCCAAAACCAAAGACTTGTTATCATTGGTCAAGTGATCTCGCAGAACAACTAGAGAGTCATGTATGGGGATATTAGTAAATAGGGATGATACATCGAAACTGACGAGAATGTCTTGGGGATCGACCGTGAGGGAGGAGATTAAGGTGATGAAATGTGTGGAATTTCGGACATAAGAAGAGGTACGACCAGTATAGGTCTTAAACTGATTCGACAAGTACTTTGCGAGTTTGTAGGTAGGAGAGTTAATCGTAGTCACAATGGGACGAAGAGGTACGTTGTCTTTATGGATTTTGGGAAGACCGTAAATTCTGGGGCAGATGGAGTTTTTCGGAACTATGGACTTCTTAACATCATCGGAAAGATCGGATTGTTTGATGGCATGGGAAATTTCGCGTTCGACTCTAGAAGTGGGGTCTCGAGAAATTGTGTTATAACAGGATGTATCCCTAAGTAAGTCGTTTACTTTCTCTATGTAGGAAGGAGTATCCAGGATGACTGTGGCATTACCTTTGTCTGCAGGAAGGATTATTATCTCAGAAAGAGAACGGAGATTTTTGAGAGCTATGAATTCCTCACGAGATATATTGGAAGTAGGGATTTTGGCTGTATCAAGACATTTAGCGACGTCAAAGCGGATACGGTCGGCTGGAATTTTAGGAATTGTGCGGAGTGCCGCTTCCACATTTGAAACTATTTCTTCGGTAGGAATTCTGGAAGGAGTGATAGCAAAATTAAGACCTTTAGATAGAAGACTGCTTTCTGCACTTGTTAATTGGTGAGAAGAAAGATTAACGACGGTGTTAGTAAGAGGTGAATGAGAAGTAGAAGTGGTGGAATGTGATTTTTTCTTAGATACAAGGGATTGGAATTTCTTTTTGTGAGTTTCGTTGCTTAGAAGAAGGATTTGGAAGCCTTTGAGTCTTTAGCCCTAGAATCTTACCCCTTAAAACCAAAAGTCTGGTTCCGCTACGTTGATGATACATTTATCATCTGGCCCCATGGTCAACATACCCTTTCTCCCTTCCTAGATCATCTTAACTCACAACATCCGAGTATAAAATTCACAATGGAAGTAGAAAATAATCGGTCCCTTCCCTTTCTCGATGTGTTAGTCACCTCCAAGCCCAATGGCCGATTGGGTCACTCTGTTTATAGAAAAAAGACTCACACGAATCGTTACCTACATGCTTCATCACACCACCATCCTGCCCAAAAGAATTCTGTGATCAACTCTCTCATCCATCGGGCCATTTCGATTTCTGAACCTGACAACCTTAGAGAAGAACTTGGCCATCTGCAAAAAACCCTTGTCGCCAACGGTTACTCCAAGTCCACAATTCAAAATATTACACACCGACATCTACATCCCCCTTTACACCCTAGGACGACAAATTCAGAATCTTCGGGTAATACTCCTGTGGCTTTTCTTCCGTATATTCGAAGTGTCACTGATAGGATTGGCAAAATTCTTCGCAAGGAAGGTATCAGGACTACTTTTCGACCACCCAAGAAAATCTCACAATATCTACCCTCTCCTAAGGACCCATTACCGCCCCTATCTTCCTGTGGTGTCTATTCTATTCCTTGTTCATGTGGACAAGTGTATATTGGCGAAACTGGTCGTTCCGTCAAAACTCGGATTCAAGAGCATCTAAGATGCATTCGATCAGGTCTTTTCTCCCATTCTGCAGTTGCTGAACACTGCCAAGAAACCGGTCATTCCATATTGTTCGAAAAAACTCATATCATTTCTAAGAGCCCCTTCTTTTATTCCAGGAAAATCCGCGAATCTCTAGAGATCCGAAAAAATCCACATAATATCAATCGAGAGGAAGGATACTACTTGTCTCCCATCTGGAATCCCAGTCTAGAGCCGCCGTCCGGTCCCGCTACCACGATGCAGCCACATGATTGGCCAGCGCGCGCTTCTTGACGTTCGCGCCACGGAGTGTGCCGATACGTCCCGACACGACAGGTCACCGCGACTATAAATAGAGCGGTAGCGGAGTAATCGTCGGATTCACTCCCTGCCTCTCGACGCGTTAGTGTTCTGAGCTGTTGGACGTGAATCCCTGTCCTGGCATTTGGTTTTCACCTCTGGCTGCGTTGAGTAGTTGAGTTACTGTGACCAAATGCCCATCTTGGTAGTTAGTATTCGCCTCTGGTTGCGTTGAGTAACTGAGTTACCGTTGCTAACTACCCATCTTCTTGTCTTTTGTTTCTTTTTCTTTTTTGTTCTCCTGAAGAAGCTACATACAATTGTAGCGAAACGTCGAGATGAACCCACTTTTGGGTCACTCACAAATGACACGGTCCAAACCCGGAAGACGAATAAACTATAATTCTGACTCTGGCCGTGGAAGCCTACGATTTCATTTGACCAACCTCTACGGGGAGGTTATATTCCGCAAAACCTCAGAGTTCTCCAATCTTCGCTCTAAAGTTTCATCTCTACTTTCTTCGCTCACCTTCCTCTCTAGATGTCGTGATAATAACTTGGTTCCCAATTTTCTGTTCTAAAACATCACATTTCCTCTTCATCTTCTTCCCGAATTCTACATCGAGCCAGCCTATCTCTACTTCGTGAACGGATTCAACATATTCGAAAAACCCTTAATTTTCAATCCCAAAAACTTTTTAAGCTGCATCTTGAACTTTCCAGTATTCTTAGTGTCGATGATTGGTCACTTTTAGACCGCATTTCCTATCATCAAGCCGATAAAATCCTTCTTCTAAGCAACGAAACTCACAAAAAGAAATTCCAATCCCTTGTATCTAAGAAAAAATCACATTCCACCACTTCTACTTCTCATTCACCTCTTACTAACACCGTCGTTAATCTTTCTTCTCACCAATTAACAAGTGCAGAAAGCAGTCTTCTATCTAAAGGTCTTAATTTTGCTATCACTCCTTCCAGAATTCCTACCGAAGAAATAGTTTCAAATGTGGAAGCGGCACTCCGCACAATTCCTAAAATTCCAGCCGACCGTATCCGCTTTGACGTCGCTAAATGTCTTGATACAGCCAAAATCCCTACTTCCAATATATCTCGTGAGGAATTCATAGCTCTCAAAAATCTCCGTTCTCTTTCTGAGATAATAATCCTTCCTGCAGACAAAGGTAATGCCACAGTCATCCTGGATACTCCTTCCTACATAGAGAAAGTAAACGACTTACTTAGGGATACATCCTGTTATAACACAATTTCTCGAGACCCCACTCCTAGAGTCGAACGCGAAATTTCCCATGCCATCAAACAATCCGATCTTTCCGATGATGTTAAGAAGTCCATAGTTCCGAAAAACTCCATCTGCCCCAGAATTTACGGTCTTCCCAAAATCCATAAAGACAACGTACCTCTTCGTCCCATTGTGACTACGATTAACTCTCCTACCTACAAACTCGCAAAGTACTTGTCGAATCAGTTTAAGACCTATACTGGTCGTACCTCTTCTTATGTCCGAAATTCCACACATTTCATCACCTTAATCTCCTCCCTCACGGTCGATCCCCAAGACATTCTCGTCAGTTTCGATGTATCATCCCTATTTACTAATATCCCCATACATGACTCTCTAGTTGTTCTGCGAGATCACTTGACCAATGATAACAAGTCTTTGGTTTTGGCAGATCTTGCGGAAAAATGCCTCCTTTCAACATATTTTTCTTTTAGAGGCAATTTCTACAAACAAATATCTGGAACACCAATGGGTTCTCCCCTTTCCCCTGTCATTGCTGACATTTTCATGGAAGCCTTTGAGTCTTTAGCCCTAGAATCTTACCCCTTAAAACCAAAAGTCTGGTTCCGCTACGTTGATGATACATTTATCATCTGGCCCCATGGTCAACATACCCTTTCTCCCTTCCTAGATCATCTTAACTCACAACATCCGAGTATAAAATTCACAATGGAAGTAGAAAATAATCGGTCCCTTCCCTTTCTCGATGTGTTAGTCACCTCCAAGCCCAATGGCCGATTGGGTCACTCTGTTTATAGAAAAAAGACTCACACGAATCGTTACCTACATGCTTCATCACACCACCATCCTGCCCAAAAGAATTCTGTGATCAACTCTCTCATCCATCGGGCCATTTCGATTTCTGAACCTGACAACCTTAGAGAAGAACTTGGCCATCTGCAAAAAACCCTTGTCGCCAACGGTTACTCCAAGTCCACAATTCAAAATATTACACACCGACATCTACATCCCCCTTTACACCCTAGGACGACAAATTCAGAATCTTCGGGTAATACTCCTGTGGCTTTTCTTCCGTATATTCGAAGTGTCACTGATAGGATTGGCAAAATTCTTCGCAAGGAAGGTATCAGGACTACTTTTCGACCACCCAAGAAAATCTCACAATATCTACCCTCTCCTAAGGACCCATTACCGCCCCTATCTTCCTGTGGTGTCTATTCTATTCCTTGTTCATGTGGACAAGTGTATATTGGCGAAACTGGTCGTTCCGTCAAAACTCGGATTCAAGAGCATCTAAGATGCATTCGATCAGGTCTTTTCTCCCATTCTGCAGTTGCTGAACACTGCCAAGAAACCGGTCATTCCATATTGTTCGAAAAAACTCATATCATTTCTAAGAGCCCCTTCTTTTATTCCAGGAAAATCCGCGAATCTCTAGAGATCCGAAAAAATCCACATAATATCAATCGAGAGGAAGGATACTACTTGTCTCCCATCTGGAATCCCAGTCTAGAGCCGCCGTCCGGTCCCGCTACCACGATGCAGCCACATGATTGGCCAGCGCGCGCTTCTTGACGTTCGCGCCACGGAGTGTGCCGATACGTCCCGACACGACAGGTCACCGCGACTATAAATAGAGCGGTAGCGGAGTAATCGTCGGATTCACTCCCTGCCTCTCGACGCGTTAGTGTTCTGAGCTGTTGGACGTGAATCCCTGTCCTGGCATTTGGTTTTCACCTCTGGCTGCGTTGAGTAGTTGAGTTACTGTGACCAAATGCCCATCTTGGTAGTTAGTATTCGCCTCTGGTTGCGTTGAGTAACTGAGTTACCGTTGCTAACTACCCATCTTCTTGTCTTTTGTTTCTTTTTCTTTTTTGTTCTCCTGAAGAAGCTACATACAATTGTAGCGAAACGTCGAGATGAACCCACTTTTGGGTCACTCACAAATGACACGGTCCAAACCCGGAAGACGAATAAACTATAATTCTGACTCTGGCCGTGGAAGCCTACGATTTCATTAGTCTACGATTTTATTATCAGATGTCGCTACATTGCGTCTATACGAAGCCATGTTATAGTTGCTTCCTAAGACAGAGAAGAATTATTTCACGTTCAGAGCGCTTGCGAAAGCCGTTCTGATGATGCCTATTGGGCTGAAATACGTATAAACGGATGCGCAAGCTCCCTATACGTGAAATAAAATCTTAACTGTCTTTTCCTTGTTATTTCGATATACTCTGTACGAGTACTAGAAACCAATTCGCTAAGAATTTTGCTTAGTTGAAAAGATATGTTGTGGAATGCAAGTTTTAGATTCCCCATGTCTCTCTTAACACCTTTATCAACGTCTGTTTTTGCCTTGCAATTCTTAGAAGGCACAGATTAAAGCGGAATTCTTGAATTTGGTTTCGAAAATTAGTCTACGATTTTATTATCAGATGTCGCTACATTGCGTCTATACGAAGCCATGTTATAGTTGCTTCCTAAGACAGAGAAGAATTATTTCACGTTCAGAGCGCTTGCGAAAGCCGTTCTGATGATGCCTATTGGGCTGAAATACGTATAAACGGATGCGCAAGCTCCCTATACGTGAAATAAAATCTTAACTGTCTTTTCCTTGTTATTTCGATATACTCTGTACGAGTACTAGAAACCAATTCGCTAAGAATTTTGCTTAGTTGAAAAGATATGTTGTGGAATGCAAGTTTTAGATTCCCCATGTCTCTCTTAACACCTTTATCAACGTCTGTTTTTGCCTTGCAATTCTTAGAAGGCACAGATTAAAGCGGAATTCTTGAATTTGGTTTCGAAAATTAGTCTACGATTTTATTATCAGATGTCGCTACATTGCGTCTATACGAAGCCATGTTATAGTTGCTTCCTAAGACAGAGAAGAATTATTTCACGTTCAGAGCGCTTGCGAAAGCCGTTCTGATGATGCCTATTGGGCTGAAATACGTATAAACGGATGCGCAAGCTCCCTATACGTGAAATAAAATCTTAACTGTCTTTTCCTTGTTATTTCGATATACTCTGTACGAGTACTAGAAACCAATTCGCTAAGAATTTTGCTTAGTTGAAAAGATATGTTGTGGAATGCAAGTTTTAGATTCCCCATGTCTCTCTTAACACCTTTATCAACGTCTGTTTTTGCCTTGCAATTCTTAGAAGGCACAGATTAAAGCGGAATTCTTGAATTTGGTTTCGAAAATTAGTCTACGATTTTATTATCAGATGTCGCTACATTGCGTCTATACGAAGCCATGTTATAGTTGCTTCCTAAGACAGAGAAGAATTATTTCACGTTCAGAGCGCTTGCGAAAGCCGTTCTGATGATGCCTATTGGGCTGAAATACGTACAAACGGATGCGCAAGCTCCCTATACGTGAAATAAAATCTTAACTGTATTTTTCCTTGTTATTTCGATATACTCTGTACGAGTACTAGAAACCAATTCGCTAAGAATTTTGCTTAGTTGAAAAGATATGTTGTGGAATGCAAGTTTTAGATTCCCCATGTCTCTCTTAACACCTTTATCAACGTCTGTTTTTGCCTTGCAATTCTTAGAAGGCACAGATTAAAGCGGAATTCTTGAATTTGGTTTCGAAAATTTGTCTACGATTTTATTATCAGATGTCGCTACATTGCGTCTATACGAAGCCATGTTATAGTTGCTTCCTAAGACAGAGAAGAATTATTTCACGTTCAGAGCGCTTGCGAAAGCCGTTCTGATGATGCCTATTGGGCTGAAATACGTATAAACGGATGCGCAAGCTCCCTATACGTGAAATAAAATCTTAACTGTCTTTTCCTTGTTATTTCGATATACTCTGTACGAGTACTAGAAACCAATTCGCTAAGAATTTTGCTTAGTTGAAAAGATATGTTGTGGAATGCAAGTTTTAGATTCCCCATGTCTCTCTTAACACCTTTATCAACGTCTGTTTTTGCCTTGCAATTCTTAGAAGGCACAGATTAAAGCGGAATTCTTGAATTTGGTTTCGAAAATTAGTCTACGATTTTATTATCAGATGTCGCTACATTGCGTCTATACGAAGCCATGTTATAGTTGCTTCCTAAGACAGAGAAGAATTATTTCACGTTCAGAGCGCTTGCGAAAGCCGTTCTGATGATGCCTATTGGGCTGAAATACGTATAAACGGATGCGCAAGCTCCCTATACGTGAAATAAAATCTTAACTGTCTTTTCCTTGTTATTTCGATATACTCTGTACGAGTACTAGAAACCAATTCGCTAAGAATTTTGCTTAGTTGAAAAGATATGTTGTGGAATGCAAGTTTTAGATTCCCCATGTCTCTCTTAACACCTTTATCAACGTCTGTTTTTGCCTTGCAATTCTTAGAAGGCACAGATTAAAGCGGAATTCTTGAATTTGGTTTCGAAAATTAGTCTACGATTTTATTATCAGATGTCGCTACATTGCGTCTATACGAAGCCATGTTATAGTTGCTTCCTAAGACAGAGAAGAATTATTTCACGTTCAGAGCGCTTGCGAAAGCCGTTCTGATGATGCCTATTGGGCTGAAATACGTATAAACGGATGCGCAAGCTCCCTATACGTGAAATAAAATCTTAACTGTCTTTTCCTTGTTATTTCGATATACTCTGTACGAGTACTAGAAACCAATTCGCTAAGAATTTTGCTTAGTTGAAAAGATATGTTGTGGAATGCAAGTTTTAGATTCCCCATGTCTCTCTTAACACCTTTATCAACGTCTGTTTTTGCCTTGCAATTCTTAGAAGGCACAGATTAAAGCGGAATTCTTGAATTTGGTTTCGAAAATTAGTCTACGATTTTATTATCAGATGTCGCTACATTGCGTCTATACGAAGCCATGTTATAGTTGCTTCCTAAGACAGAGAAGAATTATTTCACGTTCAGAGCGCTTGCGAAAGCCGTTCTGATGATGCCTATTGGGCTGAAATACGTATAAACGGATGCGCAAGCTCCCTATACGTGAAATAAAATCTTAACTGTCTTTTCCTTGTTATTTCGATATACTCTGTACGAGTACTAGAAACCAATTCGCTAAGAATTTTGCTTAGTTGAAAAGATATGTTGTGGAATGCAAGTTTTAGATTCCCCATGTCTCTCTTAACACCTTTATCAACGTCTGTTTTTGCCTTGCAATTCTTAGAAGGCACAGATTAAAGCGGAATTCTTGAATTTGGTTTCGAAAATTAGTCTACGATTTTATTATCAGATGTCGCTACATTGCGTCTATACGAAGCCATGTTATAGTTGCTTCCTAAGACAGAGAAGAATTATTTCACGTTCAGAGCGCTTGCGAAAGCCGTTCTGATGATGCCTATTGGGCTGAAATACGTATAAACGGATGCGCAAGCTCCCTATACGTGAAATAAAATCTTAACTGTCTTTTCCTTAATAATTGAAACTACCAAATTAAACAAGAGAATGTAGTGTAGCTAACACTAAATCATCATCATCATCATCATCATCAGTAGCTCGACAACCCTTTCTGGGTCCTGGCTTGTTCTAGGATTTTCCGCCATTCTGTTCTGTTCCTTGCTTTGTTTTTCCAGTTGGTAATCTTAAGTGTTTTCAGATCTTGCTCCACTTGTTCCATGTATCTAAGTTTGGGTCTTCCCTTTGACCTTCTTCCTACTGGTGTTTGTCTCATAATATGTTTTGGTGTTTCAGTCTCCAACATTCGTTCAACATGGCCCATCCAGCGCAGACGTCCGATCTTTATGGATGTTATGATCTCGGGTTCGTTGTATGCTGTGTACAGTTCAAAGTTATATCTTCTGCGCCATATGTCATTTTCCTTTACCCCCTTATATATGTATCTAAGGATTTTTCGTTCAAATGTGCCTAATAGGTTTTCATCGCTTTTCGATAGTATCCATGTCTCTGATCCATATACAAGGACCGGATTTATCAGGGTCTTGTATATTTTGCATTTGGTGCTTCTTGTGATGTTGTTAGATCTTAGATGTTTAATTAGTCCATTATATGTTTTATTAGCGATATGTATTCTTCTCTTAACTTCTTCACTGACATTGTTATCTGCGGTAACTAGTGAACCTAGGTATGTAAAATTTTTCACGCTTTCGATGTTATAGTCTCCTATTGTCAGATTCTGTAGGTTTCTTTGGCCTGTCGATTTACTGACCTTCATGTATTTGGTTTTTATTTCATTAATGTTTAGGCCACTGTTTTGTGCCGCTCTTTCTATCGCATTAAATGCTTCTATCATCTCTCTTTCGCTTCTGGCTATGATATCAACATCATCTGCAAATGCCAATATTTGTACACTTTTTGTTATTATTGTTCCTCTGGTGATGACTTTTGACTCCCTAATTATTTTCTCTAATCTGATGTTGAATAGAATACAGGATAGGGCATCTCCCTGTCGTAGGCCCGTTCTCACATGAATTGTATCTGTTAGTTCGTTTTGAATTCGAATTTTGCTTTATACTGTAAGTGTTTTCTTTTATGATATCAATGAGTTGAGTTGGAATATTAAAGTCTTTCAGTGCATGAATCAGAAATTCTCGATGGATGCTATCATAGGCACTCTCAAAGTCAATGAAAAGATGATGTGTGTCTATATTAAATTCACTAGTCTTTTCCAAGATTTGCCTCAAGACGAAGATCT
This sequence comes from Diabrotica undecimpunctata, assembly GCF_040954645.1. Taxonomy (NCBI): domain Eukaryota; kingdom Metazoa; phylum Arthropoda; class Insecta; order Coleoptera; family Chrysomelidae; genus Diabrotica; species Diabrotica undecimpunctata. The sequence continues at coordinate 905,830 of NW_027311902.1, read as the reverse complement.
GATCTATTGTGGACTTCTGCCTGCGGAAACCACATTGATATCCCCCAACTATTTGTTCCGCATATGGTCTCAATCGGTCATACACAATATTTGACAGTATTTTATATGCCACAGTCAGTAGCGTTATTGCTCGGTAGTTTTCACATTGAAGCTGATCTCCCTTCTTATGTAGTGGAATAAATACTCCGGTAAAGGTCCCACTTTGAACGCCAATTTATAACCTTATAACTTGAGGTTATAAGGCTATTTTTTTTTGGTAATAAAGATAAAAGACTGGATTGAAAAAAGAAAAGAAAAAAAAAGGAAGAAAAATAAAAACCAGGCTTAACAGTTTGATCAAACGAAAGATAAAAAAAAATGGAGAAAAATTAGAGGCTAATGATATTAATTGGAAGGGAATTCAAGTGACCGGATGGTCAAGCTGGTTAACTAAAGTTTAGTGAGTGAGAGAGATATAGAGTACGATAAGAAGATGAGATGTAGATATTCAGGGAATGGAGATCGGCTGGCTTTTCGTGCCGTGTTAGAATAAAATGGATGATGATAAAGAAACAAAAGATAAAAACCGAAGATCACTGAAGAGGAAAGGAGTTACTAACAAAAAGAATGATGGGCACCAGGAGTAAAGATCTGTTGGAACTTCTACTCCGTTGATATTACAGTGGGAGTGCTAGAAAGTATAGTGATAAACGATAAAAGTATGATTTAATTCTAAAAAAACTATTTAAAACCCAAATAGCTGAGAGAGACCAAGTGTAGGTAAAGTAAAACGCAATATATACAATATGTGGTTTTATTCGAGAAAAATAAAAAAATGGTTTGGTTATATAATATATAATGTATAGAAAATGTAAAATATATGATATACTTATTTTTTATAAAGCTCCTTTTGTTTTAAATTAAAAAAATGTTACAAAATACAAACAGAAAATTTTAGTGATTTTAGATTAAAACTTTAACAAGATACAGACATAAAATTTTGAGAACTAGTGACATTTTTTTCGTCTTTATAGACGGGGGTCTTGAATCTTCAAAAGACATCTCAGTCCAGGACGCCGCTCAACTAACTTAAGTGCAGGATTCGTTCTTCGTACTCCCGGCGATAGTTCCCGAGGTACTTTAAAATGCCCTCTCGTCGCCGAGTCTACGCCAAACGCGTACCTGCTAAACCAGACCCTCTTCTTTCATCCAGCGATCCGGAAGCGGAATGGCCTCTGTAAGGCCGGCTTCCCTTCAGAATCACTACCTTTATTCATTCATTCTCCATTCATACACATCCACACTCTATTCATCAGCAAGGCGGCTCCCTGTCTCGTTCCAGGTAGCGCGTAGAAGACACTTATCGCTCCTAGTTCGGCATCATTCCCAGATGGGTATTTCCTCCTTCCCCACAGTCTGACTCACGCCTTCTAACTCATACAGTGTGACCCATTTTTCTAGGTTCACCTTTTAGCATCATTCACTCTTACCTTTAGCGTTGGTCCAGCAGTCTTTCTTCCTCTTCCTTTTTCTTGATAACTGCACGGATATAGCTGTGTATGTTAGTCCAATCTAATTTATTTTCAATCATTCTCTCAATCATTTCTCTCACTGTAACAAAATTCACACCTGTCTCTCTCTCCATTCTGTTCCTTTCCACTATCCATCTTCTGCAATCTAACATCGTATGTGTCACAGTGTCCGAATATCCACAGTATAGGCATTCATCTGTATCAGCCTTTCCGATCATATAGAGGTAGGCCCTAAAACACCCGTGTCCTGTGAGCACCTGCGTCAGGAAATAATCCAGTCGCCTGTGGCCACAGTCCTCCCAATCTCTTATGTTCGGGATCAGCATTTTCGTCCACTGTGCCACATCTTCCGTGTTGTTCCATTCTTCTTACCATATTTCAACTGACGTTTCCCTTTCCTGTCTTCTCTCGACCAAAGTAAGGTTTGGACCTCTTCTCTCATAAAGCTCTTTTCTTTCCACCGCCAAAACATGCAACGGAACACATCCAGTGATGGTCCATAAGGCTGCGGCAGACACAGTCCTGTAGGCGCATTCCATTCGCAACAGACGAGTACTAGTGACTGACCGCATACATTGTTGTACCATAAAAAATTATAGTTATGACAACACTTAATTAGCTTAATAAAAGTTTTTATTTAAATACCAATGCTTAGGTCGATAAGTACTTATATCCCTTTACATGCATTCGGTGATGCAAAACAATATCGTGTAATGTATTAATTCAATTTTATAAATAAATGGTGAATATAAAGTAAAATTCTAAGATAAAGTTGATTTAAATCTTTATGATTGAAGCGAACTAAAGAAGAAAAAATTTTAAACTTCAATTAGATTAGTTACTAACACTGACGTTAAAGCATTTACGTTGTTTAACCAAAAGTACATTATATAAGAATGAATTAGAGACACTTATCTTAATGCAACTCCAGACAAGGAATACTTGCTACACAGTTTAATAACGACCATAAGCGATTAACTGCTCCAAATCAATGGCAGTTTGTAGGCCACTTACATCAATAAGATTTCCTTATGAAGATGGGTGATCGGTAAGATTTACCTTCCAATTTCCTTATTTTTTGTTGTTCCTGAGGTTTATTTTATATAGGCTTACTTGTGTTTTTTCTATTTAGTAAGTACGGCTAAAAAGAAGTTCTTATAAGTATCTAGAAATTTTTTCCGTGGATACAAGGTGAGACAAGGTTTATACCTTGTCTATACCTTGTTTATATCTTGTTTATTGTTTATACCTTGTTTATACCACGCATATAGAATAATCACCTCACACACTAAACTCGAAAATAATATTTGAGTAATAAATTTCTAGCATAAGCTTCACTAAATTTGAATTATTATCAAATAAAATAAATAATTTATCTACATGTGGTTCCTACATATTTAAACTGTACAAAAATTTACTCACCAGACGACTGTTTTCATGAGGGCTTATTTTCCGTTTAAATGTTTCACATCCTTATTTAATTTATTTTATTAATCGTGCCTCTTGTCTGCCGGTTTTGTTCTCTATTTAATATCGTTAGTGTTTATTCCCATTTAGTTCTGCTTTAAATCGCTTGCCAACTAGCACTCATTTTCAGACAAGGCGTTTAGTTCAATACTTAGTCCGTATAATTAGTTCTTTTTTGCTCGATACATTAATTGATATGGAAATGGCTAAGGTTGCGGTAGCGTAGTGCTACAAAATATTTAAATATAAAATATTAACTGTTTAAAAATTATTTAAAATATTGCAGATTATTTAAATTTCATGCCATAGTTTTTACGTTATAATTAGCATTTTACGTTAACGTTTAACGTTACTCTATTTTCAGTAGCTTGGGTCTCTTGTAATGGGCAAAAATACTGGGATTAACTTTGCCATTCCACCAGGCTCGATCTCAAAGATGGTACAGCACATTTCCATCACCAGATCTATTATACCGACGAATTAGCTTTGCCATTTCACCAGGCTTGATCTCAAAGCATGGTGAATTATTCGTCCATGTGTTAAATTACTAATAGATCTGATATCAGACCTAGTATCAGCCATTTGCCATCCAGCAGCTATTCAACGAAGACAGCAGGGCTAGTTAAGTGTTTTGTTTAGACATTTTTTTTCTTTTCTTTGTTATTAACGTATTCAGCAACTTCATACAGAACTTACTGTAGCGTAGAGGCAGGTGTATTTATTCAAATAAACGGTTTGTTTAAATTTTGTGTTATACTTTGCTCTCCCTTGCAATCGTTCTTGCTACCATTGTTTGACTCAGGGATTAGTTGAACTAAATCTGAGAAGAGCTAGCCAAGGTAGGGATCTCCATGATTCTCTTTGTGGTGGTGAAGAGGAGATACTCTAACTAAGGTAGACCTCCTTACGACTGTTAAGTTAATAATGGATTTTAAAATGTGGTTAAAACCTTACACATTGGCGCCTAATAATTATACATATATTACATATTCTGAAAAATATTGTAACCATTGAACGACCCGTTAGAAACATTGGGGGCTACTGGGTAACAATATGTGTAGCTCAGTCTCCCAGGTATGAGAATGTCTTACCTTAGAAGTTAAGATGAAAAATGAGTTTGGCTGCTGGGACAAATGTACCAAGATACTATCTAATCATATTAATTGTACATAAATAACTATAATAATAATAATAATAATAAACTTAACACTAGACAGATAATCTCTTGAACTTGACACTAGACCGATTTTTAATATTGTAGGGCAAACTGTTAATATTGCAAGCAATTTACTACGGAAATGAACGTCTAAAAAACATGTATGTTTAGGTAAAGTGAGGGTATTCTTGTATCTAAGAGTAAGATTATGAACGTCAGTCCTATAAGTTATTCGATTGTACAGGTACGGTAAAACTCTCTCTTGAATGATTTTACGGTAAAAACATAAAATATGAAGCTTCTGACGATTTTTCATATTAAGCCTCTTGACTACGGTGAAAACATGACTTATCCTTTGAAATTTAACGTAAACGTTAACAAGAATTTTTGCAATTTCTGTATTCTCCATGATATGTAAATAATATGATGTCAATACTTACATGATATGTAAACCTTAAATCTTCATCGAACCAAACCCCTAGACTTCTAATTTTTTTGCTAAAAATTAAATTTTCCTTTCCTAAGATAATTTGATTGGCATAATTCTCTAAAAATATTTTCCTATGAAGATTCCTCCCAAAAATGATACCCTGAGTTTTTGATGTATTCAATTTTAAACAATGATTTTGAGAAAACATCTGCAGATGAAGAAGGTCATGATTTATTGCATTTACCGCTTGATCATACTCGTTTGGATAAAATGACATATAGAGTTGGGTATCGTCTGCGTAATAATGTTATGAACAGGACAAAAAAACAGAGGGAAAATTACATGTGTATATAGAGAATAAAATTGGATCTAATATAGATCCTTGAGGCACACCATTATTAAGATCTGGAAATGAAGAAATATTTTGATTAAGTTTTACTGCTTGACATCTATTAGAAAGATAGGATTTCTTTAGATCAACTGCTCTCGATTCTAGACCAATATATTTTAAAATTATGGTTAATTGTATCAAAAGCTTTTGAGTAGTCTAGAAGAATTAGAATTGATATTTTGTTTTGGTCCTAGGCTCTAAAAATATCATCTGTAATATTTAATAAAGCAGAAATATCTGCACCTAAAACCGTACTGCATCGTAGGGATTATGTTGTTATTTTTCAAATGCATATGTAACTGAATATCGATTACCTTTTCCAAAATTTTAGATAGTGTAGGCAGTACACTTACTAGTCTTAATTCATTCATGCTTTCTGTAATTTTAGTCTTCGGTATTTTTGTTAAGCAAAAGTTAATGATATTTTTGTGTGATATACGGTAGAAGAAAGGGAATACACAGTTGCAGCGGTAATATGTTAATACCATCATCACCAATAGCTTTACTTTTAATATTAATAATAATAATATGTAAAATATTAATTTCTAAATTAATATTCAGATACTGGTTTAAAGGTAAGAGAAGAACTTAGGGAATACCTAAAGTTATTTTCATGGAATATTTTTTGTGTATCAATGTCTGCTTTCATGTTTGGTATGACTTCAATAAAGTGTTTTTATGTCATTTGCATTCCACACGTTTTTTATTTCGAAGTTATTTTTGGTTTTGCAATTATTTACCAAATATTTTAAATTATTCCACATATCTTTAGAAGATTGATCATCTATGTTTTTAAAATATGAATTTTTCTCCCTTATAATCATGGCTGTTAATAAGTTACGCAATACTTTGTAGTCATTCCATTGATTTATATTTTTAGTAATCTTGTAAGCAGTAAGTGCTTTATCCCTATCTAACATTAATTGCCTGATGGTATTAGTGGAGCATGGAGCATATTTGTTTGAGATTCTAAAAGTCTATATTATGGAACATGTATGTCAAGTAAAGTAATGATATTACTCGTATTAGAGAGAAAATCGACTTTACTGTCTATATCTGGCAATTCATATATTATTCTCTATGGAATAGATTCTAGATCTGATAAAGATCTATAAAGATTTAAAGTTTTAATATTAAATTAAAAGTTATCATAATTACAAAGCAAATCTTGAATGTAAGCATTACAAACATAAAATGATACTTATAGCATCAATGGATAACTTGTTGACTTCAAAGTATTGCAGAATGTAGTGGTTAGTTGCTGATGATGTAGTTGAATTTAGATACTTTCATCTTCAGGTAGATTTAGGTACTTTCGTTCTACTTAGCAGCTGTAGTTATTGCTGCTTGGTCGACCATGTGTCGCAGGATTCTTCAGCCAAAAAGCTAGATAAAAATTATGCCAAAAAACCCAAAAAAGATTTAATAATATAGATGACTCCAAGCATGCCTTTTTATAGATGAAGCATATATTTCCCTTTCTTCAAAATTAAAGTATGACATGACAGAGCAGAGTTGTCAATTGACAAATAACATTTGCCGACCAAAGTAAGGCATAGAAATTTTTATGTTCCATGTCTGTGAGATAGAACAGACTAAAGTCATATACAGGAAATATAACTGATATGGATGAAGAAAAAAAATGAAATAAAAGGATTTAATAGAATATTTAGTTGATAGAAAAGTTGAGATAAGAATTGGACGCCAACTATTTTTAGAATAAAAATAGCAAAGTGAAAGATAAAGTTAAATAAGTCAATAAAATCAAAATAAAATAACTATTAAAAGAAAAATAACAAACACGTGACGTCTTTAACGTTACAATATCTGGTATCGTCTGTTGGTGGACGTACTTAGAAAACTTAGAGAAACATTGGAAATGTTCAGTTTGGCTTTTAACGAACATAGAACGGGAAAAACACGGTTTTTTTATACAAGTTTGGGTACAAAGAGCTCAGGATGTAAGTTACGATGTCTACGTGCGCTTTATTTATTTTAAGAAAGCATTTGACAAGGTACAAAATCACAACTGATTCAAAAATTAAAGGAATCTGGTATTGACGACAGAAATTTACATCTAATCAGAGACTTGCAACTACAATAAAAGATCTTTATACGAGTAGGCAATAAAACCCACAAGAATTTCCAATAAAGCAGGGATTTCGTCAAGGCTGCATTTTATTTCCGATATTATTCAATACTTACTCTGAAATGCTGTTAAAAGAAGCTATAAAATAATAAGAGAGAGAATAAAAATCAATTGCCGTAACAAATACGGCATAACATTGAACTGCAATAAACTAAAAATCTTATGCTTAATAAAAAAGAAAAATAGGAATACAGCATCTCTTTATACCAAATAATAAAACTTAAAAAACAAAGTCGACAAAGTTACATATCTAGGGTGAAATCTAAATAACGAATGGAATTATTGATAGATAATATGTGAAGATAAAGATGAAGAGATTCAATGTGGCATAAAGAAGGCGAGAGCTGTCTTCAACCGCCTTGATCTTATGTAATAGGCACCTAACCACTATTATAAGAACACGAATCTTGAGATGCTATGTGTTTTCACAATACCCTATGGTGTGGAAGCCTGAATCTAAAAAGTGGTGATACTGCCGCGTGCTCATAATTTCAAAAATTCATTCTATCACAAACAACATGGTGATTCAAAGTATGAAAACATACCTGGAAGTTATGAATTTTGAGAAAATCAGAAATATGTTATACTTAGGTTAACTTAGGTGTCAACTAATTCAGCTGATTTTGCAACAGAAGATGGAAGACAAAAGAATTCAGCTGTCGAAGGACATATAGTGGCTGAAGAATGTCAGTCAGAGAAAATGTCAGAGAAAATGTCAATAAAGTTTTAAAATCCAAATGATCCCTTTAGTAAAATAATCAAAACTTCAAATAATAAAATAATCAAACTGATGAGAAAATAATTAAAACGTGTCGAGACTCCACACGTATTTGAAGTTAGGGAGTAGAAATATTTAGTTATGGAAATCTTAAAGAGACTGGAAAGAAACTTTCTTATATATTAGGATGTGTAGTGGATGCCATAATAACGAATAAAGGGAGCTCTAAAAGTAGCAATCAATTTGTTGACCTTGTTTGTACACATACAAATAACACAACATTAAGTTTTTTAATTTTTTAAGTTTTTTAAACAACATTTTTTATTTCGAAAATATGTGTCGACATCGACAGCTAATGGTCATTGACACAGGTACAATTTCCATTCATGTTTACATGGCTAATACTTTACATTGGGTACAAATTAGTTACAATACATTTGTTATAATACATTTTGTTTTAACTTAAATTGTATAACTTTGTGTTTTTTAAAAAGTTTAATACATTTTCGTAGTTTCTGCTGTTTGAGATAAGTATGTCTTTTAGGTTGTTACCAAGATTGTATTTTCTTCTGGCCGCTAGGTAGTGTTGACAGTCAAGAAGTACATGTGTTACTGAAGTTGGGGTGTTGCAGTACTGGCTCAAAATCTGATTACTGAAATTCATTAGGTGTCCATGTGTAAGGCGTGTGTGCCCTATTCTCAATCTTCGAATGATAGATCTGTCCTTTCTTTTCATTGATGGAAGCTGGTGGTAGAAAATGTTTGGTTGTAGAGCGCTTAACTTGGTATTGCTTCTTTTCCAATGATCATTCCAAAGTGTTCTTTTTAGATCTGCTTGTTTTGAACTGATCGGCTTTTTCGTTACCTGGAATACCAAAGTGTGATGGAACCCACAATATTGTTACTGTAATTCCATTAGTTTGAAGACGATTACATATACTCTGGATTTCTTGAACTATTGGGTGGATAGAATGTACGTTTCTTAGGGACTGCATGCAGGACAGAGAGTCCGTACAGATTGCTATATTTTTATCATCGTTGAGTGGAGTTTTCACCATTTGTAGTATTCCATATAGTTCAGCAGTATAAATACTGCAATTGCTGGAGAGTGGAAACAAGTTAACGGTGGTTGTAGTCGTTGTAACAGCACAGCCAACACCTTCTTCAGTCTTGGATGCGTCTGAGTAAAGGATCTTATCGAAGTTGCATTGATGTAGTATTTCATGAAATCCTTCCGTATTGAACAGGGTCGTTTATGAATGAACTAAAATTGTTAATACTAAGAAGAAATAGTGTGCTGCTTAGGACAGACCCTTGTGGGACACCGTTTGTGGTTGTGTGTTATGAGGAAGTTTTGCCATTAGTAATTACTTTAAAGGATCGCTCAGTGGGAAAATTTTTTAACACTAAGTTTTAAAACTACAAGTTCATACTAAAAATATATTTAATCAATATATCGTAGCAAACAATTTATTCCGAGATTATGCAAATAAGTTAAATATGTTTATGCAAACATATTTAACTGTGCTTATTATTAATTTGTGCTTATCTTATTGTCAAAAATTATCTCATTTTTATTATTTTTTAATATCGCGGTTCCGCGCTTAATTTGAGTTGCTACAACCACTTTTATTTTCATGTGTACTTTGTAACTGTAATATTTTTGTAGTAACTCTTCCATTTCCTTGGATGCAACATGCATTTGTTGTTCTTCTTTATTTTTAATTATCCAATATTTAGTGCCATACATTATTTCAAAGTTTACTTTGATGATGTTAAATGTTATTTCATCCATTATGCCTTTTTTGTTCTTTGATATTTATTATGAAAAACGGTAAATAATCTATCAAAAAGATCCGTTACAATCTACTCGATCTTTATTATTTACACATCTCTATTGCTCTAACAAATCTTTACCCATATTCCATAAACATTTTATGAAACGCCTCCATAATTCTTCAATAAACCTCCACGTTGACAATCAGTCTCATTTTCATTTCATTGGCCTATAAAAAGATTTTATCGTCCTGAACAGATATTAAACGATGCTGTAAGATGTAGATAGATTATTACTGGAAAATTACAGGGATTTGTATAAATAGTTTAGTTATTTGATATATCAGATGTAGAAAATGATATATTTTTATGAAATAATTATACTAAAATCACAATCAAGACGCACTAGAAATAAATAAACCAAGAAGACACGTTAAATGTTACAAAGAGCACTCTCAAATAGTGATTTACAATGTGTATATATTGTATAAATCCCAAATCATGATTTACAAAGTTTATACATAGTAAATCATGATTCGGAAGTGTTCCTCGTAACTTTCAAGTCTCTTGGTTTGTTTATTTCTAATGCATCTTGATCGTCGAGTGATGTCACTCGACACTGAGGAGTAGGCAGATTGAGACCCCAGTGCCGTTTGACGATTCTTGTATTTATACAGAACACGATACTGGTACGTCACGAGTGCGGGGAGTAGGCATATTGAGACCCAGAATGTGTACGGAACCGTATCACTTTTGAAAATTGCTCCAAAATGGGTGCTGAAACGTCGAGCATTGAATTCTCAACGCGGTTCTTCCCGAGAACTTTGTGATTTTCATATATATATATATATATATATATATATATATATATATATATAAGAAATACTGGATATTATTGACTGTCGATATAAACAAACAACACAGTTTATTAGGGCTTTCTAACTAAATTTTAAAATGTATTTTGTCCATTATTTTACATGTTATATTTTATATGTGTGTTTTTAATGTTGAGTGTCGTAGCTTTACATAAATAATCTCAACGACTAGTTGAGTTTGTAATGACAATTTGTGATATGTTGTAAATATTTACACATTCTTCTAATTACAGTGTCTTGAAGAAGGAATAAAAGAATTCCGAAAGCTCGACCAAAAGTCAAAAGAGTGTTTCTATAACATCCCGGCCAAACCTACCGACTGCAGCCCTAATAAACTGTGTTGTTTGTATATATATATATATATATATATATATATATATATATATATATATATATATATATATATAGTAAACTCTTAAATATTGGGGAAATCTGCAAGAAATACTCTAATGTGTATCAATTGTTTCGCCGAACGTTTTCGCCAAAGAGAATTAATTTGGCTTCTTCAGGGCTGAAAGAGAATAAATGATAATTAACTACCATATATTATCTATTAAAACATTATTGATCTTACCGTAACTTAGAATTGTAGAGTTAGAATATTAAAAAACTTTGCTAGTAACATAGTGGTGTTTTTTGTTACTATGTGCAAAAAAAGTTTTTTATAAGAATTGAAATGTATGGTAGCTTCGAACTTGACACGTAAAGGCTTACCCAAGGTTAATCGAAAAACCCAATGCAACTACATTTAAAAGGAGGTAATTCTTTGAAATGTCGGCAATAACTAAATTTTTGATTTTAAATAGTTAAAAGTGAGGTTCTGTTTAAGCCAGAACGCAAGCGCTGACAACTTCATTATAATTGGTATGAATCTTTATGTCGTTAAGGTTCATTGGTAAAAAAACGAATGAATTTAAATCCCAGTAAAGGGAAATATTATTTTGATTTTCTTTATTTAATTATATTATATTGTTCATGTATTATTGAATCTTATTGAGACGTATCTAAGAAAAGCAAGGGAATGTTATATATTTTTTGTTAATGAAAATTAATTATAAAGGTATGTTAGTTGTTAATGGATATATCAGTCAAGTTAGTAATCTGTGATATAGTATTGTTCTTGGTATCTGATATACAATATAGTATACATCGATATATACATATACATATACATACATATACATACGATATAGTATACATCTGGTATCTGACAATACTATATCACAGATTACTAACTTGACTGATATATCCATTAACAACTAACATACCTTTATAATTAATTTTCATTAACAAAAAATATATAACATTCCCTTGCTTTTCTTAGATACGTCTCAATAAGATTCAATAATACATGAACAATATAATATAATTAAATAAAGAAAATCAAAATAATATTTCCCTTTACTGGGATTTAAATTCATTCGTTTTTTTACCAATGAACCTTAACGACATAAAGATTCATACCAATTATAATGAAGTTGTCAGCGCTTGCGTTCTGGCTTAAACAGAACCTCACTTTTAACTATTTAAAATCAAAAATTTAGTTATTGCCGACATTTCAAAGAATTACCTCCTTTTAAATGTAGTTGCATTGGGTTTTTCGATTAACCTTGGGTAAGCCTTTACGTGTCAAGTTCGAAGCTACCATACATTTCAATTCTTATAAAAAACTTTTTTTGCACATAGTAACAAAAAACACCACTATGTTACTAGCAAAGTTTTTTAATATTCTAACTCTACAATTCTAAGTTACGGTAAGATCAATAATGTTTTAATAGATAATATATGGTAGTTAATTATAATTTATTCTCTTTCAGCCCTGAAGAAGCCAAATTAATTCTCTTTGGCGAAAACGTTCGGCGAAACAATTGATACACATTAGAGTATTTCTTGCAGATTTCCCCAATATTTAAGAGTTTACTATTTAACTAATCTGCAAAGATTATATATATATATATATTAAAACATAATACTATATACATAATATATACTATACGTCTCACGTCGTTTGATTTAATGTGTAATATGCTAGGATTTGGCTAGTTGTTTATTTTGCACTCAGTCAGAGGCCTTTTTCAGGTCAATAAAGAAAATTTTCCTTAAAGTGGGTATTTTATCATCCATAGTGTCATGTAATATCTTGTATGTCGCTGCACGTTCATTAATAACGAAAGTGCTGTGTAGTGCCCTTTTCGTAGCCTCCTTGTTTATTTTTCTTGCTTAGTATGTTTGTTATATTCTCCCCTTTCGTTTACTTTGTAGCTTGTTATAATTCGAGCAATTGTTTATTTTATGCTCAGCCAGAGGCCCTTTTTAAGTCAATAAATCAAAATTTGGCTTAAAATCTATTTTTATTTATAGTGCTCTATGATATCATGTATTTTGCTATACGTTCATTATTAATGAAAATGTCTTATGGTGCCCTTTTGGTAGTCGCCTTGTTTGTTTTTTCTATCTTAATATATTCGTTATATCCTCACCTTTTATTTTCCATATTTCATGTTAGGATTGGACCAGTTGTTTATTTTGTACTTAACCAGATGCCTTCTTTAAGTCAATAAATCAAAATTTATCTTGTACTTAATCTATTTTTATCTATAGTGCCCAGTGATATCGCGTATGTCGCTAAACATTCAATAATAATAAACAATCAATTAACATCTCAATAACAACAGAGAAAACGAGGCCAATAAAAATCAACCGAGGAGTAAGACAGGGAGACACCATATCTCCAAAACTTTTTACTGCCGCACTTGAAGACATCTTTAAATCACTAAATTGGGAAACGAAGGGACTATCGATAAACGGAAAGTATTTAAACCATCTAAGATATGCAGATGACGTAGTACTAATAGCCGACAGCTGGAAAGAACTGAAGACGATGATCGATGAGCTTCATACGGAATCCATAAAAAAAGGACTGAAAATGAATCTGAGTAAAACTAAGCTAATGTCGAATAAAGATGATCAACCGACGATAACCATCCAAGGAACAAAAGTGGAACATGTAGAAGAATACATATATCTGGGTCAGAATATCAAGGCAAACAAAGAAAACCAAACTACCGAAATAAGCAGACGAGTAAGAATGGGATGGGCCGCATTTGGAAAACTCTCATACATACTGAAAGACAAAAAGATACCCCAAAACCTTCGAACAAAAGTGTTCGATTCTTGTATCCTTCCCGTTCTCACTTACGGAGCTCAAACCTGGACATTCACAAAAAAGAACATGGACAAGATTCGAAAAACTCAGCGAGCCATAGAACGACAGATGCTTGGTATCTCACTAATAGATGGGCAAACGAACGAAGCAATCCGGAACAGAACAAAAATAAAGGACGCCGCGAAACAAGCAGCTAAATTAAAATGGAAATGGGCTGGATACAACGAACGTCTCGAAGATGGTAGATGGAACAAAGAAGTCGGAAACTGGCGACCGTACGATGCGAAGAGACCAAGAGGAAGACCTCAAATGCGCTGGAGCGACGATATCAAAAGAGTCGCAGGACCAATGTGGAAACGCCTAGCACACAACAGGGATGAATGGCGAGAAATGGGAGAGGCCTTTATTCGACAATTCGGATAGAAAAAGGGCTATAAAAAAAAAACAACAGAGATGTGATGTAATGCTCTTTTGGCAATGCCGCCATGTGTGTTTTTTGTCTCAACATATTCGCTTCCTCCTCCCCTTTCGAGTGATGTATCATACGTCACGATATGACTAACTATTCTATACCTACCACAAAACTTTCAAAAGAAATTTTGCTTGATAAAAATCTTACCTTAGAATTACAATAACCTATATTTTTAACAATTTTGCGACAAAATTAATTACTGGTGAAGTAGTGTTCCGAGTACGGATATTTGAATCAATAATTTGCAGAATGATTAGCAATAAATCAATCGTATCGTTTCAAGAACAAAATATAATTAAAAAGTCAGTTGATAGTTCAGATTTCTTTCGTAGATGGCGCTAGGAGTTATCATACCGAACAAACAGTGTGAGTATGTGTGAATATTTTTTAATAATAACAGTACACAATAATTCAGATCTTTAAAATTTTAAAAATCCTAATTTTTTTCTTTAAAACTGTTTACTGAAGAATTAGAAAATTTATAATCCGTTAAAGTGATGATACTCGTAAAATACGGCCACAGAAAAGTAGAGAGGAGAGCCGTCCGCTCAAATATGCTCAGCCTGTTTCTTATTACTGGCCATAGAAGGTACTCTTTTTTTGTAAAGTGTATTTTTTCACCTGTATTTCATTGAGGCTACTTAAAATTGTGTGACATAAAAAATTGCAAAGTTGTTAGAAATGTTTAGAAGCTAAAATGGCATCCCTTTTTAAGCTGTGTTTTTAAACAAATTTAATAAAAGTTAATACTCCCTAAAAATAAAGCCTTAAAGAATCGATTGCGATTTACGAAATACCTCTAGAGTAGCTGTTTGGGTAAGTACAGTTGTTTAAATAATGGCTTTCTGGGATAAATAAATTGAATAACTAATAAATTATTTGGTCAATCTGTTTGAAATTTGGCACATTACATGCCACAATTTTGAGTACTTATATTAAATGCCATTATGAAAAAACAAATTTAATAACAATATAGATTACTAAAAAAATAAGGGTTTTGTGCAATTACCTCGGTCAATTGTTTATGAATTTTAATTTGGAAACACCCAAAATAAAGAATTTTGTATGATCCACAACTTTTATTTAAACCACTTTTCTTTAGAATGTATAAGGAACGTTTTATAGGCAACAATTGTTTTTTTACTTTTTAATATTGTTTACCTAAATGACACAGAAAAATCAGCTGTATGTCGTCATGGATTTTTCATTAGCTACCTCTCATACTTAAACCTTTTAGAACTTTCAAATTTTTCAGCTTTTTTTCTTCCTTGACTAGGGTATAGGTTTAAAAGATTACTTTAGTAAAAATCTTCTATATACAAATTTCGTTGGACCATAGTGGGTATTTTAAGAATTAGATTTGAAAGTCTTCTCTCATAGGATGCCCCCGGAGAAGATGGGCAGTTAAGCCGAAATAGGTCATAAGTCTTAATCCTTAAAAAAGACGATGACGACCATAATTTGTATTCTTTACTTAGTTCTCTTATCATTTTTCCTTTTTACTTCTTCTGTTGTATGCCCGAAATTTGTACTTTTTTAAAGTTCTTTCATGAACTCAAAACTTTTATCTGTTAAACTCCGAAGACTTTAGTCAGATTTCTAACTACATTACAATAATATTTATTAAAACGTCACGTACTTTTTTTTATCAATTTCTGGTACGTTTTGCAGGGAACAAATGCGATGATCGCTAAGCGATGAAGTGAATTGATTAATTCCGAAGCTAATAATAATAATTTATTTTGGAATAATTCAGTTCATTAATGCATATCAATTAATAATAAATGCAATATAAATATTATACAAATAACGATATGTTGTAATATTTTATTAGTAATGCTATGTATTAGCGAATTACCATATTCACGATTTTTGGATAATGTGATCCAGTTTGTGTATGCACAAAAAATATATTATTATTTAAATCATATTCATAATATACACTCATGGACAAAAATATCGAATATTTTGTAATTTTCAAATTTTTGTTTTTTCAAAATAAATTCTGGTCAAGCAAGTCGTTTATTGTAAAATAGAGTTTATTTTAACAATGTTTAATGAACAATGTTAAAATTTTATGCGGAGAAAATTGTGAAAAAAATAAATGTTTAATATTAGGTAAATAAGGTTATTTTACTCTAAACTTAAATGATAATTTAAATTGCTTAAACAACTGGTTTAAACTGAAAGAATTGCATGATCAGTAACGAGTATTCCCCCTCTAGCTCTTATTACTGCTTGCATCTTTCTCAGCATGCTTGCAAGTAAATTTTGGACATATGCTTGGGAAATTGGATTCCATTCATCCTGTGCAGCAAGCTGAAACTGCTCTATCGTATTTGGAACGGGATTTCTTTGTCGTATGCTGCGTTTTAGGTGCTCTATTGGATTTAAATCCGGGCTAGACGGTGGCCAATCCAATCTTCGAATTTGAACCTCATCAAGATAATTGCTCACTATGGCAGCGGCATGTAGTCGAGCATTATCGTGCACTAACGTGAACCTTTCATATCCAATGTAACCAACATATGACAAGACATGATCTTGCAGGATGTTTTAAACGTAAGAATCATCAGTCATCCGTCCAATCACTTCCACAAGTGCGGTACGTATCTCCCAACTAATACCTTTCCAAAGAATTATGCCATCCACTCCAAAACTAACGGCCTGGGAGAGACTGCAGCTGGCGAATCGTTCTCCAACTCTTCTGTAGACGTAGTGTTGACCATCTGGCTTCCATAATAGGATTCTGGTCTCATCAGTGAAAAGAACGTTTTTCCAGTTGTCGATATTCCACTAAATATGTGTTTTTGCAAATTTCAAACGACGAGCTTTATGATTTTGGAGAAGACGTGGAAATTTGGCGGGGCGTCTGGGCTTTAAGTTTGCTTCTTTTGATCTTCGTCTAACTGTTTGTGAACTCACATTAACTTGTCTAACATTTAATAGCTCATTTCTGAGGTGCATCGATGTCAATGAACGATTTCGTGTAGAATTAAGAACCAAAAAACGGCCATCAATTGTGCACCTTGGGGGTTCTTGACCAGGGCTTCGTACAAAATTTCGTGTTTCGCGGTACCTTTTAACAGTATTTGAAACTGTAGATTCAGTTCTGCTGAGACGTCGTGCGATACCTTTTTATGCATATCCTTCCTCGTACAAAATTACATTATGTGTTACTTGAACTTCATCGCAGTGCCGAATTGGTGGGATACTTGTTTTAAACTTAGTTAAATCAAAACAATATTTAATTAAACTTAATAAATTAAACTAAAAATAACCGAATTAGTATGATTTTTCCTTTACGTGAAGAAAGATTTTTATGATAAAATGTACGAATGACACTAACCACTGAATAAACGTCAAAATAAACATCAAAATATTTCAAACCAGTTGAGTACATCAGCCTACTATATGAGTATTATCAGTAATCTAAAATTATTTTGAAATAATAGTGACTACAAAAAAAAATTGGAAAATTCCAAAATATTCAATATTTTTGTCTATGATTGTATAATATAATCATATACGGCTTAACTGTTTTTACTTATTAAGTGTTAAACAATTTAAAATAATAAAATAACAATATTATCAGATTTATACAAAATTTTTAACTCGAAACTGGTTATATATTTAGTGTATTAACCATATTAAATATTATTAATACGTTAATATTTACTTGATATAAAAAAGCTTCTAGTTAAATTTACACGTAATACGTGAAGAAACCGAAATATTCGAAAATCAGTTTGAGTTTACAAGGCAGATCAATAACGGATGTCATTTTCATTATACATACAGCGTATATGACTGAAAAATACAGGTTTAAATCAACAAACGCTTATATGATATTCATTTTATTTCAAGAAAGTAAATAATAGAGTAATGTGACAATTACAGAGGCATTGCCGTGACAAACTCGATCAGTAGAATATACGAAAAAGTAATTAAAAACAGAATAGAAAGCGAATATAAAAACTTAGAGGCTGAGGAACAGGTAGATCTACTGTTGACCATTTGTTTTGAATTACACAGATTATTAAAACGAAAATAGCCGTTAATCAAGAAGAACATTTATTGTATGTAGACCTACGAAAGGCTTATGATCCACATTATAAATTATGTATAGTTATAATGTGGTAGCATCCTATATATAGGAAGCGTTAGAGAAAACAAACATAAGCATGAATTTAATAAATGTGACGAAGCAACTGTACGCTAATGCTAACTCAAAGGTAAAGTTTTAAAATAATCTGTCAAGTGGAATCCAAATGAATAAAGGCCTTAAGCAGGGCTGCTGTCTCTCCCCGACATTATTTAAAATTTATCTAGAACAAGCTCTAAAACTGTGGAAGCGCAAATGTAGAAATATGGGAATGCCGATTAACAACAATAGCATATACACTTTGTCATTTGCAGATGATCAACTAGTGATAGCACAAGATTATGAAGATATTGAGTATATGACTCGAAAATAAATCGAGGAGTATAAAATTGGCGACTTGAAATCAGTATCCAAAAAACCGAGTATATGTGTATCGGCGGGAAACAACAGGACCTCATATTGGAAGATGGAGAAGTTATCAAACATTGCAACACATATAAATATTTAGGTATGATAATCACAAAACAAGGCAACGCAGACGACACAATTGAGGAGAAAACCAACCAAGCAAGAAAAGCAATTTTCCTTCTCAATAGTATCCTTTGGGATCAATCAATCCCTAATAATAAGATATATAACACAAGATATATAACACAAGATATATAACACGATAATTGACAGAGCTAACAACAATCAAAATCATCTGGTCATGATAAACAATATCGCTGTTGTAGATAAATTTGTGTACCTGGGCTCATTAATAACCAACAAAGGAGGCTGTACTGAAGAAATAAAGCGGCGGTCAGCAATTGCAAAAAGCGCTATGGCAAAATTAACAAAAATTTGGAAAAGCCATGAAATAACTACCGATACAAAAATGAGACTAGTAAGAAGTCTAGTTTTTCCAGTTTTTACTTATGCATTGGAATGCTGGACCCTTACTGAGAAAGACAAAAAGAACATAGATGTATTTGAGATGTACTGCTGGAGACGAATGCTGAGAATACCATGGGTGGCCCGAAGAACAAATGAATCCATACTGGACCAGCTAAACATAAAGAAAAGACTAAGAACACAAATATCAGAACAAATAATAAGCTATTTTGGACATGTCCTTCGAAGAAATGGTCTTGAAAAACTTACCATCCAGGGAAAAGTAGAAGGCAAAAGAAATAGAGGTAGATCTCCCACACGATACACGGACCATATTGTTGCTACCATTGGCGCTCCATTGTCAGAATGTGCTAGAATGGCAGAAGATAGAAAAACGTGGAGGAACATTGGGAAATTTAGTTAATAGCTTCATGATATCACGATACCTGCATCAGGTTAACGACTAAGAAGAAGAAGAAGATATAACACAATCATTAAAAGTATAATTACCTACAGTAGTGAAGTATGGCGGATGAAGGAAAGGTACAAGAGAAAACTTGAGGCAACGGAAATGGATTTCTGGAGACGTTCAGCTGAAAAATCTAGACTAGAAAGAGTAAAGAACAACAGAATAAGAGAAATTATCAAAGTAAAACATATAATAGTAGACGATATTGGTACCCAACAACTGAGATGGTACGGTCATGTACAGAGAATATCTGAAGAACGTCTCCCAAAAATAAGTCTTAATGTGGACCCCTCACGGTAGAAAAAAAGAGAAAGGCCCCGCCTTAGTTGAAGAGAAGGTATCAACAGAGAAATGAAAGACAGAGACCTAGAAGAAGACTTATGGCTGAATCGAGAGGAGTGACAACTGGGTATCGTAAAGACGTAGGAGAACGTTTTAAACCGATCTATATATAAATAATAGAGTTCGTCGAGAGGTTCTGTGATGGGTGGCCAATAAAGAAATTGTAAAGATTATGAAATCCAGTATACATGAGGAAATAACAACTTACGTTAGAAGTGTGGGGTGTTTGTATTGTCTCTTTTCTACAACATAAGTAGCGAGCCCGAGGTTGAAACTGGCTGAAAATGAAGACTTGCATTGAACAATTATTTGTCGAAACAATTTTTAAATCTAATTGGTGTAAATTATGTCTGATGATCATGAATGTGTTGCTTGTGTGAGTCCATTTCAAAAGGTAAAAGAAATAATAAATTAGACTTACTCACAATCAATTTAATTTAACTATCCAGACGACCGGTTTCGCTTTCTACAATATGCAAAGCATCTTCAGGTCTCCATACAAAGTTAAATAAATGCTGAAGTAATAAACCCATATTAGGGTGTTGTCTAATAAAGATAAACAAAGATAGATGATATAAATTATATAAATTACAGTAATTATGCCAATATTACATGTCTGTGGTTTTTCAAAATAAATAAAATGTTTAAGCAGACAAGGTAAGACCCAAAAATTGGTAAAATAGTCTATTACACTGTGATGAATTAATAAATGAACAAATAAATAAAACATTACTTACATGCCGGTACTCTATTAATTGATGGTTGAAAGAACATGGTTCAAACTATCCTGTATTGTTAATTATAGAACTCAAGTCGGCTATTGTAATTGTTTGTAGATGTACAAATTGTGTGGGTGTGCAATTCTATTAACTTGTAATTATCAAATTTCTTCGATAAAGTTCTGTTGTAATATGTGGCAAATGGTTGTAAAGTCCGATAATTAAAGTTAAAAATTAAAAATTAAAATTGAGGACACTTTAAGACACACAGAAAAAAAATTCTCTGTGTGTTTTCTGTGTGTCTTAAAGTGTCCTCAATTTTAATTTTTAATTTTTAACTTTAATTATTGTTTCACAACAGTCACCTTTAAAAATAAAATCTCAATAAATAACACACATTTCATAAATATATCTGTAGAATAAATATAAATAACTTTTAAATAACTCAATGGTATAGAACATTACTTTCATCAAACAAACAATTACATTACACCTATCTCTACTTCATTGGATAAAATCTGTCTCCTCAAGAACTTCCCCGTTTACTGACAAACAATTACAATAGCCGACTTGAGTTCTATAATTAACAATACAGGATAGTTTGAACCATGTTCTTTAAACCATCAATTAATAGAGTACCGACATGTAAGAAATGTTTTATTTATTTGTTCATTTATTAATTCATCACAGTTTAATAGACTATTTTACCAATTTGTGGGTCTTACCTAGTCTGCTTAAACATTTTATTCATTTTGAAAAACCACAGACATGTAATATTGGCATAATTACTGTAATTTATATAATTTATATCATCTATCTTTGTTTATCTTTATTAGACAACACCCTAATATGGGTTTATTATTTCAGCATTTATTTAACTTTGTATCGAGACCTGAAGATGCTTTGCATATTGTAGAAAGCGAAACCGGTCGTCTGAATAGTTAAATTAAATTGATTGTGAGTAAGTCTAATTTATTATTTCTTTTACCTTATGTCTGATGAGTTTAAAACACTTTATTTTATAAAGCACAATTTCAAAAATACTTTGTCACAAAACGTATTTAACTATTTATTATATTATATTATTTAACATATTAATTCTTTATTTTTCTGCTACATACGAAAAGAGTTTTACTTAATACGTATAAGTTGCAAAACGATTGAGATTACACTGGAGAGTTGGCGAGTGAGTGTCTGGTTTAAGACGTAAACATATAGTTGGACCTAGTGCCTGGTTTGAGGTGCAATTGTAGAATGCTGGAATACCACTTCAATCCAACAATTTATAGGAAGGAAGCAAACCGCCAAATTCAACAGCTTGTAATGAACTTAACCATAATTTTATAAAGTAAGTTATTTTGCCCATAAATAATATATTTACGAAAAAAAATGTATAAATAAAACAATAACACTCAAAGATTTATTACCTGTACACTGTAAAAAATTTATCGGGATTCTAAGCCTCCATTTCCTCCTCTCATGAGCCGTAACTGGAGAACACCACAAAAAAGGTACCTAGACGACATCAAAGCCAAAGTGGGGAGAAAGAAGGAAAACAAAGAATACTTTGAAAGAAAAGCCCTAAGGTTTTTGGACTTATTAATAAAAACTGAGAATAAAGATCCAGGTGCAACCATTAACTCTACCAATTGTTCAAAGAGGCATCGATCTCAGAATTAACTAAACTTCAGAAATATGATGAAATCACAAGTTCCAAAAAAGTTGAACAAACAAATTTTAATCAAAATAATGAACGGACACCTGGATACCATTTCAGATATATAAAAGTTAATAAAAGATTAGATTATTTTTGTAAAAACTATAAACATGCAATTGTATTTAAATGTGCATGAGACGCTTCTTTTTATTGTAACTATCAAAATGTAAACATTTATTGGAAAAGAACAACAAAAGTATATATTTGTCTTAAACTATAAACGTATATCCCAAGAGATGGCATGTTTTACGATAAAATACGACTTACTGCCCCTATAAACTATTTTCTCATGTGTAGCATTCGCATTTTTCTATTTTAGTTTATTTTCTGCGATATTACTGTGACGTGAAGAGATCGATTTCTGTCCCCTATTCCCGGACAGCTTTGTCTAGAAAGCGGAGAAAATATTTGAAAAGGGTGTCGATTTCGGTTTGTAATAGAGAATACTTCTGAGACACTCCAGAATCGGCACTGATTGTCTTAAAGGAATATAAAAGTTTAGCTTTTTATGGGTTTTTTCTTTGTGGTCGGCAACTTTAAAATAATTTCAATGGTGTAGAATAATAGATAATTCTTCTGGAAGGCCGTACTTTGTGAATAATATCCTTGAGACACAAGAGGAGAATTTTAATACTAACGTCGTCAATATGCGCATTTCAGTATACGAGTCATTTAGAAATAGTTATTAATACATTCAACCCACAAACTAATGCTCCAAAAGATGTATTTTTTTTGGCTGAAACCAAGGTAGAACTTCGGTATGTGGTTCACACGCGATGGATTAATATAATTTCGGAGTATGAGAACTGTATTAAATAGGGCTGATTCAAAATAATTAGAAGAGGTAATAAAAGGTTCAATTAAAAATTAAAATTGAAATTATCCGCGTATATGCCCCCACGACAGCTTATGATGACAAAGATATCGAACTATTTTATGAAGATATATTAAAGGCTATGGAAGAACATAAAAATCGTCTTACACTAGTAATTATAGATTTCAATGCCAAACTGGGTGGAAAACTAAACAAAGAAGAAACTAAAATAGGAGATTTCGGGTATGGTCAGAGAAATGATAGATGTGCTACTTTGATAAACTACCTAGAAGAAAAGCATCTATACACAATAAACTACTTTTACAAAAAGAAGCCCCAACGAAAACGGACATCGATCTGCCCTAGTGGATCCACAAAAAATGAGATCGACTACATACTGTCCACGGAACGATATATCATTAAACATGTAACAGTTCCCAACTGATTCACAACAGGTAGCGATCACAGGATGGTCAGAGCAAAAATTAGTATTGACGGTAACTAAGAAATGAAAAGAAAAATAATTAGAAACTGGGATCTAGTAGATAGAAACAAACTAGGGCAATATAAAGAGATATACTACATATTAAATGAACAACTTACCCAAAAATTAGACAGTGATGATAAAGATATAGACGAAGTAATACGATGAAGCAAATAACATTCTAGGGCCGCAAAGATCACCACCACGCAATGAGTAGTTCGATGCTGAGTGCGAGGACATTACAAGAAGAAAGAACAATGCATATAAACTGATGCAGCAAAGAAGAACCCGAGAAAAAGAACAAAAATATAAAGATCTCAGAAGAGAAGAGAAGTACATCCATCGGAGAAAAAAGCGAACTTATGAAAATAGAATATTGGAAGAACATGAGGCATTAAAAAAGAAAAATCAAACAAGAAAATTCTATAAAAATCTAAATAAAGCAAGAAAAGAATTTAAACCAAGGATCGGACTATGTAAGGATAAGGAGGGGCATATATTCAATACAAAAGAAGAAGTATTGAAAAGGTGGGTGGAACACTATAAAGAACTGCTTACTATCGAAGTAGAAGATTCAAATCAACCACCCCCAGGAGCAAACAACAATACACCATTGGAGCCTCCATCAATTCAGGAAGTACGGGATGCAATAAAACACCTTAAAAATAATAAATCTCCAGGAAGTGATGGTATACCCGCGGAATTTGTTAAATGTGGAGATGCTACTCTGACTAATCATATATATAAAATCATACTGAGAGCCTGGAATGAGGAACAAATTCCAGAAGAGTGGTGTATTGGGATCGTTTGCCCGCTACACAAAAAGGGCGATGAATTAGAATGTAGAAACTATAGGGGAATAACCCTCCTTATTACAGCATACAAAATACTTTCGAGTATTTTATATGGTCGTCTGAGTGAATATTCAGAGGAGCTTCTTGGCGAATATCAAAGTGGTTTTAGGCCTGGTCGACCAACAACAGACAAGATCTTTGTGCTAAGGCAAATACTGGAAAAAACCAATGAATTCAATATCGACACATGCCATCTTTTCATAGATTTTAAATCGGCCTATGATAGGGTCCTAAGAAATAAATTGTATAAAGCCATGGATGAATTCCACATCCCCGATAAACTGATAAGATTGGTTAAGGCTACAATGCGTAAAGTTGTTTGCAAAGTCGAAATACAGGGCGAACAATCACAGGCATTTGAAACGCATGTTGGGCTGCGACAGGGAGATGCGCTGGCGTGTCTCCTTTTCAACATAGCTTTGGAAAAGGCGGTCAGGGATGCCCAAATAGACAGCAGAGGAAACATTTTTAATAAATCATCCCAAATTTTGGCATATGCAGATGATGTCGACCTAGTTGCCCGCACAACACGCAAGCTAGAAGAAATGTATACCACCTTGTCAAATGCCTCAAAAAATATGAGCCTACAAGTAAATGAAAATAAAACTAAGATAATGGCATCAACACCCAACAATAGAGCCAGAAACATCGGCCACCAATTCACGGTTGATAATTCTACCTTTGAAGTGGTTAACAAATTCACATACTTAGGCTTCCTGATCACCAAGGAGAACGTCATGACGGAAGAAATCAAGCGAAGAATAATCCTAGCAAACAAATGCTATTTTGGACTGAGTAGACATATGAGAAGCAGAAACTTAAGCCAAAAAACAAAAATAACCATATACAAAACCCTTATACAACTAGTGTTGACATATGGGTCGGAGACATGGACCATTTCCAAGGCAGATGAAAATCTCCTGCTTATATTTGAACGAATGATCCTGAGAAGAATATTTGGTGGCATCTGTGAAAATGGTGTTTGGAGAAGGAGGTACAACTACGAGATATATCACATATATAAACATATATTTGGTGGTAAAGACGTAGTATTCTTTATAAAAATAGGAAGACTAAGATGGGCAGGACATCTGGCAAGATCACAGCAGAACAACCCTCCTAGAAGAATACTTATGTCACAACCTGTGGGAAGTAGAAGTAGGGGTAGACCAAAACTCAGATGGAGGGATGGTGTAGATGAGGATGGTAGACAAATAGGCGCAGCAAACTGGCAACAGTTGGCAATAGACTAGAACTGACTGGCGTAATAGACTTGAGGCTCTTTTATAGAGCTGTAGCACCAATGATGATGATGAATAAGATGAAGGTCATTGTTTTATTCAGTTTTAGCAAGAAGAAGAAGAACTTGTTACTGATGCGATATAGCCCCAGCCGTCATCAAAATCGAAAGTCCTAACATCGACGCCTAATAATGAGCGACTTTTAGAAGAACAAGAAAAAAAGAAGGAAGCAGAAAAAGAGAATTACTGAAGAATTACTGAAGAATCAAAAGATTAAATCTCAAAGTTCTTAAGTTCGTGCTGCCAAAAGGAAAGTTTTCGACGAATTATCATCTGATGAATCAGTAGCATTCTTCTATCAAAAAAGTGTTGATTCTTGTGACTTTTATTTTTCCGATAACGATGAAGAGGAAGACGTTGATGTTGTACCAGATATTTTACCTGATGACTTTGTCGTAGTGAAGGTTTTTGAAAAAAAATTATACAAATTATTTGTCGCCAAAGTCTGCCAAGTAAATGATGATAGTTATGAAGGCGTGTTTTTTAAGCGACTGCTCACAACATTTCGTTTTCGTGAGACAACGTAAGATGCCTTTTTCGAAAGGACGATATTGTTTTAAAGTTTACAAGGCAAAAAAAACCAGCTATTTAAGATTTGCAAATTCGTAGGATTCTCTGACGACCTTGTCAATTACAGTTCTCTTTTAGATTAACGTTTTGTATTTTACGTTTAGTTTTTTTCAATAAAGATTGGTTTCTTTTAAACGCCTATCATCTCTTTTATTTGGGGTTTTATACATTTTAGTTTTGGGGCAAAGATGCGCACTTGCGTATTACTGCCCCATTTATAGAGACAAGACAAGGACAACAGGGCGCAAATGAAGACTTTTAAAAACTTTTCTTGATGTTATAAAATTTCTTGTTTTAGGTTTTGAAAACTAGCTTTTAGTAATTGATATTCTACGATCTGCAATGAAAGTAATACATGTTCTAATGAGAATCGTATGGCAACAATGGCAAAAATAGCGCAACGTTTAAATATTATTAAACAGCTTTATGGAAATTGACTTTATTTAAGGCAAAACACAGATATTGCATACAAAAGCTACACTCCTTATCTTTAAAATGCATTTTGATTTACGTCGATAAGACACTGATCAAAACATATCGAATTTTTACCGTCGAGTTGATACAAAATTTTATTTAAAATTGATTTGGTGTGCCTTTAAAGAATAAAGCTTCTGGACAATGCTACGCTTGCGTGACTTGCTTTATGAATTTAAATTTTTGTTTAAAAAGTGCACATTTATATATAAAAGTCGAAAGCTCTCAGCGTTTTTTACGATTTTTTAAATCAAGAACAGATATAATTTCATTTTATAAGAGGTTTCCACCCTGCATAACAATTTATATTTCTGGACCGTATTTAAATTTTCTTGTTCATTATAATTGACCTTCTTCTTCTTTACCTGCCATCTCCGCGACGGAGGTTGGCAATCATCATGGCTATTCTGATCTTAGATGCTGCTGCTCTGAATAGTTTAATTGATATGCATCCGAACCATTCCCTCAAGTTACGCAACCATGAGATTCTTATTCTTCCTACACTTCCCTTGCCCTGGATATTCCCTTGTATAATCAATTGAAGTAGGTTGTATTTACGCATAACATGCCCCAGGTATTGCAGCTTTCGTGTCTTGATGGTTTCCAATACTTCCATTCTTTTGTTGATTCTTCTTATGACTTCGTTGTTTGTTACATGCTCGGTCCATGATATCTTCAGGATTCTTCTATACACCCACATTTCAAATGCTTCCAACTTTTTAGAAGTCGACGCGTTAAGTGTTTATGCTTCTATCCCATAAAGCAGAGTAGAGAGAATATAGCACCTTGCCAGCCTAACTCTCAAGTCCAATTTTAGTTCTCTTGCACAAAGTACCTTTCTCATTTTATTGAAGTTTGTACGTGCTTTCTCTATTCGAACTTTGATTTCTTTGGAATAATCGTTTGTGTGATTAATTATTGTGCCAAGATAGTGGTAGTTTTCAAATTGTTCTAAAGCACTACCGTTAATTGTCAGGCTTTCACCATTATTTTGGGTTTTTGATATCCTCATAAATTTGGTTTGCTTGGTGTTTATTGATAATCCATATTCCTCTCCATACTCAACTATCTTGTTCATTAGCTTTTGGAGCTTTTCTCTCGGAGGTTGTCTGTTATTATGATAGTATCGTCCGCATATCTAATGTTGTTAATTGGTCTTCCATTGACCTTGATTCCTGCTGTTTCTCCCTCAAGAGCTCTTTTCATAATTTCATATTTCATAATTTCTTAAGAAATTATTTCATTATCTTTTTTTCATTATTTCATAAGAAATTATAATTGACCTGACATCTAAGAATTCTATTTTGTGTCCGTCCGCTGTTTCCTAATGTTTGCTGCTGTTGAAAAAGATTTTTCTTTTACACGTAAACCACATTCTAATAAACTATATTTTATAAATAAAACAAAATAATATATAATTTGTTCCAAATTTTTATACAATTTTTATTATTACCTGACCACAGTTTTGTTCCACGTGAAAAAAATATGTCGGGGTTAAAATATTTGACGTTAAGTTATTTAAATTAATGTCGTACAAAACTGAACGAAAAAACTTTAGATGTAATCAGCTTCAGAAATATAATTTCGTTGCCAAAAGATTAATTTAAAAAAACGGTAAAATTTAAATTCCCGAGTTGAACCAGAAGCATTTTCATCATTATAATGTCGGAAGGTTTAAATACGTATGTGAAGCTTAAAATACTTGGAAAATGCGACAGTTTTTATATAATTCAGAGAGTGAATCTGAACATCGTCAAAGAAAAAAATTAACCACATTTCGATTCATTGATGTCTATAGCATAATTAGCTTACATGTTATCCAAAGATGCAAAATTAGTTACCAGTGGTAGTAGTTTGGATGTTATACAATCAACACAAAAATAGAGAACAGGGCTGGAATAAGCGTACGAAAATCGAACAACGCCCTTTCAATGTAATTGACAAGCACTCACTTTTCAAGCTTAGATAATACCTTCAGGTCAGTGCAGGCCTAAGAAGGATTTACAGATGCAAGCATTTATATTTGTGCAGCTATCCAGGCAATTCTTAACGCTTTATTAGAGTTCACTACGAAGTAATATTAGGGTATTTTATGGCATTTATAGCAGCGGCCTGACGTGAAACACAATAAGGCATAAGTAACTCAAAATCTGTCTACAAAGAAATCCTATAATATATAAGAAATAGTTGGGTGAGTTTTGGTGATTCGGAAATGTTGGTATATTAAATTGATAAAAATTTAAAGCGAATGTCGTATTTTAGCAAAGCAAAATTCTGTTTATGTCGAGGAAATTTCACGATCATACATTTCAGTTTTGCATGGATAGGTTTTACCGTATTGCATTAATATGTGTGTCTGAATGTAAGGAAGTGGAAAGAATCAAGTCAACATATAACTGTACAAAGATTGGCATCGAGATACCGTCTGATAAGACTAGGGCACCAAGATCGTGTTTTTGTGTCAAACATATGTGCCTTTGCAATTCAAAACGTGTTTTAAAAATTAACAATTGATGAAAAATATGTCTGCTATTTTCAGAGAATCGTCTTTTGACCCGGCAACTGTGTTGTGGGGTGAAAATTACCCATGTCGTTCATTAGCGCTTGTTAAAATAGTGACAACATCGCCAGATTTTTCTGGCGCCACAAGTACCTTCCAATAATATAACAGACCTTATATTGCATTAAAAATATTAGTATATAAATAAGATTTAAATAGGTGGTGTCGCGTTCTTTGGACTTGTGGATGATTTTGACTCCACCATACAAGTTCAGTTTTATTTGGTTTTTGGTAATTTTCACCCCACAACACCGGTTTATTTTTAAAAGGTTAGTTCTTTTAACACCATAATTTATTTTGATTTTTTTAAGAGAAACACAATTGAGTTGGTAGACATATTGAAAATTAATTAGATAATATTAATTTTAGACATATAGAAATATGTGTAGTTGATTGAAAGAACAAGAAGCCCTCTTGAAGCTTTAGCAGGATCAGGGTTGGGATCAGAAAGCGAATCTGAAAATGAAAGTCAGCAGGTCAGCCTTTGTCCCAGTGAGAATGTTTTAGAAAACCAACTTTAATCAGTGGAAACAAAATGGACAAAGAACTGTCCTACTAAATCGGTTAGAACAGGACAAGAAAATCTAATTACACCACTTCCCGGTATTCGAAATAATGCAAAACATTGCAAGTTGCAAGTTCTTGCTAAGAATTATTCATGGATAATATTATTGTAGAAGATTAGTCCAATGCACTAATCAAAAAATCAGTTTAGTCGTTTAGAATCATAATGACTAACATAAGTATTTCACCAAGCCTATGGATGCAGAAGAAATTTGTGCGGTTTTCGGATTATTAAATCTATCAGGCGTTTATAAAGCAAATAGGTTAAATGTGGAGGATCTTTGAGCTACAGATGGAACAGGAATTGACATTTTCAGGCTAACAATGTCTCTGTAAAGATTTATAATAATTTTAGGGTGTAGATGATTCGATAATACTACGTGTACTTATCAGTCAAGCAGGAAACGTTTGATTGAGGAAGTCAATAGTTGCTCTAGAGTTGTGAGTCGAACACCCATCCTGTTGGAAATAAACCTCCTGAAAATTAACGGGAAGGCGTCGAACTGCCGGAACGATCTCATCCTGTAAAAGTTGTAAATATTTGGGCCCGTTTAGGTTTCCATCGATAAAAAA
Organism: Diabrotica undecimpunctata; assembly: GCF_040954645.1. Classification (NCBI taxonomy): domain Eukaryota; kingdom Metazoa; phylum Arthropoda; class Insecta; order Coleoptera; family Chrysomelidae; genus Diabrotica; species Diabrotica undecimpunctata. The sequence continues at coordinate 875,300 of NW_027311902.1, read as the reverse complement.
TGGACCGACAATATGGTCGCCTAACATCCCAGTCCAAACATTTAAATTTTGCGGATGCTGCGTTAGCACTACAACACTGAGGTGCTTATTTTCCGAGAATAATACCTTGCAACGGATGGATTGTGTTTTTTATGTAATGAAAATGAAGATTCGCCAGAAAATAAAATATTTTTTAAAAAGTGTATATTTTTATTCTGTTTATCTAACATAAATTCACAAAACTCCATCCGCCTAAAGTTATCTTCCGAAAACAGTTCTTGTGTTGGTTTTATTTTAAAACAGTGATGCCTATTCCTTTTGAGAACTCGCTGGACAGTTCGAGCATTTACGTTAACTTCCCTAGCATATTATACACTATTTCAGGGTTCACTAGCTTCCACAAAGGCACAACTATCAATATCTCTGTTTTGACGCTTCTCATCTACAAGTTTAACATGTAGTTCATTACCTTCATGACACTTTTTATAACTGTTTATACATCCCGAAGTTTGAAAATGTTTAATGGTATTTTTAACTCTAGTAACACTTGGTGAGGGTCTATTTTCGAAGGCAACAATAAATAAATCAATTACTTCGCGTATCGAATGACTCTGAAAGTACCATGTAACAAGTTGCACTTTTTCTTGTACGGTATACAACGTAATAGGCATTTTATTAATTGTTTGTTTATTCTTTCAGAATTTCGTTTGGAATTTTTAATGTCAATGTGACAATTACAATTCGTACCTACTGTGAAATGAATATAGAGGTGGAAACGTGTAACATATCACAGCGATTGCCATTATGTTGTATGGTCAATAAAACAATATCGTGATTTGTATAACAATATACCTAACCATGATTACACACAGCTACTGTCTGAAAATGTCACTACACAGTCGCCGGGTTAAAATCACTGAAACATAAATTAAACCTGGATGGAAAAAAGGTAGCCTAGTAGTTGGGTACTATTGTGACTAATATAAAAAAATATTTAAAGAGACGTTTACTTTACTCAAGTATTTTAAAGGACGCAATGGCGTGTCTTGGGATGTGGATCTACAGATTGCTTAACAGAACAAGGAAATCTGCAGTCAAAAAGAAAGAAAAAAGAGTCGTACTAACTAAAAGAAAATAGACAAAATTGGAACTAAATAAAATGAAAAAAGTGCACCACCTTGTCTTTTATTCGAAGAGGAGGAAAACGCTAGGATTTTATATGTTAGACAATTAATTTAAGAAAGAATAAAAAAATATGACAAACACGCTTAACCATTCTTTAAACCCAATATATAAATTGCAAAAAAACAATCACACTTACGTTACATGGTCGTTCAGCAAACTTGTTAGAATATATTTATAGATAATCTAAGAAAATAGAAGATTGTCAGAGAAATTAAAAATACAAAGTTGCTATATTCAAGATGTAATTATTACTAGCCAAATCATAAATTTATTATGGGTCTGTTTATTTACATTTGATAAACAGCAATGTCCATTATAAATTGATACCTTGATAGATGTTTATAAAAAGTAAAATACTAATTTTTCTCGATAACCTGGTAAAATATTTAAAAATGATCTTAATATTGAATTCTATATAAAAAAAAATGAAAAATTAGAATTTAGTTTGTCATTGTCATATCATATAATGTATGTAGCAGAATTTCTCTCTAATTGCTTTCTATTCTACAGTTCATTCATAATACATATTCCCAACTGTAAACAATTGTGAGTAAAAGCAAAACAGGGACGTACTGAAATAAATCACATGATTTTTCTTCTTCTTCTAGTTCCATGACCGTTATCGATCGGTGGATATCATGTTGGCTACCATATTCGCTATCGTGACGTTATTGACAGCAGCTCTAAATAACGATGTAGTTGAGTTTCCATACCATTGCCTTAGATTTTTCAGCCATGATGTTCTTCTTCTACCAGGACCACGATTACCTTGGATCTTTCATTAAATGATCACATGATTTTTAAAAATATTTAATTCTTGATACTAAGGATGGAAGAATTTCTTAAAGTTTAACTGCGAGTAAAATTTAATGTGCAATCGGAGAAACATATGCTAACATAAAATATTCTTTAAATAAGATATACATAACAAAGTATTTTAAATAACGTATCATCATCAAGTTTTTATATATATAACAAGCGAGTCTCCTACAGCTGGCGCCGCTTCTCGCATCCTAATTTCCAGCGTTTTCTGTCGAAGCAATGTTCAGTTGTTAGATCTCTGGCGGTCATTGCATCGTCGACATCGTCTCTCCAGGATCGTCTTGGTCTACCACGTTTTCTTCTAGTTAGCGGAGTCCATTCTTCTATTTTTTTTGGCCATCTATTTTCAGGCATTCCCTGAAGGTTACCAGTTAAGTCTTTTGGCTTCGATTGTGTCTATTATGTCTAGATCGATTTCCATTTCTCTCCGAATATCTTCGTTTCTCACCCTATCAAGTCTAGTGAGCTGGCAACTTCGTCTCCAGTAGTTCATTTGCATGGCCTTAATTTTTGATTTGTTTCTTTGGTTTATTTCCCAGAGTTCGGCGCCGTACAGCCCAATACTTTCTATTATTGTTTTATAAATTCTTCTTTTATTTTCTTTTGTTATTTTTTTATTCCATAATAGTCCGTGTAGCTGTCTGGTGGCTGATCTTGCTTGGCCAATCCTGGAGTGTATTTCTTCGCTATTTCCTGCTTTTGATGTTATTTGGACTCCCAAGTATTTAAAATTGTCTTTTGGTTTTATAGTTCCCGTTTCGATTTGTAGGCTTTCTGGTTTTTCTCCTACAACTAAGTACTCAGTTTTTTGTATATTAATTGTGAGGCCCCATTTAGTATGCTGATCTTCCAGTTTTCTAAGCATGTAGCCTACATCACTCTCGTCTTCAGCTAGGATGGCTTGGTCGTCAGCGAAGTGTATCGTGTACAATCCATCATCTCCGATTGGGATGCCCATATTGCAGCACTTTCTTCTCCACACTGAAAGTGCCTCATTTAGATATATTTTGAAGAGTGTAGGTGCTATGCAGCAGCCTTGCTTTAGGCCCTTAATTATAGGAATTTCTCTAGTTAATCTATTTCCAGTTTTAATGTTTGCCGTCATATTTTTGTAGAGCTGTTGTACTGCTTGTATATATTTTTTTGCTTTTTCCTTGTTTTTCCATTGCTACCCAAAGCGTTGAAAGTGGTACACTATCGTATGCCTTTGTCAGATCTATAAAGACTATATGAGTTGAAAGGTTGTGGGCTAATCTTTTCTCGATAACTTGCTTTAGAGAGAATATACTGTCCATACGGGATCTGCCAGCCCGAAAGCCATTCTCTTCTTCAACATCTGTCATCTCTTTTTCAATTTTGTTTTTTATTATTTTTCCATACAGTCTTGAGAGTGAATTTATGACACTTAGCAGCCTGTAGTTTGAATAATTCTTTCTATCTCCTTTTCTGTAGATGTTGTCAATATGTGCTTTTGTCCACACCGATGGTAAGTCGTGTCCATTATAGAATAAGGTGAAGACATACGCCAGTAATTCCCGTAATACTTGTGGGCTATGTTTTAATAATTCATTTGGTATACCTTGTGGTCCGCACGACTTTCAATTTTTTAGAGTTTGTATTGCATTCTCGACTTCCTGTACTGTTATTTCATCGTCTTCACTGAATTCCAGTTCAAATGTTGTTGTACTGATGTTCGTGAATTAAGGTCTTGTTTCAGTCAAAAGTTGTGAGTAGTGTTCGATCCACGATCTTTCTTCTATTAAATCTATTCTACTCGTTTCTTTTCTGTTTGTTCTCAGATTTTTTACCGTTTTCCATGCTTCTCTTGATCTTGTTGACCCTATACATTTGTTGAGTTCTTCGCATTTACTTTCCCAGGAAATATTTTTTGCTTTAGTTACTAGATTTTTTACTTCTGTGTTTGATCTTGCATATGTTGGTCTATCATCTGGATCATTTGTTTGTAGCCACTTTTGATATGCTTGTTTCTTGTTGTGTACTGCATTGGCAATGTCATTTGTCCATCACAATGGGTATTCTTATTGTTCTTTTGGATTGTGCAGAGCGCTTCGTAAGCTGCTTCATTGATTTTATTGATTATCTCTTTATAGGTATTCTGGGCTGAGGAGTAGATCAGGTTTGCCAATTTTTGGCTGAGTCGCAGCTTATATAAGAATGATGTTGAGTCGATTTGCAGTGCATCAATATTGTATCTAGGTAGATTCGATTCCAGGGGTTTTAATTGAGCTAGTTGGTTGTCATTTTGATTTAGTAGGCGAGGTCGATATTGTAGGTAACATTTTGATCTTACCATATAATGGTCAGTTCCGCACTCCGGTCCTCTTAATACTCTTATGTCTTCAACTTGTATGTGTGTTTCTTGTTTTGTGATGACATAATCTATAATTGACTTTGTGTTTCTCGTTGGTTGAACCCAGGTGTACTTATGTATGTTTTTATGTTGGTAGAATCCGTTTAGGATTTTCAGAGAGTGCTGTTTACAGAATTCGATTAAGTGTTACCCATTTTCATTTGTTTTAGCGTCGCCATATTTTCCTACGACTTTGTCAACTGTTTTTGTTCCTGTCCAAGCGTTAAAATCTCCCAACAACACAATACAACACAAAGTTCCGATAAAGTTTCGTACAATATTTGTTTAGCTGCTTTTGATGCATTTTTTGACAGAGCATATATTCCAATGATCTCGAGGTCATGCCCTTTCCACGTATCCACGTTTCCATCAAGTTTTTTAAAACATAAAAACATACCACTTAAATTATTCAGACTCTCAGGATCTACAAGCGCTGCTTTCTTCGTCTTAATGTAATATTATTGGTTTGATATGAGTCTCTATTATGTTGTCCAATTTCTACATTTTGAATACGACTATTTGTCCAACGTATTGCACACATTTATGCCGTTTATTTAAAGTAATATTATTTATTGGATCATAAAAAATATTGCTCAGCTCTGCAAATTTAAAAATATTGTCCTTGGCTGCTACACAATTTTTCACTGCTACTCGTTCAATCGGATTGAGCTCACAATGGTATAGAGAAATCCTCAAAACTATTTTGTTCTGTCTTTTCGCCATCTCATCACAAATGTATTTTTTAAATTGTCCCATATGTAGATTAACAGTAGCAGCTAACAGTTACACTTTTTACATTGAGCCCTCAAAACTTTTATTTTAGCAACGCTTGGATATCAGCCTTTCTAGATGAGGTAGTTGGAATTTTTCCATGCTTCTGAAATGATAAGATACATTGTCCAACACGATGATGGAGATTTCTTCAAAACATATCACTTTATTTGTGAACAAGTTTTTACAAGATTTCCCATCCATCTCTTTATGGTAGTCCCCACTTTTTTTTTGATTCGAACACCCACAGTGCTTCTGGAACAAACCTATTTTTATTGCGAATATTTCAAATTATTATTATCTTTCCTTTTCCTAAAAATTTGGTTATTTTTAAAGTTACTTGAACTCAAAAAGTAGGTATAACATTCACCTACAGGATTTCTTGACACCGTAGAAAGTTTATCTACAAACGCTTGTTTGTAGATAAACTTGTAAAATTGTCGACCCATACTTTATGTTTTCATTTCTGTAGGACTTTATTCTCTTCTCCACAAGACAATTTTAGCCCTGATTTTCAAAATGCTGTTTCGCTGACTATGTGGAAACTTAAAATTTATTTTTTTCAATAATTTAAAAAACGTAGTTCTTTTGAAATTAGGCAAAGCCAATTCTTTATTCAGAACCCTAAGAACTTTATCTATTGTGGGTATTTCATTTCGGAAAAGAATTCATAAATTATTCTTCTTATTGCATCTCCGCCAAATTCATTATGCAAGTTAATAATATTTTTAGGATGCTCAATTGGTTTTGGCGTCTAAAATGTTCCCATATTCTCATATTCTTGAACCACATTTCGTACACTACGGTTCCATAAGCCTACAATAGATAAAAAGTAACAATACTTATTAAATAAAGTAAGAACGCGCGTCTAAAATAATGGAGAAACAATATCAGTAGGTACATGTTTTTTATCTGTTACTAACTTTGTAGGGTTCTCCGACATTTTCGTTTTTAAATACAGTTAAAGTTCCTTTATTGGTATTTTTTTAATTGGACTGAGGGTTACATTAATCTCAGAAGTTCGTCTACGATCTCATTGCTTGACATTTTTCGTGTCTTATTTTGTTTAGCAACTTAAGGTAATTATTTGAGAGAAATTTAAAATTGCCTAACGAAAAGTAATATGGATTGTAATAAAACCAACGTCATTGAAGGTATCGATAAAGTTATGATACTGCATTCAGAATACTTTTTCGAGTCCAGAAAAGGAAATAAAACTTTTCGAAAAATCAATAAATTAAACTATCGGTTTCTTTAACCTTTACCCAAGTACCCTGATTACCACAAGCTATTTTTCTTTTTGATAAAAAAAACTTTATTTTTGGATACTAAAATTTTACTACGTACACACTATAAAATTATATGACCAGTAAATAACTCAACAATAACTATAACGACACAAAATACAAAATATATTAACTTATAAACCAACACGCTACAATTTTGAATGTAATCAGAGTGAGTAGTTTGGACCTGTAAAATGACAATAATTCTCAGTTAAGACGCTAAATCATTTTCAATAGCCTCTTGTCGAATTTGAAGGCAAATACCGTCAGTACACGCCTGTGTCAAATCTCGATAATTTGCTTATGTTGGATATATGCATTGTGAATAGAGTTTAAATACAAATTTGGTGTTTAATATAAGAAATAATGGCGATTCAAACATGCAAATTTCCAAGTTCCAAGTAAAAATCAATAATGATTTCTCAACCTATTACTCAATCCAATTCGGAGTCCCTCAGGGAAATGTCCTCGGTCACTTCCTGTACCTAATCTTTATTGCTGACATATCTATAACAGATGACGTCACAATAGCGACCTTTGCCGACGATACAGCCGTTTTAGTTTCAAACAAAGACATAGCATCTAAAAAGCTGCAAAATTACTTGCATACATTAGAGAATTGGTTGACAAAATGGAAAATCTAAACCATGCCCCCATTTCTGCTAGAGATCTAGTGAAATATCTTGGGCTGCATTTTGATCGAGAGCTCACCTGAAAGTAACACATTAACGCCAAAAAAACTCAGCTCAATATAAAATTGAAACAAATGAATTGGTTACTTGTCAGAAAGTGTAAACTGTCATTAACGAACAAAATACTGCTTTACAAAGTTATACTAAAACCAATATGGACTTATGGCGTAAAACTTTGGGGCTGTAGCAAGCCTTCAAACACAAAAATTTTGAAGATCCTAACGCCTCTTGGTATGTGGGCAATGCAATTATCCACAATAACCTAGGAGCACTAACCGTAAAGATGTCGTATCACTTTACGCCAACAAGGTCAAAATTCGTAATTCAACGTACCACAGCCAAATTGTCAGTGAATTATATCAGTCACCAATTGAGGAACAAAGACTGAAAAGCTCTTGGCTAGAAGACCTGGTTACGTACGTGAAAATGGAGAACTGTAACTTTCCTGGGGACCCAAACCAAGTTAATATTGTCATCACATTTACTAATTACTTAATGTACTGTTTATAAGTATATTGTAAATATGCATTTAAAAATAATAAAAAAAAGTGTTTTTCGCTGAAGCTTTGAGACGAAATTAGAATGTTTTTAACAAACTATAGTTCGAATTCTTCTTCTTAAGGTGCCATGCATTTCTGCGTAGGCGTCCACCGTACATCGTCTTGTCAGGTGAGATGTTAAATAGTCAGGATTAAATAATTCTGTTTTTAGCAGCATTGCGAAGCATTTCATAGCTGTGGATTCCTGTCCATTGTCGAATATTGCGCAGCCATGACATTTTTTTACGTCCGAGACCTCTCCTACCTTCTATTTTCCCTTCGAGTATCAGTTGCTGAAAAGTGTATCGTTCTCCTCGTATAATGTGCCCCAAGTATGCAGTCTTCTTACTTTTTACATAATTAAAAAGTTCCCTATCCTGTAAGCCCGCTCTTCTGAGTACTTCCTCATTTCTGACCCTGTCCGTCCATGATATTCTGAGCATTCGACGCAGGCACCACATTTCGAACACTTCAAGTTTGTTAATGGAACTGGCCTTTAACGTCCATGCTTCCATTCCGTACAGGAGAACAGGCCACACGTAACACTTAAGCATCTTGTATCGGAGGTTGAAGTCCAATTTGCGATCAGTCAGAAACTTACGAAGCCTCAAAAAAGCATTTCTGGCTTGTTCAACTCTGCTCTTTATTTCATTCTCGGGGTCCCAACCCTCATTCAGCAAACATCCCAAGTATTTGAATTGCCTGACTTGTTCGATTTCTTCTCCAGAGACATATATCTTTGCGTTGGGGTAATCATTTCTACTTATAATCATTGATTTTGTCTTCTTGATATTTATTTTCAAACCCCGAGCTTCACTTGCAAGAGTTAGATCATTCAAAAGGCACTGAAGATCTTCGATGTTATCTGCCACTATGGCTGTATCATCGGCATACCTGATGTTATTAATAAATATGCCGTTAACTTTAATACCCTTATTAGAGTCTTCCACTGCTTCTGCGAAGGCTTTTTCTACGTATAAATTGAACAGCATTGGAGACAGTATACAACCTTGCCTTACTCCTTTTTTAATGGAGAAATCTTCTGTTTCGTTGGAATTTTGAAGACGTACTGTTGCTGTCTGATTCCAATACAGATTGGCAATGATTCTTATATCCTTTGCGTCCAATCCCAACTCTTGTAGGTATTTTATCATCAATTCATGTTTTACATTATCGAATGCTTTCTCGTAATCGATGAAACAGATAAAAACATCCTTTCTTTGATCTAAACAATTCTGTATCAATGTTTGCATACTAAAGATCGCTTCTCTCGTGCCAAGTCCATTTTTGAAACCAAACTGACTCCATCCACTGACCTCTTCACATTTCTTAAACAATCTAGTGTGAAGTATTCTCAGGAAAAGTTTCAAAAAGTGACTCATTAGGCTTATTAGTCGGTGGTCCTTGCAGAAGTTCGCACGTGGTGTTTTTGGTAGGGCGATAAATGTAGATCGAAGCCAATCTTTTGGAATCTGGCCCGTATCGTAGATGTCGTTAAAGAGCTTGACAATAATGTCTAGGTTTTCTTCATTAAGTAACTTGATTGTTTCTGCGTACATATCATCTGGTCCTGGGGTTTTGTTACTTTTTAATAGTTTGATAGCGTGTACAATTTCAGCTTTCAAAATACTTGGGCCATACAAATGGTCTCCCAGTTGTGGTGGTTTTTGTGTTCTGTCATCATTGAACAAATTGGCTGTGTACATTTTCCAAGTATTAAGTATATCGCTAGGGTCCGTTATTAATTCATTTTGGTCATTATGTATACCAGTGACTTGTTTTTTCTTGAAGACACCAGCAATTTCCTTAATTTTCTTGTGAAGATTGAAGCTGTCGCCGAGTTTATATAGGCTTTCAGCCTCGGTGCAAAGTGTAGTCATCCAGATCTCCTTCGCCGCTATAATTTCTTTACGAATTTGACTGTGTATATTTCGGTACCCTACTTCGTCCTGCCTGATCTTACACTGCCTGCGTTGTTCCATCATCTCTAATATTTCTTCTGTCATCCACTCATTCTTGGTAGTTGTTTTACTCTCGAGTAGAAAAGTGTTGTTCAACTCATCAAATGATTCTTTTATGATGGTCCATGACTTTTCAACATCATTCTCAGTTGCCATATTAGAGAACCTATTGTTTATTTCCTCTGTGTACGCTTCATTTGTTTCATTGTTTTTGAGTTTTCTAATGTTTACTGATGCCTTCTGGTGTTTTCTTTTAGCTGTAGCGAGCCTCAGTTTGATATTTGCTACTAAGGGATTGTGGTCGGATCCTATGTCTGCTCCAGGTAATGCAGATACCTTAGTAATAGCATTCCTGTACCTTCTATTAATTGTCACATAATCTATTTGGTTCCTTATAATGCCCTGATGTCCGTCTAAAGGCGACTTCCATGTGTAAAGCCTCCTGGGTGGTAACTTATACCAAGTATTCGTTATGACTAGATCTTTGTCTTGACAGTACTGTATCAATCTGTCCCCTCTGTCGTTTCTCTGACCAAGACCATATTTTCCAACTACGTGATCTACAGCTCCTTCCCCAACTTTTGCGTTGAAGTCTCCTAATACGATGTTAATTTCGTGATTCTTAGTCACCTTTAAGGCTTCGTCTAGCTGTTGATAAAATCGCTCTAGTTCTTCTTCTGTCTTGTCTGCTGTAGGGGCGTAGACTTGTATAATATTTATGTTAACTTTTCCATTCAACTGAATAAGTATGACTCTTTCGGAGATCGGGACAAAGTTCTTCACGGAGGCGCGCAAATTTTCGCTTATCAGAACTCCCACCCCATGTCTGTGGTGAGGGTCTGTGCTATCACTGCATGAGTAGTAAAGGGTTTTACCAGTAGTATTGATCATGCCTGTGCCTTCCCATCGCAATTCGCTTATGCCGAGAATATCGATGTTAATTCTGTTCATTTCCTGAATTAGATTTTGTAGTTTGCCTGCTGCAAATAAGCTTCTAACATTCCACGTAGCAATTTTGATTGTCTTATCAAGTTGAAACCGGGAGATTCTTCGCACCCCTTGGCCATTTAAGGCCTGCCCGGGACTAGGGGCCGTTTGTTTTGTTTCTTCCAACATGACAAGAAAAAATCTACGGACGGATGTCCTGAGGAATATAATGCGGTAGTTTCCTACTTGCTTTCCGCATCGCAGTACCGTAGCCCTCTAACTGTTTCAGTCTCACCTACGGTATTCTAGTAAGAAGCCGGTTTAGGATCATTTCCTTTACGCCTAATTCTAGTACTGGTGATCGCTGCTGCCCTTCACCAGGTTGATTCTATACTATCCCTAGAAATAGGGTTGCCACTTCCGTTGAATTCACTGAACCGAATACTATATTCTCCACCTTCATCATCGTTGTGGTCTTCACCCGTATCCCTGGGCAAGGGGGCCGTGTTATACCCCACGGTACCCCATATAGTTCGAATATATTGGTGTAAAACGCAAATCTAAACTTTATGCAGGACGAGACAATAAAAATGCTACATTAGAGAACTTACTTGATAAATGCTGTATGAATACTTCACCAATTCCTGAGTTTACAATCTAAGAGGGGATCTAACAAACTCCCCATCTTAGAATAATCCTTTTACTGTTGCATAATAAACTTTCATAGGTAAAAATATAGCAAATAAAGTCAAAAATCATAAGCTGAGATCTATACAATTGGAAATACTAGATATACGAAACTAACAGTATGCAGAACACTACTAACAGTATGCACATATCAGATATAACATAATTAGATCTATTAAACAAAAATCTGAAAGAGGTCCTTCAAAAAATAAAAACAATAAAATAAAAAATAAATACTGAGAAATTATGTGGTGAAAACGAAATCGCACGGGAAATGATACAATGCATAGGATGAAATAAAAAAACAGGAGAACCCATTTGTGAGCCCTTCAGATACAGACCTTTTAAGAAGAGTCTATTGTATCACCCCTATTATACATACTTGGCTCATAAGGACCTAGTATTTGGCGTTTTTGAGGCATAGCCTCCGGGCTGCCATACATGCTATAATCAGCAGGGGCTCTAAATCTAAGCTTTTCCTGCCATTCCGAGCTTCTTATCCTTTGGTAAAATTGTAGCCCGCAGAATGCCTCAATTCCTTTTAAAGGTAACTTCCTCATTTGGCTTGGTTGCATAAACACCGAACCCAGGATCTACCACTTCTGGTAGGCTAGTGCCGGGCACTTCCAGAGGGCATATGAGGAGGTATCCTCCTCCTCATTACAAAGACGACACGTTGAGCCATCCTCCAACCTAAGAAGTCTAAAGTGGCCGGTAAGCATAGTTACCATCAGACAGCATCTTCTACGTCTAGAAGGAGATGTTGGGCTGTAAGACTTTAGGATGGTCCCACTATATGAAACCTAGCCTGTCTCATAACCTTTGTCGTATAACTAGCCCAGGAGTCCTAGAACCTACAAAGAAGAAGCTTTTTAAGGATATACTGACCAGTACTAAAGGGAACTCCAATCACAGGCTTGGGTCCCACAGGCAGAGTGGATAAGCTTTGTCTTGCCAGTGAGTCATCCGGTTTGGTCTCTTTCACGCCTATGTTCCGGTAGCTATACCAAGTAACCTAACCTAACACTATTAGTCTGCGCAATATCAGCAAGTGATCTCTTTCAAGAATCAGCTTAGAGCTGACTTTGGGCGCTGCTAAAGCCCTTAGCGATATTTAACTATCAGAGCAGATAGAGATGGTCCTATCTAAGCAGGCTCTATCTATTATCTCATGAGAACATATCAAGATCGCAAAGATCTCGACCTGAAAGAATGATGCATGGGAGCCAAGAGCCTGGTCAGATTCAAATCCGAGTTTTAAACATAGCTTATTTACTAAAACAACATATCATGTTGTTTTTAACGTATTTGTCAAATAAACATTTAAATTTAATTTCCCCTATCAACAGTTAATTGGCTGGTGTCTTCTGCACAACCAAGATGCGGGTTTATTTTCGAGTAGGAGCTATTGTGTTTCCTTAAAGTAAATATATCAACATCGATATTTTGTCGTTTTATTTTGCAATTTTAAAAATTTAAAATGTAATTCAATGATGGTATTGTTTTGTGTTGGGGTCATTAAGCAAATACTTTTAAGTAAGTAACCTTAACCACATGTTTTATTTAACAGTCAAAATTTTAACTACGTTTGCTTTACTTGCAGTGGCATTATTGATGGTCTGATAGGACCGAAAACATTTTTAATTATTGTAATACGTTTGGATTATTTATAATTTAAATATATGTTATTAAACAGATATACCAATTACATTAAAAGCTTTGACTTCACTTAGTTTTTCAGAAAGTTTTTTAAGAAAACTATATACATAAAAATTTAATAATTATAAAAAGATAGCAAGGAAAGCAAAATGAGAAAATTTAGAACAATGACATTAAAAAACAAACAAAAAAGCAGTAATGGAAAGTATAAGAAAAAAGAAACACTAAACTAATATACTTACGTAATACGAGTTAAATCATAGAGACCTGCAAGAAAAATAAGAGATCTCCAATAAGATAAAATGAAATTACTGGCAAACAAAACGAAAAATGCGTAAAGTCGATAACGAAAGGATTATTACCGCAATATGACGCCTAAAAAGGCCTATAAGCAAAATAAACACGAGAATAACGGGTCGTGGTTAATTTGTCTAGAACTATTTATAAAACGACAAAATACTGGCCAATAATTTTGAAATACGGTTAGAATTTATTCACGTTATAAAATTTTTCTCAAAAAGTGTAGTTTATTTTCATTAAGCTCAATAAGGCCCTGGTACATTATCTGGAATACATCGGTTCTTTGACAGTGTTGCAATTGGATATGAAGCTTGTTGCGTTTCGTCGTGAATTGATGAAATTCCTGTGAATAAGAGAAGATGGCAATAGAAAGAATATGTTCGATATCTGGTTTTCTCTGGTTTTATCAATATCATCAAATATTAGTAGCCTGTCAATTTATAAGTAGTATGTTTATTTGCTTCTTGTCTTATCTCTATATATACTTAAATACGTTCTACATAATATATATCTTTATATATAAAAACGAATTGCTGTTCATTAGTTAAACTCGAGAATGGCCGGACCGATTTGACTAATTTTGGCCTTGAATTCTTTTTAGAAGCTCAGGGAAGGTTTATAAATATTTGACATTTAACATTTGACAGCCAACAAATCAAACATCGTTGTTAACTGTCTATTACATTATTTTTATGTAGCTTTTAAGTTTTGTGACAAATTAAATTTCCAAACCCAACCATAATATTTGACATTTGACAACAAACAAATATGTCGATCTATTTCTCTTATGTCAAAGAGTGCATCCTTCTATCTTTGTGAGTGCTTGTACATATATATATATATATATATATATATATATATATATATATATATATATATATATATATATATATATATAAATACGTTCGAATTGTCGGGTAAAGTGGTCTGTAATGAAAATCTTTCTTTTTTCTGAGATACTCAATATTTCGTTATTTATTTAATAGCTTCCTCAGGAGTAAACTAAAACAATTTGAACATTCCAAAAAATGGCGTACAAATACATTTTAAATTTCTCATAGAAATTAAAAGATTTCGCAAATAAAAACTGACATTGAAGTATTCGAAATATTGAATGTCAAGATTAAATTGTCTTAAGCATGTATTATTAATGTATTTGTACGCCATTTTTTGTAATGTTCAAATTGTTTTAGTTTACTCCTGAGAAAGCTATTAAATAAATAGCGAAATATTGAGTATCTCAGAAAAAAGAAAGATTTTCATTACAGACCACTTTACCCGATAATTCGAACGTATTTATAAATTATTTTTTGGTCGAAATAATCACTTCTAATATATATATATATATATATATATATATATATATATATATATATATATGGAAAAAGGGATTACGACCGTTAATCCAATATAAATAAGGATCACTCGAAGAGTGGTGGGTTTTTCGGTCAAAAGTTGAAGAAAAAAGACAAAGAAGTTGGCTACTTCATCTATTTATTGAAGACGTTTAAACTTACCGCCATATTGCATGAGCGGTTGGTAACTCGCCTTGTTGTGTGTCATGTTTTGCCTTCAAGGACACTGTCTTTTCACATGATAGCTATGTGGACCTGAATTGTGCTCCTATTTGCCGGGTATCTCCTGTTAGCATTGGAAGCTTTTGTGGTAACTTCATTACACCTTTTATAATATTACTAATTAAACTCTTAATCTGTTCAATAATGTTACCTAAAGTAAAAATAAAATTAAATTATAATTAAACTGTTGGAAGTGTGATCTTATGATCTTGTTAGTTCTCGGCTAATACTTATTTTTTACATAAGTTTTTTACATACTTTTTTAAATTACATGTACAATAACCACATGGTCTTTTGCTGTCTATGTTTGAATCAAATTGTAAACTGTATCTAGTTTCAATTTATTGTTTATACAACTAATTATTGATGTCTATTATCTTAAGCTTCTTTACATTTTACACCATTGACTGCTACATGTCTTTTTGAGGTAAGACATTTATATTGACTGGTCTATGGATGTTTGGTTTTTCATATTGTCCTTTTTAGATGAACTGATGATGCTTTCTGATTAGAGAGCGAAACGTCTTCAATAAGTAGATGAAGTAGCCAACTTCTTTTTTCTCCAACTTTTGACCGAAAAACCCACCACTCTTCGAGTGATCCTTATTTATATATATATATATATATATATATATATATATATATATATATATATATATATATATATATATATACTTCACTAGTAGTGAAGTGAATAGTGATCAGTGCAGTAGTGTCTGGGAACTCGAAAGACCTGAAGAAGACATCAGAGATGATGTCGAAAGCTCGGCGCAATAGAAATAACGCGGTTCAACCAGGAAGACTGGTGAGTTTAATAATAATTTTTGTATTAGTATTAATCTTAGCTCTAGGTTTAAATATATATATATATATATATATATATATATATATATATATATATATATATATATATATATATATATGTAAATCTAATGTATATATGTATATGTAATCAATATTAAGTTTTTCCAATTCAAATTTAGATATACAAGACTAAAAATATCGGGGCTTAATTTGAATGCGGTAGTGCAGAACTACTTAGAGCGGCAGTCAACAGGGTCCGGATAGCCATGCTAATTTCCAACCTTCGATTAAAGATAGAACTTAAAATAGAAGAAGAATTAAAATTTGACTTAATGTCTGGAACGACTCTTTTTTTTGTTTTTTTTTCTACAGTCTTATTTAACTCCATTTTTTACTAACTTTTCAAAAGATAAGATAATGATGATTAAAACCTGAAAAAAACAAAATGTGAATGTGAGGAGCGATAACTACCAAGAACACTCAGAAGAATTGATAAAATCCTAGGTTATTGCAATGCAAACAATTAATACCCAACTTATATAATGTGAATTTACTCTTTTATTGTATACAAATATATCTATAAATTATAAAGAAATACGTGGAATAATATAAAGAAATAAATGGAATAATATTTTTGTCAGATCATTTACACAAAATGTATCAATTCCGAAAGAAATAACTTTTTGTTATGTAAGGTCAAAGAATTTTGGACAAAAGTACAATAAAAAGTATTTATCTGAATTACTAATAATAAAAAAGTAAGTTTTTATTACACAATTCGGGAAAAACTTCATTTAAGTATCCATTTTTATAAGTTAAACTAAAAGAGTATTTTCCCAAACATACTTTTTACTTTTTAGTTTTGTTTATACAACACATAACTCTTGATATAAATTACAAAGAAAGAACAGTTTGTGTACTAATAGTGTTGCTGGTATATTGGTGAGGCCTTTGGTTAATTTAAGGCACTTTCTACTATTTCTTCTTTTTCATATATTATTATTATTATTTTTGGTTTTGTAATATCCCATGCGTATAAAATTTCTTTCTCATCTTTCCAATCTTTAAACATTCTGAGTACCTGTATAATGTCTTTATTATAAAACTTAAGAGGTGGCTGGTTAAATAATATTAGATAAATAATAATGAAGAAAAAATGCAATAATTTGTTTGTAAATAAATTAGCGAAAAATAGCAAAATAAATATTTGTAAATGGATATGTAAAATAAAATGTTTATTTTAATTCAAATAACAATTGGCAGATTTAATATCTTATTGTCAATTTTATATGAGATTCACTTACCTTTTGTCTGTGGTTGGGCAACGTTCAGAGTCTAAGATCTAAGGGTAAAATGGGATGCACACCCGATGTACGCGAATCCACTAGGGTGGTTCTTCTGTTCTTAGGACCTCCGTGGATAGCAGTAAATTAAGCTTAAAATGACATTTTAAACTTTCTACACAGAGAACTGGTACGTTTCCTTAACGACTCTGAAGTGTTTGGGTTGATAAATGTTTTCCAAAAACATGTTGTTTTTCAGACAAGTGAACTCTCAGAACTTGACAATAATTAATCAGCCAATTTGAGGTCGAGAATTTAAAAGATGAACTAAAGCCATATTATAAATAGCTAATATATTATGATTAAATAAAAGATTTAAAACTAAATAAGGTCATATTCTGAATAATAAAAATAAAATATTTAAATCAGTCTTGACACTTTTCCAAACATAATGTTATCTTTATTTTTCTTAAGAATAGCTCAGAGAACTTGTGTTCTTATGGCTGTACTTTCTTTTTAATTTCTTTTTGTTATTTCCCTCTGTACTACTCTCAAGTAGACAAATTGGTTGATCCTTTCGAAACGGTGTTCTTGGTTTACATTATTCCTCATTTTCATTTATTAACAAAAGACTGCTTTGTGATTCTCGAAACAAAACTAGAAATTCAACTCCGTTTATCAAATTGCTACGTCTGGTCGTCTCTTCTCTATGCAGTTGGAACGTGGACCCTTAAAACATCAAAGCTGAACGAAAAAGGCTGAAATAAATATGAACGGAGGAAGAGCTGCAGAGAATACGAGACATTTTCAAGGCAGTGAAAGTTATCAAAAGTTATAAAGAAAAATATCATACCTAGTTTACATAATGGATAATAATAAGTACCAATATGCTCAACTAATAGTGAAAGGAAAGATCGAGGAAAGGAGGGACCAGGAAGGAAAAGACGCCGTTTCAGCCGCCATCAGAAATGAAGCCGTTTAGTAAGGAGCTGAGGCCAAGCTGAGATTTTCTTAACTCCACTATTTTTTGTTTCTCTATACATTTTTTATGTTTATATCGGACTACGGACTTTATTATTTATATTCAACAAGAACTTAAATAAGAAACGATAGCCGGCGTCAGTAAAATAGTTTATATTCCTAAACAATATACAGTTAAAATATTATTTTTACAGAAATATACAGTTAACCGGCAATACGGACGAAAAGTAAAGAATCTAAGCGGTATGTATACTGTTATAGAAATGGTCTGGATATACTTGGCGACTATGGTGAATAGGAACTAGCCCAGCCCTTTGTAATTTTCATATGAGATACAACGCACTTTTCTTACTTGTCTTAATGCATCTTAGATTGCTAAAGACGAATCGTTCATAAGTATACATACAGAACACAAAAGAATTTTTAACGTCGTATTAGGTCAGCTCAAAACGCTGAAAACTAGTGAAAGAAACATGTCGGTAAAGTAAGCATCTCCATTTTATAAGGCCGAATTCAGACCAAGATTGACCAACAGCAATGAATTGGCAAAATAAAATATGCCGTCCAGATAAGCGCCCTGTACACCTTTTCATTGCCGAGATATAGCTATTGCTAAGTAGTTTTATCATAAAGTTAGCATCTACATTGTTTCTCGGAAACTGTTGCAACAAGAAATTGGTTTTTGACGTTTTTCTCCGCCATCTTGATTTTTCCGTGGGTGACATTTGCGATAGGGGATGATGGAATAGTTTAGTATGTTAATAAAATATGCCACTAATATGGTTCTGTAGCCATTTTTGTTGCCGAGATATAGCTACGGCTATGCCAGATTTAACTCTTTGCTGTTCACTTTTCTAGCTCTACTGCGTTTGGCCGATATCTCGACTTTTCTGAAGGGCGTTTTGCGTTAGAGGATGTTGCCGGACCTTATTAAATTCCTGGGAAATGTCTACAAATGGTGCAAAACAATACAGTATGTCTTGTACTCGATGTATTTGTTTGATGGTTGCGTGTTGCAGTCTGAAACCGAATTGATAATTTGGTATTATCTGCAGATTTTTCAATATGGGTTCTAATTTTTAAAGCAAGAGTTTTTCAAGTAGTTTTCCTGGATAGACTAATTGAATTGGTGAGTTGAAAAAGGTACACATTCCAAAATGGCTATTTTTCAGGAACTAAAAAAAACTGTTTATCTGCAAAACTAAATATGTTACAGAAAATGGTTCCATTATGAAGTTTCACAAGTAAATGGAAGACATTCAACTGTTATGGTTATTTTGGTTTTTTTAATACTATGTCTGAGTTATTAGCATTTTAGATAATGGAATGTGTCCCTTTTTACACTCAATATCTTGCAAATGAGATTTTAAGGCAACATGAAACAAAATAATTTGAAATATAGCAATGTAATATTAAAATACATACATGATTTATAAAAAAAGTTTACAGCACAATAATGGAAAGTTAATTTTCATCATTTTCATCAGGGGTCTCAGCTTCTGTCGTTGGCCAAGTACGACGTTCATCATAAAAGGGCAAGTATTCCTCTGGAATGTATTTGATGAGTTTCATGACGTCATTGATCTTGCTTGCCTTAATAGGTACCTTTCCATAATCGTAAGCCTTGCTTGAAGGAAGCACTACATCATTGGATTTTGTAAGTTTAAAGGTGTGTGAGAGAAAACCACCAATGAACGATGACGCTACCACGTATCCTTTCCGGTCACTTCTGTGAATCAGATAACTATATTTGCTTATGGCAAAAGATATTCTTTTATCTTCAAGGCTTTTTGGTAATTTAACAAAGTAAAGAGGCCACCACTTCTTACAGGCTAGTACATCTTCATTTTTTACTTCTTTTACTTTGTAAGTTGGTTGAATCTTTTTGGCGTTTTCTATGATGGCCTTGTATTGGTCTGGAGAATAAATGCGATCATATTTTCGTACTGCTCTCTTAATAACTGCAAAGGTTCTATCGCATGGCAAAAAGCTATGCCCTCTTACCGGGTAATATTGATGGATTGATGTAAATCTACCGGTCATAGTTAGGGCTGAAAGTACCCTCACCATAGTGTGGTTGCGGTTTTGGCCGCCACATGCGTCACTGAAAATGTGGAGTTCCGTAATCTCTGCAGGGATTTCATTTTGAAGAAAATCTAATACAAAAGAGGTGACTTCATCTGGTCCTTTGTTTGCAACACCTTCGGGGTATGTGTAGAATACTGCCCTATCGTTTTTAAAATCATAAACATTAAATACATAGTACCATAACTTTCTCAGAAAAAACATTTCTTGTACGGGCAAACTGGGTAGCGGTAAGTTTTGCATGTAGTCAAAAACTATCCCCATTACATTAGGTCTAGTTTTACTCAACTCTTTCACTTCATTGAGCTTAGTGTAAAATTTTTTTGCACGTCTCTTATGCACTATTAGCTCTGCAGCAGCGGTACGTTTAGCGTTATCATTCAATGTAGTGGATTTTAGTTTAGTTTGAAGGTCTTCGCAAGTTGAACATACGTCGACTTGTGGCTTCCCAAATCTATATCCAAAATTTTCTTTGAAGTATTTTAGAAAAAACTCGTACTTTACTTTTGTTCCAAGGTCAGGGTGTTTTTGAAGAAACATATCATACATTTTCAGTACATCTAACTTAGCATCCAAATAGGTTATAGGTTGCTTAGTGTAATGGGTTAAATATTTAGGATATGAATCGATATGTTCATGTATTTTGGTAGTTATAGTGGTTGGAATAGTATTAACACGATTTAAATGCTTGCCTCTCATGTCAAGAGGAGACATTCCCTTCGCCAAGAGATTTGTGAGTCTGATAACTATTTTGTGTGAAATTGCATACAAACTTATGAATGCTTTGCGACATACTTCTGAACGATTTCCAGACACGATCACATAATACTTAAATGAGGCATTGATTTGTTTTGAATGATCAACTGTTGGTCTGTGCCGTTTGACATCGAATCTTTCAATACACCCCATTAAAAAGGTGTCTTGTTCATTTTTTGATTGGCCAGCATAAAGTTTTTCTAAAATACGTTTTTTGTCTTCATCTAATAGCTTAGACATACACTGTTTCTTACACTGACAGTCAGGGCCAGTTTGTTTAGCTTCAACTAGTTTACCTGATGACGTAACAAACTCTTCACCCTTGCGTCTAGCAATTTTTTCCATCTCTCTGACATGTAATTCTTTATTTAACTTTCCCTTCTTCCGGCGTGGCTCTACATTTTCACTGTCTGAACTCGACATCGCAAATAACACACTATAACTATTCACTGTTAACTGTTTACGTTATAACACAGCTCCACACTAACTAAACAACAACAGATAAATGACTGGCCGTTTATGTGTAGAAGCCGGATATGCGCAAACGATAACTGTGCGGACTCCCACTACACTTGCGCTGTGTGACACGCGTCGAGTTGAAGAAGGGACACATTCCAGGAATGTGTTCCTTCTTCAACTCAACGGAATATTTTGACCTCTGCATAAGTAATATTTTGTAATGTAATGTGTACCTTTTTCAACTCCATAGATGGAACTTGATCTTAGAAACAAAATGGCTATCTCAGTTTAAATTCGCATTTTTTGGAATGTGTACCTTTTTCATCTTACCGATTCAATTGGTATATAGGAGGTGGTATTATGCTAAAGTTCCCAGGCTTGGGGATGAGTATAACTTTCACTAGTCTGAAAGGGACTGGTCCTTAAAACGAAGTTATAGATTTGTGTTAAAAACTTTGGCCCTTTGGTGGGTAATTCTTTACGTATTACAGTTGTAATGAGATCGTGACCAGGAGACTTCTTTGGTTTCATCTTAGTGTTAATGGTTTCTTTGACTTCGTTGATTTTAAAATTTTCGGGTACAATTTCAAGTTGGAATGGTCTTTCCAAGAATTTAAAAATATCATTGGCTTCTTCAGGGATTAGGCTACGAGAGGTGTGGTTAAAAAACGGTGGCTATGTGGTTAGTTAGTAAGTAAGTAAGTAAGATCAGAGAAGCCAAACAGAAAGAACTGGAGAAAAAATGCCAAGAAATCGAAATTCTCCAAAGTAAATACGACGACTTCAACGTGCATAAGAAGGTAAGAGAAATTACAGGTAAATGTAAAAACAGAAGAATAAGTAAACTTGTTAATGACAATGGAGAGATAATCGTGGACAAAGAGAGTATCTATGATACCTGGAAAAATTACATAAGAAATTTATTTTTTGATGAGAGAGAGAACCAGCCCCCAATACCTACGGAAACAGGACCACCTATACTAGTGGCAGAAATAAGAGCAGCCATAATATCACTAAAAGAAGGTAGAGCTCCAGGACCAGACGGAGTACAATCTGAATTTCTTAAACTTCTTGATGATGAATCTTTAAGAGTACTATGTAAAATCTTCAATAATATCTATGACACAGGCAATATCCCAAAAGATTGGCTACTTTCAGAATTTATTACCTTACCAAAGAAACAGGGAGCAAAAAAGTGCGGAGAATATAGGCTAATAAGTCTAATGAGCCATACATTAAAACTTTTTCTTAAAATTATACATCGTAGAATATACAAGCTATGCGAAGAGAGAATACAAGACACACAGTTTGGATTCATGAAGGGCGTAGGTACAAGAGATGCACTGTTTAGTCTACAAGTATTATTTCAAAGATGCAGAGATATGACTTGCGATATTTACACCTGCTTTGTAGACTACCAAAAAGCATTTGATACAGTTCAACACCAAAAAATGATGGATATTCTAACAAAAGCCCAAATGGATGATAAAGATCGGCGTATAATACAAAATTTATACTGGAACCAATCAGCCACAATAAGAACGAATTTTGGAGGTGAACCAACGGAAATGATCCAGATTCTACGAGGCGTTAGACAAGGTTGTATACTTTCACCTATATTATTTAATCTATATTCAGAGGAAATATTTAGTGAAGCCTTGGAAAAATGCGAACATGGAATACTTCTAAATGGAGAACGCCTAAACAACATCCGTTATGCAGACGACACCGTTATTTTTGCAGACAGTTTGAACAGTTTACAGCAACTGATAAACAAAGTAAATGAAGTAAGTGAAAGATTTGGACTTCAAGTAAATATAACAAAAACTAAATTTATGATCATCAGCAAAAATAAAGTTAGAGACGCTCAACTACTTATCAATAATACACCAGTGGACCGAGTAAAACAGTATAACTATCTTGGAACAACAGTAAATGAACAATGGGATCACTCACAGGAAATAAAATGTAGAATAGAGAAGGCTAGGAATGCATTCAATACCATGGCCAAACTCTTTAAAAGCCACAATCTTAATCTGGAGATAAAAGTAAGGCTCCTACGATGTTATATCTTCTCAATATTGTATTACGGAGTTGAATCCTGGACACTAACTGAAGCAATGGAGAAAAAACTTGAAGCCTTCGAGATGTGGCTATACAGGCGAATTCTAAGGATATCATGGACAGACAAGATAACCAACGAGACCGTATTACGAAGAGTGGGCAAAGAAAGAGAGGTGATGTATACCATTAAAAGGAGAAAGTTGAAATATCTCGAACATATAATGAGAAACAGCACTAAATACAGATTACTGAAGGTAATCCTACAGGGTAAAGTATTCGGAAAGCAAGGAATTGGGAGAAGGAGAATATCATGGTTGAAGAACCTGAGGAAATGGTTCTCCACAACAACAACGAATCTATTTAAAGCATGTGGAATGTGGTTAGTAAACGTTTTAACCTTTTTTTAGTTATTTCTGGTCCATTTACTATCT
Organism: Diabrotica undecimpunctata; assembly: GCF_040954645.1. Taxonomy (NCBI): domain Eukaryota; kingdom Metazoa; phylum Arthropoda; class Insecta; order Coleoptera; family Chrysomelidae; genus Diabrotica; species Diabrotica undecimpunctata. The sequence continues at coordinate 851,681 of NW_027311902.1, read as the reverse complement.
TCCGTACAGATGGGGGAGTTAGGAGTTGAGGTCTATTAATTTTTGTTTGTAGCATTCCATAATTAGTATTCTGTTGACTCGGTCGCCGTTGGGTTTTTCAGGTAGTTGTTATTGCCCAAATTCTTGTGATTGTTAGGAGTTCTTTTTATTTTCATCGTTGCGCTGTTAAAGTACTGACATATCTCGTGGTGACCTTGTTTTTTTGCCAGATTTAGTTGCAGTTTTTTATCTAAGATGGTTCTAAGGTGGTATCAGTTAGTATAGTTATTACTATGATACTTTGGATTGTCTCTTATTACTGCTTCAGAATTTACCGTTATTAGAACAAAGGAGTAGTTGGAAGATCAGTCAAAACCTGACTTAAGACAAAAGTATTTTTGGGATGCTTTTGGTAACACAGAAATAGAGCAGATCAGGTATTTTGTTTCTATTAATAGGCCAATACGTAGGCTCTCTAGTGCACAGGTGGTTAAGATTGTTATTTTGCATAGCTCACAGAAGTTTTCTTTCTTTAGGGTTTATAATACTACATCCCCAAAAGGTGTGTTTGAAACTATAGTGACCCTCATCAAGAAATCTGTTACAAAGGCTATTGAAATATTCTTCAAACCCATCAGAACCCATACTGTGGCGTATGGGACAGTATACCGCCGAGATCGTCAATAGTCCAAGCCAGTCTTTTATTTTCATGCTGGTGGAATGTAAGTAGTTTTTTGTGCATTTATTGAGTTCATAATGTTTAATTAATTTTCTTAGTATGATAGCTGTTTCATCGTGAGTCGTACCCTCTGGGTATTGAGAGTGATATATTATGTAACTGAAAATTTTTATTTGGGTTCTAGTAGTGAAATGTGTCTGTGTTATAATCATTATATCTATACTGTGGTTAATAATCAAAGCCTTTAATTTCTCTTTGTGTCTGGTTAATTGATAAAATTAATCATTTAACCAGATTGTTTATGACGGTAGCTAGCAGGTTGAGAATTGTGGACATCTGCTCTGATAAAGTTTTTAACGTGATGATAATGTTTTTTAGTTCTGAAAAGTTATTTGTTAATATTAATATCTGTGTGCCTTTTTGATACGGAATACTATTAAGGGTTTTCTGTTGTATACTTCTTACATAACGTTGGCTTAACTTGTTGAACCTTGGAAATTCGATTGATGGGGTTGTATTGTCGGTTAAGTAACATTCGTTTTTTTCGGAGTGAGAGGTATTTGTTTTTCAGTAGGTTTTTTTGATCGGTACAACCTTTGTAATTGGCAGGGTGAATGCCTTCGCACAGGATGCATTTCACGTTGTTTGATCTTTCGTTTCTGGGGCACTGGTTAGTTCCATGGTCACCAGTGTCTATAAATATGTGGCAAGTATTTCAGTGTTTTTTTTTAATGTCTCAGGCTGCAATCTGATGAATTATCGATTTATCAACTCTGAAACCTGTCTGGTATACTCCTATTATTTGTTATGAATATGGTGCCATACGGTGGCATCGCATAGTGGAGAATATTTTATGCGCTGCATTTATATGTAAGCGTTCTGTAAAGAACACTTAAAGTTTTATAACGACACTCAAAGTTCTAGTGCAAAAAAATTTTTCATTTTGTGTTGTATATAATTTTTAAAAATAATTTCAGTGTATGGCTCATTCGCTGAAATTAGTTTAATATTCAACATATTGGTCAACAAACAACCAACAACAAAACATGTGTTATACAAATGAAAATAATTTTGTAATAACAATTGGTGTAAAAGGTAAGAATCTCTTATTTTTATGTCTATACTAGTCATATATCAAATAAAACTTTCTTTATGTTCACATCATTTTTTTCTCTTAAAATTCGTCAGAAATAAGAAAAATTTTATTTTAACAACGACTTTCGGGCATGTTTTGAAACTTCCGTCAAATTTTGATCTCAAATATTTACTACAAATATTCTACAGTTCCAATCAAAATACAAAAAATGTTTTAAATATATGAAATGGTGAAACTCAAAAATCACAGTTTTTTATTTAAAGAAAAAGTAATTAAGATAGAGCTTTAGGAAGACATCTAATAGTTTACAAGTTATATCATCATTCTTTATGCAAACGTAGAAAAAGTCATTACAAGTGCTAAAATTCATCTATTCATCTCAAGTACATCACCTGAAACCAAAGAAACAAAAAGAATGGATGAGTGACAAAATTTTCTTATTGATGAATTCTCGAAGACTATCGAAAGGCAAAAATGAAGAACAATATAAGCAAATTAACATAGAGATCAAAAGAAAAATCCGCGACGCTAAAAAACAATGGTTAGAAGACAAATGTAAGGAGATTGAAAACTTGGAAGCCAAATATGATTCGTTTTATCTTCACAAGAAAGTTAAAGAAGTGATCAACAATAGAAAAAAGAAGCAGACAGTACTTATAGACCAACAAGGGAACATGATAATGGAAACATAGGATAAACTAAAACATTGGCAGACATACATAGAAGAACTTTTTGACGATTAAAGGCAGCCTTCTTGTAATAATTTTCCAGAGGAGACAGGTCCAGAAATAAGCAAAGAAGAAGTAATGCAATCGGTGAAGTCATCAAAGAATAGCAAAGCTCCAGAACCAGATGAGCTACCAGCGGATATACTAAAGTTGATAGACGAAGATTGAATCCATTTGTTAGTAGACTTATTTAAAAAGCTTTATGAAAACAGTATAATTCCTGAAGAATGGCTAAGATCAACCTTTGTTCCTCTTTCCAAGAAGGCACATGCTAAGCAGTGCAGTTATCATCGCACGATCAGTCTGATGAGCCATACCTTAAAAATATTCCTCAAAATAATTCACAATAGAATTTACAGAAAATTGGAAGAAGATATCGGAGAAACTCAGTTTGGATTTCGTGATTGATATGGAACTCGCGAAGCATTTTTTGTCTTCAACATCTTGACACAGAGGTGTTTGGATGTGAATCAAGATGTATTTGCGTGTTTCTTTGATAACAACAAGGCGTTTGATAACGTCAAGCATGACCAACTTTTAGAGATCTTGGAAGCTAAACAGTTAGACACTCGCGATATAAGAATAATATCTACTCTGTATTATAATCAGAAGGCAGTCGCACGCATCAAGGATATGTGCTATCACTAATGCTATTTAATCTCTATTCGGAAGAAATGATGAAGAAAGCATTGGAGGAAGAAGAGATTGGGATAAAAGTTAACGGCCAACCAATTAATGGCGGAGACAGTAGAAGACCTGCAAGCCATTTTAAACAAGGTAGTCACAGCTAGTGAAGAGAAAGGGTTAACAATGAACGTCAAGAAAACGAAATTCAAGAAAACGAAATTTATGATTATTCCAAAAAAACAAAGATTGAATTCAAACCTGTACATTCACAATAACGAAATCGAACGGGTGCACAAATATAAATATTTGGGAACAAGCGTTAATAGCAACAATGACATCACTGAAGAAATAAAAACTAGAATTGAAAAGGCTCGAGCTGCTTTTGTTAATATGAATAACATTCTGAGAAGTCATGACATTAACTTAAACCTGAAAATGAGATTGTTTAGATGCTACATCTTCTCGATACTGCTGTACGGAATAGAGACTTGCACTTTAAACAAGAGCAATACCGATACACTAGAGGCCTTCGAAATGTGGATATACAGAAGAATTTTGAAAATACCCTGGACAGACAAAATAACAAATAGTGTAGTTTTTCGAAGAATGAACAAAGAACGGGAGCTGTTGATCACCATCAAGAGAAGAAAGTTGGAATATCTTGGTCATGTGATGAGAGGCAAAAAGTACCGATTGCTCCAGTTAATTATCCAAGGAAAGATTCAGGGCAAACGAAGCGTGGGGAGACGACGTATATCTTGGCTGCGCAATTTAAGAGACTGGTTCCACTGCACATCTAACCAATTATTTAGTCCAACAGCTTCAAAGATACGAATAGCAATGATGATTGCTAAACTCCGTAGCGGAGAGGGCACTTAAAGAAGAAGAAAACATCACCTGAATTAAAGATGTTTTGGAAATGACAAGGTATTTTATGATTAATATCGGGTAAATTTTAATTAATAAACTTTTCTTACTGTAGGCACATTTAAAAACAGTAGGAGTCATGTTTACATAAAAAGAAGAAGATAAAGAATTCTTTACATGCCCTTATAACCATACAATTAGCGGGTTTAAGATAAAGCAATTTTTGTAAAAGCAAATTTCATTTATTGTTTAAGTGAGTAATACAATATTAATATACCGCTGCATAGCTGTTTCTATTGTCTAGGCGATACGATGTTTCCTGAAACTGCTTGCCATTGTATTTGACATCTGCTGTGGTTAATTAACAATTAAGATATTTTATTTTAAAAAACATTCCAGGTTTAGTCATACGGTTCACAATCCTTTTAAGGGGAAAATTCACTCATCCCAGATACCTACGGTATGAAAATGATTGAGCTCTGGTGGGACTCTTTCCGTGTTATTGAGCCCTAGGTGACTTGGTTTGCTGAAATATCTCCCAAAAATTTTCGTACACATCTTGACGTCGCGAGGAGTACAGCTTTCTGCATGGCCTTATAAGGATTTTCATTTAGACCCAGCTGTTTTATGTTCGCTAGAAGGTTTTTGGGAATAGCACCAGTAGTGGATAGAATAATAGGCACTGTCTGGGTACTTTCCATTCTCCATTGTCTCCTGATTTGTATTTCTAGATATCTATACTTGGCGATCTTTTCGTTGTATTTAACAAGCAAATTATTGGTGTTAGGTATCAACACATCAACAAGTGTTATTTGCCTGGTAAGTTTATTAACTAGTATGAGATCCGGTTTATTATGTGCCACTGGTTGGTCTGTCAGCACAGTGCGGTCCCAGTATAGCTTGTAGTTGTCATTTTCAAGCATTCTGTCAGGGACATATTGATAATAAGGAAGATGGTCGGTTTGGAGAAGTCTTAGTTTGTCAGCTAGGACTTGGGAGAAAACATTATCATTATTATTATTATTAACAACCTAGCTTAAAGTAATACAATCATTATAAAACCATATAAAAATTTATAAATTTATTTATCCAAAATTAAACTATTTCAGAAGATCCGCTGATATTTTTGTATAAATTAATCGGAATGGATCAAGTTTTAAAGAGCAGAATTTTGCAAATACTACTGCTATTTCCTAATCTATATGTATTTTTGGTTGTCGTTTTCGCTCTCTACAGTTTATTCACTGATGGATGGGCGGGTGTTGCTCATAATTATGGAACCAATATTACATTACTTTGTCAGGTAAGACATTAAGACTAAGGTTAAAAGAATAATAAATTATACACACAATAATTTTTTTAACGGTTTTTTGTTTTGACGAGCTATATCGTCTAAAAATTAATTATTTTTACCGCCGTCAAGAACCAATTGTCTATGTAGAATACAATTACTGGAAGTACAATTTGGCGCCTTTACAGAATTTTACTTCGTATTACTTTACTTTGTAAAACAATATTCATAAACTTAACACAATCTTAAAATAATGAACATTAAAGTCGCTAGTTCTAAAAATTTAAATTGTTTAAATTTTTTTGCTTAATTAGACGTATGACGTATGACGTATTAGGCCCCTACTACGGATGACAGCTTAGCATCTACGATTCATGCCAAGCTTGAAGTATTCTCATCCAGTTCATTTCAAATTTGGACAAGACGTTGTTCCAGTTCCTGCAGAGTGTTTGGTTGATAAGAGGAATTCCGCAGAAGTCGACCAAGCAAATTCCAAATATTCTCTATATGATCGGCAATAATTATCGCTGACCATCCCATAAAGTCGATTCCAACTTTCTCTAGTTAATTTTGCACTATATAAGTCTGGCCATCTGGCAGGTATACCATTTACCAAATTACCTTCCAGTAGACGTTGGTGAACAGTTTCACAACTGATTCGAACATTATAAACATGTTAAAGTTGGCATTTTAATCTTCTTGTAGTTATCAATCGTTATCTCAAGGTGCGAAGTCATAAAAAACAGTCTTGAACAGGCGTTGTTACACGATGTCAACCTTGTCTTGGACACCTAGAGTGACTATAGATTTCTCTGTATCGTTCATTATTCATGAGACCGATCTATGGTGTACGCCGAACCGTTGCTCCAAATGTCTGTAACTCCAACCTTCTTCGTTCAAAACCACTATTTACACACTTTTCATGAGTCAAATTTCTCGATTTGCATTGAATTTTGAATAAAATAATAGCAAAATGTTAACATAAAATAGCAATAATTCACACAACGGCTTAAAAATAACACTAACCTCTTATCCACATTAACAAATATTTACAGGACCCTTAGAAACCTGATAAAAAACAAAACAGGTAACCTGATAAAAATATTCCAAATGCATGGTAAACTTATTACAACAAGGATGTAATTAAATTTAAAACACAAATAAATCGCTCTTTTGTTTTTGTAGATAGTGCGTTAATTTCTTGGATCAGTTTATATTAGTGTTAAAAATTTCTTCTCCGGTTATGTTGGTAGGCAGTGATGAGAATAAGGTACGTGTACCAAATAAGGCCCATCTAATAATTATTATCATCTTATTTAATATACTTAGGAGATAGGAGGTCGGGAAAAAATGTGTAACATGCTTCAGTTCTAGTAATATAAAAATAAAATACAAAAAAAAATATTTCGTAATTAGTATTATCATAATCAAATAAATTATTAACTTTTGAAGATGAGCCTTATTAGGAACCCATCTTCCAAATAAGGCCCATACCTGGTCCCTAATATGACCCACCCCAAAACTTTAATGTATGAAGCATGTTAATGGCAATAAAACCAATGACAAGATTTAAAAATATTTAATGAACATTAATATAATTAACAAATGATACACTATCACTTCTCACACCATGGACATACGAAATTGGGCACTTTGTCTTTGGATGTCAACCCTACACATTATTCATGAACATACTTTTTACATTTTTTGCAAAGTATCATGTCAGCTGTTCTGTCTTGGCAGCATAAGTGACAAAACCAGTTAACAGCTTCTGATGTTCCACTGCAGCTTGGAGCAGAACCGTCGTTTTCATTACTAGATTTCTCCAGATGTTTTTGTTTCACCGGAATTATCTTCCCTTTTCCAATTGAAACCTCCCTAGAGGCATTATTTACTTTGGCACTCTGCTGCTTTTGTCTTTCAGCGAATAGTTCCTTAGTTACTACTTGCGCCTGATAGTTTAGTGCTTTCCGTCTAGGAGTCTAGAGTTTCTTTCTCAGCTCTGGAGTTTTCAAAATTTCTTGGAAGGAACAGTCGAAATCATCATGGTTGTCGCTATCGTCATCATCGCCATTAAGATTGACATCGCATGGACTATCCCTCACAGAAAATAGATAACTTTCCGAAGGACTAGAACTGCTGGATTGACGTCTCCTTTTTCGGGAACTCCTTTGTTCGGAAACTGTTGGAATCTTTGATGCTTCAGCAGGTTCGGAACCCATTCGCATGTTTTCTTCTGGATCAGGACGCTGTGAAGGGTGGAAAGGAGCGAATGCAGTCAGGAATATATTCTGGATCAAAAGAATAAATCCCAGTAGCTGGGAATCCAGACATGACATTAACTGAGGACGCAGCTTTTGGCCATACCTTGCTAAAGATTTTTACAAATACCCGTCTATTCATTGCTCTGTTTTTGTCCCCTTTATTTGTTGACCAATGTAATTGGACTTCATTGCCCCAATACGACTCAAATGGTTGAAATACTGACTTGTCCAAAGGCTGAAGTTCATAAGTCGTATTGCTAGGCAAGAAGTACAGTCTAATACTGTGACCTTCAGCAACGTCACAAATATCTGGATCTAAATGTGACGAGGCTCCATCAAAAATCAGAAGAACTTTTCCTGTAGGTTTGTATTTATCAAAATGATGCAGCCACTTAATAAAGGTCGATGTAATCATTAAGCCCTTATCGTTTATCGACAATAAACTTATTACCGGATTCATAGCTTCATTCAAGCTCTTCCTGGATTCATATGTTGCGCCTTCCTCCTGGCAACCTCTGGGTTCCTCAGTAAGAATAACTTGAGCTATTTGCGCCCAGTCAAACCTTTTCCTACATTAAACGGATTCTGCAAATTATTTTTTTTGCAGAACTCAAATACACTGCGTCGGAGAACTTTAGCTGTAAGTGGATACCCGACTTTAACAAGCCGAAAAATTCTTTAAGTAAGTTCTCTTTCTTGAGCTTCCTCCAAGCAAGGTTTCCGTCCTAATTTCTTAATTGCTACACCGCTACACTTACGTGGTTGCGTAACGTACGCCTGGGTACACCATAAGTTTTAGATGCAGTTTTGACTGACATCCCTTCATTAACAGGTCCCATCGATTTTTTTAAGTCAGCCTCACTCCAGGTAGCACGTTTTTTGTTTAAATCCATCTTAAAATAAAAAAATTTAATAAATAAATAAATAAATACACCCATACTTCTGAAGTGTAGGCTTATATTTTTATAGTGTTTGAAAAATTATTTAGACGTACAAGTAAAATGCCGGATAAACAGAACAAAATTATATAACTTCCATCATAGATTAAAAAAAATGTGTTTTAATATTGCTTAGTCAAAGTAATTTTTTTTATTAGTCTTCTTGTATTATTGAATGTATTTTCTTATCTGTTTTTTCCTTACATAATTATTATTCTCTGTATTTAAAACTGTAAGTGATCTCTTGTAGCACAATAAGTATTATTTTTTTCATGCCACTTGGCTTTTGCCGAAGTGTTACCAAGTAGCTCCTCCAATTAGTAATTTGAATTGCACACTTGATCTTAATTTCCAAACTGTATTCAGTAGTACAGAAAAACAGGAGTATGCCGAATAAGGCCCACCCGGGCCTTGTTTGGAGCACTACGGGTGGGCCTTATTAGGAGCCACAGGCTTAACAGTAATTAAAACTCGAGATCTGTTAATAACTCTGTAAATATACGCCGTTTTAGAAAAATAAAACTACCATATTAAAACACACAATTTTGTGTTCATAAATACAAATTTACAGTACAAAATTATTTATAACAAGATGGATGTAAACAGATGTAACATACCTTGCAAATAAGAACACAGCACTGCTTCCTTGGTTGCGGCAACACAAATGAACATAAAAAGCCTAACACAACAATAGCCGAAATAGTTATTGTCTCGTCCACTAGATGCCAGTACCTAATTGATTGCAAGAGAATTTGGTACTTTTTCAAATTGTTTATGTGAAAACATAAGGGTGGGCCTTGTTAGGAACTGGGTCTTATTTGGCACATGTACCTTATAAGCAATATCGTATGTTCTTTAAATGTATGGATAACACTAACTACAACGTGGCTAGGTTAGCAATATCAGCCGAGTTATTCATTTGCAAGTCAAACTTTGAAGCCGTGCAACCGATTCTGCTTCTATTTATAATGCTACATTTCTAACCTGGTACAAAACTGTATAGTTCGAAAGCAATACTAGAAAGATACTTTGCAGATTTTTCGTCAAGCAGACATTGTTTTATATATGTCTACCACACATGGTTTTATTACCTTTCAGCGATAGTGTGTGCTTAGGCAATGCGGTAACTAACTAAATACGCTGTCATTGGAGTCTTTGTATTTACAATCCGTGTCGCATACGTCATACTTTTTTGGTTTTGTAATAATTCTTCTTTTTTACCGATAAGAAATTCTTTACTCTTGTCTTTGACATCAGAATGCACAGTTTTTAAATATATTCGCATCTTGGCGGGTACCATCAAACTGTTGAGAAGGAGTTTCTTGCACAATTAGTTGACGAATGAAGACTAAAGAGAGTATGGCCAAAAGACCTACCGCAATAATACTTGGAGAATCGTCACTAGGCGGTACCTAACAGACTATTTACTTATCACTCTGAGTATAGGAAAGATTGTAAACATGCAATGTAATAAAAAAACGTATATATTTCTATTTTATTTTATCTAGTCGTCATGATTACTGACTATTGATTAAGTCCTCTGTATTACTCAAATTATTGTTTGTTTGTTTTGTCATGTGAAAAAAATACGTATCGCGCACTACGTCTATTTTATGATCAAAATAATAGTCCATCAGAGCAAGTAACTCGAATAACCATGGAACGTTTTTGCACCACGTTTACTGTAAATGATAATATGCATCCACAGATACGTCGTACAGTGCGTACAGAAGAAGTTGTTTACTGCTGTAGAGCGTAGCATACAGAAAGACCCCAATCAGTCTATCTGCCATCGTGCACGCTGGATACGTGTCCATCCACTTTATGGAAGATTTTGCGAGAAGACCTTATTATACGTGTTAACAATACCCAACTCATGCAAGAACTAAAGGTACATCATTACCTAGCAAGGCGCAGATTCGTAGATTCGGTGAGTAGGTTAATTCCGATTTTCATAAGCTAATTTTGATTAGCGATGAAGCTCACTTTTGGTTCAATAGCTACGTCAACAAACAAAACTATTTGAAGTAAAAATAATCCCCAAATATGTGTTAAGAAACTATTACATCCAGAAAAAAACTGACTGTTTTGTATGCTTAATCGTCTGGTGGAATCATTTGACCGTACTTCTTCAAAAACGATGCTGATTAGAATGTTAAAGTCAATGGTGACCGTTATAGAGCCACGATTACTGTTTTTTTCATTCCCAATTGAACAATCATATTGTGCAGGAGCTGTCATTTCAACAAGACGGCGCAACATGTCACACAGCTCGTGCCACACGATTTATACATATAACGACATTGTTTTGTTGACCATAGGAATTAAGATTTATTGCATTCCCATGTTTAGAGTATATTTATTATAATGCTCTAAAACTAATTTTTTGGTTATTTTTTAGCCTTAATAGCAATACAAATAAATAAGTAAGTAAATAAGTAATCTGCTTTATTGCCACTGAAAATTGTACAAATTTTATGGACAAAGCTAGACAATAAGACAAGAAAGAAGAAAAAAATCAGAATAAGAATCGTTTGTACTTTTAAATAAAAAAAAACAATAAAATTCTTTCAAACTTAAACATAAAAAATGTAGTGACGCCAAATAAGGCCAGTGTCTTAATAAGGCCAATTGTAAATATTTCCTTAAATATAGACATTATATACTAGATGTCACTGTAAATCGCTTTCCTAGTCAAAATCGTCTACGCCATTCAGTCGGTAGTATCAAACAGCAGAGCGAAGTATACTAGACACGTGTTTACTACGGTGCCGAAGTTCGGTTATAAATTTTAGGTAAGTTATAAAATCACTATAAAGTTACTTAAATAATATATACCAAATATTATTTCTTTGTAAAGCAATAGAAAATTAATACTCTTTTAGAAACTGGTACTGTTTTTTCGCTATATTGCTTTTTATTATTGTTCTTTTATGTTAAATAGAAAAGTAGACAGTGCAATAATAAGGCCAATTGATTGGCCTTATTAAGAGCTGGTTGATAGTATAAACCATTTGTTTACATAATCGTTTAAACTATTTTTTCTTTGCAGATATGTACACCAGGAAAAGGGCACAGTGGACCAAAGAGGCCATTGAAGCTGCAATGAATGCCGTACGAAATGGCATGGCTGTTCATAAGGCAGCACTTACATTTAATATTCCTAGGCGTACGTTACGTAACCATCTAGCTAGTGGTAATTCACAAAAACAACTTGGGCGGCCTCCAGTACTTACAAAACCTCAGGAAGTTGCTCAAATTTACAACATGGACGAAAAAAGATGCCAGCTTACACTGCATCACCAACAAACTGTATTGGCTAGTAAAGGTGCTAAAAGGGTGCATATCGTTGCACCAGAGCACGGCGAAAATATAACAATCGTGGCATCTGGCAACGGCATAGGCAACAGCATTCCGCCACTTATCATTATGAAAGGGCAACGAGTTAAACCAGAATGGTATTGTAATCTTTCAGCAGAAACAAAAATTATAATGACCAAGAAAGGAAGCATGACAGCAGTCACTTCTGTCGATCCAAAAATCCTGGACCAGCCCTTTTAATTTTTGATAGAGCTTCATTTCATTTAGATATTAGAATTGTAGAAGCTGCAATAAAAAAATATGTAACTCTGTTTTGTCTACCGTCCAACACCACCCATGAGCTTCAACCACTTAATAAAGCAGTCTTCAGGAGTTTTGAATCTTACTAGGATGAGGAGGTGTTAAATTTTTGGGTGAACCATAATAACGAACGTACCATTAACCGAGCAAGATTTGGGCAAATATTTACGCCGGTTTGGAAAAACGCAATGACGCAAAAAAATATTTGTTCTGGATTTGAAGCAACTGGAATATGACCATTCAATCCAAATGCTATTCCGGATGCTGCCTTTGCACCTAGTTGTCTGACACAACGAGAGATTAAAACAATCGCCGAAGATTTTCAAGAAAATCCTACAACCCAACCAAAAATTGAAACAACTGGCAAAAGAATACAAATTTCGAAGAACAGCTATCCCTGCAGCGGTGTAAACAAAAATAATAAAAGCAAAGCATTCTCGAGCAGCGAGAAAAGGAAAATTACCAAAAAAAAAGAACTCACCAAAGTTTTTCAAACTTAATCTCAGATGAAGACAGTGACTCATCTGGGTCTTACACAAGTGGTACAGCTTCCAGCGAGGATTATATTGATGCAGTTTACACGTCAAATAAATATGATAAAAATAAAGTTGCAAAAATAAGTGAGACAGAGCCATGTGAAGAACTAAATTCAAGTTTTAGTTCCAGTGGTTTGCTGATTACACCGGAGTTAAAAGTATCAACAAAAAAACGTCGGCAGGCCATTAATGCGAAAGCACAAGAAGTTACCAGAAATTTATTTAGTGCACAATCTCATAGCTCAGTAAAACCAAAACTGAATTTAAAAAAAGATTCATGGTACTGTTTCTTGTGTGATAAAGATAGAGTGGCTGATATGCGCAAGTGTGTTTGTTGTAATAAGTATATCCACGAGGAATATATAGGATTAACAAAAGACGATAAGGATATATTTGTATGTCCTCGATGTGTGTAAATGTGCGATATATGTACTTAATGTATTGACAAATTTTTGTTTTTAATATGAATAAACGTTCCTTTCACTAAACTTTGTATTTATTCTTTAATTCTTAGGTATAAAATTTATTAGCCACGTAAATTTCCTTCAAAAATGAAACTGGCCTTATTAAGTTACCAGTTCCAAATGAGGACAAATATTCAAGATTTATTGAATGTTAAAATTTTATATTTATTTATTTATTTATTAAGTATTTTATCGTAAAATTCGATAGCTAAAATGTTAAGCAATACGTATATAAGACTTTTCCCCCCATATTTTTGCTGAATAAAATATTACAGACGTTTAAACCTTAACGTGGCCATAATTGGCGTCCTTACCTTACCTAATTAGGAACCTACAAACTTCGTAAAATGTACCTAACAAAAAATAAAAATTAGGAAAAAAGATTAATGAATTCAGGGCTCAAATATTATACCTCCTTGTGCTAAACAGTACCCAAATCTGTCATATAGATTTCTCCTCATATTTTGGAGTAGGGCTGGTGTAATGCTTACAGAGAAATGGAGCATTTTTGCTTTTAATTCAACTAGGTTTGTGGTCCTTTCAAACTAATGCCTATAAATGTTTTCTTTGAGAAAACCCCAAAAAAAGAAATCGTTAGGCGCTGTCACAGGATCTAGCGGGCCATTTAATTGTACCACCTGTACTTATCCGTCTATCGGGAAACGTTTGATTGAAGAAGTCAATAGTTGCTCTAGAGTTGTGAGCCGAACACCCATCCTGTTGGAAATATACCTCCTGAAAATTAACGGGAAGGCGTCAAACTGCCGGCTCATTTTGTAAAAATTGTAAATATTTGGGCCCGTTTACGTTCCCATCGAAAAACATGGACCGACAATATGGTCGCCTAACATCCCAGTCCAAACATTTAACTTTTGCGGAGGCTGCGTTCGCACTTCAACACTGAGGTGCTTATTTTTCCGAGAATAATATCTTGCAACGGATGGATTGTGTTTTTTATGTAATGCAAATAAAGATTCTTCAGAAAATAAAATATTTTTTAAAAAGTGTACATTTTCATTCTGTTTATCTAATATAAATTTACAAAACTCCATCCGCCTAAAATTGTCTTCCGGAAACAGTTCTTGTCTTGGTTGTATCTTAAAACAGTGATACCCATTCCTCTTAAGAACTCGCTGGACAGTTAGAGCATTCACTATTGCAGGGTTCACTAGCTTCCACAAAAGCACAAATATCAATATCCCTGTTTTGACGCTCTTCATCGACAGGTCTAACACGTGGTTCATTACCTTCATGACACTATTTACAACTGTTTTCACATCCCGAAGTTTAAAAATGTTTAAAATAGTATTTTTAACTGTTGGTGGTTAACACGTGGTGGGGGTCTATTTTCGAAGGCAACCATAAATAAATCAATTACTTCGCGTATCGAATGACCCTGAAAGTACCATGTTACAAGTTGCACTTTTTCTTGGATGGTATACCACGTAATAGGTATTTTATTAATTATTTGTTTATTCTTTCAGAGCTTCGTTTGAAATTTTTAATGTTAATGTGATAATTACGACAATTCGTACCTACTGTAAAATGAATATAGAGGTGGAAATATGTAACATGTCACAGCGATTGCCATTGTGGTGTATGGTCAATAAAACAATGTCGTGATCTGTATACAAATGCACCATTTTAATTATACAAAATTAAGTAATTTTAATAATGTTTTTCTTGTTTTAGTCCGTTTCAATTCCAATAGTTTTATGGATTTTTAAAGATAAGGTTTTAAAATACATACATCTAATTGAAACCGAATCTATATCCCTTAAATCAGCAGGAGAAGATACATATTCCGATATAAAAAAGGAATGTATTACACTTAAACGATTAGCTCTCACTTTGGTGGGTTTAACTGTGTTATGTTCGATCATTGAACTTGCATTTGAAGGTAGGATTATAGGTATAGGTAGCAAGATATAGGTAGATATATTCAATGAGGTGGCATTTGGCCTATTCCACTGCGCCCTTATCAAATATATTGTGGTCCTCTAGATAACATTAGATTACATTCTCTAGCCTGACTAAAAATTTCTGTATTTGGTATATAACATTTGGCTAATGTTATATAAGGAACTGTTTCGCCTGTCTTTGTCCTGGTAAATTCTTCCACCATGCCAGAGATTTGTGTGCTATTTACTTTCTTGTAGCTGTTCTTTTTATTGTCGTTGGGACGCCGCAAAACGGTTTCGGTCCAATGAATGGTATTAATGTGTCTCCTAGTTTATTTAGGGTACCCACACAATCTCATACTAGGTTAAAAGTAACAAGTATAGAATTCAGTGCCTTAAGTGTTGCCTGGCTATTTCTGAAAATGGCAATTAAACGGTGCGTTCTTTTCTTTCACGCAGTGGTAGATACCGTTATTTCTACCTAGAAAATTAAAACATTCTTAAATAGACTTAACAGAAAATTTATCCCTTGTTTTGTCCCTACTGTACCGACATCGTCACCCTCAGACGTTTGTGAACCCTTAGTGTACCAGGTGACTTTTTGCTTGTATGGGTACACCTTCCTTCCAGTTTTCCCCGCCTAGTATATTTTTTTTGAATATACTGTCAAAGCTATATATCGGTGCTATTGCATCGATAAATTGTTGTATTACGATATCTACTTTTATCTTCTCGACTAGCATTCTATTGTCAGCATTATCCGTCTGGCTTCTGTATTGCCAACTATGTATTAATCTGTCCATCACAGATTTGGATTCGCCCTGTATAGAGATATGAAGTGACGGAAGATTCAGCAGGACTTCCAACGCCGCTATAGAAGTTGTTTTTATGATCCCCGTAATATACAGACATGCTAGCCTTGTGTATTATTTAGCAGCCGTATTACTTGCATTTGCTGCGTCTTTGTTCAACCATAGGTTATAACTGGTATAATAGCCCTTGTGTATAACCAAAGAGTCATTTTGGGGTTGAGCCCCAATTTTTACCACACATCCTTCTATATCTGCGCAAGGGCATAGTAGCTTTCTGTGTGATTTTCAGTACGTGAGTATTCCATGTAAGCCTAGGATTATACCTAGGTATTTTGTTTCTTTATCAAAGTGATTTTCTGTTCCTCACACGATTGGTGGTTTCAGGCCTTGTAATACTGTTTTTTTATGAAGGTGATGATTTGTGTTTTTGAGCATTGGCTTTTTTGTTTACACTAGTTATCGACTATATTTAGGGCTACTTGCATTTTTCAAGATACAACCTGGGCAAATTTGCCCCTGGCTATTCAATTTGACAGTAAAAGTCTTCTGTGATATTGTGAAAGATCATCTACCAAGGTTGTCCAAAGTAAAGGTGACAGAACTTTTCGTTCGTTGTGGAAAGCCTCCATCTGCTCTTCTTGCTTTGATAGTAACTTAACCCAGATTGGATATTGCTGTCCTAATCTCCAAAGATGCTGTAGGTGTGCCTCAGCTGCTTAAACCAAAGTTTTGGTGATAACATTAATAAATGCCTCTTCAATACCTAAAAAAGCGGCCATTGCTATCTCTTTGTTCTTTATTGACTTTGAGATAAGCCTATTTAGATCATCCAACACTGTGTAGATTTACTTCCAGCATTTTTAATAGAAACGACGGTAGGCTTATTGATCTATATGACTTAAGTGTTAAGTGTGATACTTTCCCTACCTTGGGCAAATATATGAATTTATCCCTTTGCCATATTGCCGTACGATCCCCCACGGTAAACTGGCTTTGATAATCTTGCATATGTGTGGTATAAATACCTCTAATCTCATATGCAAAACTATTGGATGTATGCCATCTATCCCTGGAGACTTTTATGGCTAAAATTTAAAAGTACATCTAATTCTGCTTGGTTTTTTAATTGCTGTGGATATTTTCCAATCTATAGAACTTGGCCTAATCGGCGTTTGGTCTATGTTGGTTCGCCTATCTACAATATTCACACTTCTTGAGGCCGGGAAGTTACACTTCTTAGGAATCCTACTTCTTTATTGATAGAACTATCCTTTGTGCGGATTTTATCGATTCGAGAGCAAAACGGGATCTGTAATCTGTAATCTGTAATCTTCCGCAAAACTCTTTTCATGAATTACCTTTGGCTTTCCAAATTTCTTTATCGTATATGGTTGGCTTATGCCTATAAGCATTCCAGTCTCGGTCATCTTTCGCTTTGTTAATTAGGCTTCGGAGTTCTGCCCTAAGCTTTTTTAAGCCGTTGTTCTACTAGACTGTATTCTTTCCGCATTCCCCATTCTTCCTGTTGTTTCTGGATAGTTTTTCTACCTAGGCATTTTCTATATTCCATTCCGTTCGTTTGTCTAGTATAACATGAGGGTGTATTAGATACATACCAATTTATTACAATGTCACCTACTTTGCTTATACATAGTGTTAAATCTATCACTTCTTTGCACGTCCTAGTGACAAAAGTTGGTCTGTTTCCTATATTTAATATAATTAAACCTTCAGATAGGATGAAATTCAAAATCGACTTACCCTTTACGTTTATGTCTGTGCTGAACCATATGGCGTGGTGTGCGTTGAAATCACATCGTATAATTGGCAGTAATCCTTTACCTAGGCAATATGCAACTATATCGCTTATCATACGTAGTGGACCTAGAGCTTTATCACCCAGAAAGTGGGCTGAACACACCATCGGTTTCTTCTCTCCTACTTTCGTGGTTATAGTTACAATATCTATAACAGTATCATCGGTGTAGAGCACCAAGATTAGTATACAATTGATACTATTACTGTGAATTATGCACGACCTTGGCTTTATAGCTTTAGGTGTTGATAAATCTTACCTTGTTTGGTTCATAAGCCAGTAATCTTTTCGCCTATCCTCCAGGGATCCTGCAGGAGGGCAATACCAATAGCTTTTTGTTCCACTTTTTCTAACAAATATTACCGATGGGGTTTTTGATTAAAGATTAGTGTGTAGGGCCTTATTGCTCATTTTACTACGAAGAGTTGTCTGGTTTGATAAAATTTCTTTATTCTTCTGTAGTTTCTACACACTCTTGAATAGTAGTCTTTATGAGTGACCTGGTTTCGCCTGAAGAAGTTTGTTCCCCTTCCGACCCTAAATATACAGCGAAGTTTCCTTTGTTTCGCTGGAGTGAGTTGCTACTAGCTTTTGCTTCAGAATTTTGTCTTCTCCTCTTTGTATCAGAAATTTAACTTTCACACTCCAAAAAAAGAAATGGAGATTGAGAATCTATTGAGAAGGTCTATAAAACTACTTTGTTGGAAGGTTTGTTGCTCCAAACTGTCTATAGTATGTGTCTTAATCCCATAATTACTTATCCTTAATTGATTAAGCACTATTTTCATCCTGCACGTAGACAATATATGAGTATATTTTTAAGCATTTAGTATGATTTCAGTCACTCGCTACAAAAATGACGTCCCTGACTCTGTTTTATATCAAACCAAGTAATGATTATTTACTAGGAAACATTCGGCATAAGCCAGATTATCGAAAAAAGAGACCAATAAACACTATGTACGCCGACTGTATACTTGAAAACCTTCTGGAGATAGGTCTAGAAATCAAATTGACTACATCTTCTCTAATATTCGCTAAAGATCATTAATTAAAACAATCAGATCATTTTCAGGGGCATTATGTGGATAAGATTAAACTCTCCTTGTAGCTAAAATAAAGCTCAAACTTAAATACAACAACAAACGGAGAGACATAAAGAGGATAGAACTAAGAATGAAGGACGACCTTCTCCAAGAAATGCAAAAAAGTATGCCCTCTATCAGTATGGGTACATTAGAAGAAATATTAAACTCTATTAAATATTGTAACGCAGTATTGTATTGTAACGCAGTAACTACAATCGCCTTATAAATAATGTGTTCTGGGAAAGGCCAGTGGGAAGAAGGTCTGTAGGGCGGCCTAGAAAAAGGTGGAAAGATGCAGCCAAAGAAGATCTAGAGAAAATGGGAGTGCGACAATGGGAATTACTTGCACAGAACCGACAAACATGTAAGGCAATAGTAAACGCGGCAAAGACTCGCAAAGGTTAAGGTTTAAGGTTGTGAGCTCATATTTGTATCTGGAAGCAAGCAATCTTTATATCTAGCCAAAGTCAGCGTAGCAAAGATGACCAAAATATGAACGGACTCTCAAATTTCACGAACTCTAACAATGAGGTTGATCAACTGCTTAATATTCCCAATACTGACATAGGGATGTGAATCTTGAGCCCTGTATCAAGCGAAAAAAAAAAAGAAAGATAGACGCCACTGAAATGTTTTGTTGGAGAAGAATGTTTCAAATTCAGTGCACCAAGCACAGGACAAATAATTTAATTCTAAATGAGCTAAAAGTCCCCAAACGGCTATCCAGGAAAGCCCATCTCCAACAATTAAAGTACTCTGGACATGTTATGAGAGCAGGTACAGAAAACATGGGAAAACTTATTATCTAAGGAAAGGTAGAAGGGTAAAGATCACGAGGAAGATCTCCAACAAGATGGATCGGCCACATTACTGGAATATGCAAAAGACCTGTGCATGAGTTAAAAGAAATGACCATTGATCGAGTTCTTTTCAGACGTACAATATACGACATCACGATAACCACTACACTTTCCCCAAGAGTTCAGGATTGTAGAGAGAGAGAGAGAGAGAGAGAGAGAGAGAAAAAAAGAGAGAGAGAGAGAGAGAGAGATAGAGAGAGAGAGAGAAAGAGAGTAATTAAAATCTAAAAAGTTAAATACAGCATTACTTAGGAATCGGCTCGACATTCAAACTTTAAGAATGTCTGTCTCAGTCAAAGAAATACTATAATTTAGACGATTTTAGACTATATATTTAAACGATTTATTTCTGTTAGTAGTTTTTAATTTAATCTAAAAATAAATTGGAAATCAATTAATGGTACACGTCAGAACTGCTGTAGAGCGGCTTATCAGTAAAACAAATATAAACATGTCCCTTCAGGACTTATATAATAAGAATTGAAGTTATAATGTTTTGATTATATTAGATTAGAGTTATACCTAATTCAAAATTGTTTAAATTTGAAGGAGATGAAGTTAACTGGCAGTACCCTATGAAACTTATTAATCAACACTTTTCTGGTTGGTGGTATAATGCAATATTTATTTTAAATGAATCAATGTGCGTAACATTTGGCTATACTACTGGTATTCCTATTCTTCTACTTATGTACGTAATAAGTCAAATTAAATTCCAATTTAAAATTTTAAATAAATATTGGGAGGTACTAAAAAATGACAATGGTCTTCTAGATGATTTAGAATATCAGAAGAGGATATTTCTTCAACTAAAACGATGCATCATATTGCACACTTATATCTTAAGGTAATTGTTTTTAATATTTAAAACGGTGAACATATTTTGTCTTATTATTCATACATGTTTATTTTCGCTTAACCATCCGTTAGTCGCTAGGAAAAACTGAGCATCAAGAGTCGCTACGGTGTCTGAGACCCACAATTAAAAAAAATAGTTACTGCTATAAAGTTTATACAAACATTTTATATTTTGTATAGGAATTACTGAAAAATATTTTTGAAAATATTTTATTGACACAGATACAAAATGAAAAACCTGGCTAATTGGTCTTTACCAAAGCCATCTAATTAAACAAAAAAAAAATTAGAAACACTAGTATAACAATATTGTCATCGAATGCGATAGTCTGTGGACTAGTACGCATTTCGATGCGCATCGCCCCGCCTCGAATTTTCCCATTGGCTCTTGACCTGGAAATCCCTATTTATCGCTCGGACCGCGTATATAAATATTGGAGATTTTCAGGTCAGCCAGGTGAGTCCCTCACGGGCTCTCCGAGAGCTTAGTGCTCTCGGGGCTCTGCTCCTGTTCTATTTTCCATACTCTGTGGCTGAGAGTTATTTTCAACTTTAACTTGGTGTTTTTTATTTCGACAATCCTTTGTCATGTAAGAAAATATCTTGTCTTTCTCAAGACAAGCCATCGGAAGACCACAACCTAATGTACCATTTTCGACGAGAAATTTGTTGTGTAAGAAACATCTTGCCTTTTTCAAGGCAAGACACCGAAATATTTTATTTAAAGTCCATAACCCGAAAATGGACTTAAAGTGGAGGAGCTCTCGACGTTAACTCCGAAGCCCTCTACAGAGCACCCGGGGATTTCAGAAGGTGGTTAGACCCTTATTTGTTCCCCCGAGGTGACAATATATTGCTGTTTGTAATATAAAATTAAATATTTTAAGTTCTTCAAATCTTTTAAATGGAAAAACAGTTCGTAATTTTTAGTTAAGAGGAATATAGATTACCCATAAAAAAATAACTAAAAATTAATTACTAGTAATAGTTAATGCTTTTAACAAAAAAAATAAAGTAAGCATTTCGTTTGATTTAGTAAGTAAGACATTTTATATTGTAGCGTCATTCAGGCAAAGTTGACATATTCCATGAATATGTTCAAGGAACATATTCTTGGAAAGCGAGTATAGGTATTCTTTTTGGTAGTACAAAATGCACAATGAGCGTTAGTTTGATTTCTTTCTGGAATTGCAGAAGTTATATCTGTGACGCCACAAATTTCGCGAATTCGGCATGTGCGGCTAACTGGCAGATTTGTAGTAGTAACTCGACTTTTTAAATAGAGATATATGAGCTCATTTGCAAGATTTCTTAGAAAACCGTCGTCGTTTCACGTTTTTCTCATTCTTATCGTTTACATTGAAGATAACCATTAAATTATTGCCAGAAACATTTAATATGGTATAGAACATAACCATTGGCCAACGATTTGTGCCTCTTGAACAGTTGTAGTTAGCACTGAGCTGGTCTACCATGTCGACTCCTATTTTTGTTAAATTGTACAGGGGTGATCATTTCTTTTTTATTTTGATTACCCCTACCATAATCAATTGCATTATCATGATGTAGTGAGGATACAAGCAAAACATTTTAATTTTTTTTAGGAATATGAGAAACTAGTCTAACTTGTTGATTAAAACCAAACATTCTTGAATTTATAGGATACTTTGGTTTTGTGAATTCAAACGGCAACTCTCTTTTATTTTTCCTAGTGGTTCCAACTACTGTAATTTTCTCCTCGTATAAGTTGTTCACCAACTTGATCCAGTAAACCAGTTATCAATTGTTAGATTCCTACCTGAATCAAAAATAGGTTCACATAGCCATTGAACAACATCACTAGGTCTGTTACTAACTTGAAAATGTCCTTTAGGTTGTTGGCCAACATATACCTCTCAATTAGCCATATTATAAACATTTTAGCATCAGATAGTGCTAAAATTTTTATGCCGTACTTGTTCGGTTTTGATAGGATATACTGACGAAATTGACACTAACCCTTAAATCTTGGTAACATCTCATCGATCGTGACATATTCGGAAATACTGTATTCACTTCTACAATGAGTTACAAAAGTGTCAAAAAAACTTCGTATAGGAGCCAACTGGCCTTCATTTAGTCAGTTTTCACGAGTTACTTTGTCATCGAATCGCATACACCGAAGAAGAAATTTAAATCGTGGGAGCGACATAGTCAGGCGGAACAGTTCTATACTTGATCCATCAATGTTCCAAAACTCATCTGGATTCACACGATTACCTTTCAGACGTGCTGCGTAATAAATCAGTCCTATTAGTGCCTGCACTTCTAATATATTAGTGTGTCTAGCATTCCGATCACTAACAAAGTTATTTCTTATTGAGTCTATATATTTGTTTGTACTTTCCACAATTATTTCTATCATAGCGTTATTCACAAAATATTTCCAAATGTCACCGGGAGTCTTCAAGTCACGTGTAGGTAATCTCCACATCGGCAAACGTACTACGTAATTTTCTTGTCTTGTTCTAAAATTTCTCGGTGGAACAGCCTTTTTCCATCTGGTAACTCCATCTTTTCCAATAAACGCTAAGGTATTACTTCCACTTTCTTCTTCCTCGTCTGTTACATCTTATTCCGATTCACTTCCGCCATCACTTTCCTCAATTTGATCGATTTCGTTTTCACTTCCCTCATCGTCAAAATAATTTTCATCGTCGATAGGAACCATTTACCATAATTCCAACAAGCGTTTTTGTTCGTCTTCAAAAGATACCTATAAATAAGAATTGACAAAAACTTACCAATAAAATGCAATAATAAAATGCTAAATATTTACCTGATCAGCAAGTTATGCACACAAGTAATAGCTGCACCGTTAGTCGCTACGGACTCTCGCACCGAAAATAACTATAAAACTTGCACAACTGTACCCAGACAGGTAAGAATGTACACTAACACGAGTTTGGTTAATAGGGAGAGGTACAGAAAGTGGGAATAGAAAAATAGCAGTTATTTGTAAATCCTGAATGAATAATTCTGTCGTCGGTGTGTGACACCGATAGCGACTAATAACCCAGCATTGATACCGCGAGAAGACTTCATGTAGAACTTGACTTGCGAAATGAAAGATAAGCTACAGGCCCAGAAATAACTTCAAACCACCGAAGAGCTAGGCTATGTAAACTGGAATAATGACGACTGGAAAAACGTTCTGTTTACAGATAAATTCAAATTTTATCTCTAAAGTTCCGACGGACCAAATGAGCGTTATTCCCAGTGTAACATACGTAGAAAGAGTTTATTTATTGGAAGGACTATAATTTATTGGGAAGGAATTTCTTTAACATCGCGGACAAATCTTGTTCCTTTACGTGGAAGTTCTTTAAAGAGTGAAAGGTACATAATGAATAATTTATATGCGCATTTTACACCTTTTTTTCCTTATAGGTAACATTTTTGCTAATGTACGATAATGCATGACTTGAAATTGCACGAACTGTAACCAAATATTTATAACAGATCAGGAATATTTACAACAGGTAAATCTTCTGACTTTGTATTGGCCTCCGTATAGTCCAGATCTTAACTCAGTCGAATATTTGTGGAACATAGTTGGCAGCATTTTTTTAAATTAAATATTTATTTATATATTAAATATAAAGTGACAATTTTAATCAAAATAGAGAGATTATACAAATAAATATTTAGAGCATACCGCAAGACCAACACCCGGCCCAAGAAGAAGTAACTATCTATACAGGATGTCTCATAATTAATTGGACATTAGCTAAAGTGTGATAGCTGACATTAAAATAAAGCGTTTGAGATGACATTGCTTAGGCAAAATGTTGCTAGTTTTCGTTTCACAGGGTGATTCATTAATATTTTTTTATATTATTTTTAGGGATATATTGAAAACTATTCAACCCATTTAAGTAAAATTTGGTATCTTGCTATTATTTAGTATGTTTAATATGAAGTTTTACCATTGACACTAGGAGACGCCACCTACTATAACATTGGTTCATTAATGTGGTTATAATTTTTTTGTCCGCCTTGCATAAACATTCTAGGAAAAAACCATGAAATAAGATTCAGTTCTACACAAAAACGGTATTCTTTTTTCAATTGTTTCAAATAAAAAAGTACACCGTTTTCGAAATAAACGTATTTTTTAGAGACGTGCATAAAATGAAAAAAATTTACAAAAACTTTTACAAAAGGTCTTAAATAACAGTGAATATTAAATGTATTAGTAGTATATAATTTCTGCAAACCAAATTCATATGATTACAACAATTATTTTTATTAAACCTTTTACCCAATAACAAATTAACAATGAAGTGAATATAAAACAATTGGCAAAGTGAATAGTTCAAAACGAAACGAAAAAAAATTACAATATGTGTTCAAAATGTTCACCATTAGATAAACTACATAATCTTAATCTTTTGTGTAAGATTATTCTTATTTTAAATAATGAGTTTCTTTGGGCCCTAATTACGTTAACTCCCTCTACAATATTTTGCTATAACTCTTGACGGTTATTTTTTTTTTTTTATAAACAAGTGACTTTGGGTAGCCTCACAAGTGAAAGTCTAGGAGATTTAGTTCGGGACTGCATGCTGGCCATGGGTATACACTACATCTACCAATCTACCTTTGAGGATAAATTTCACCTAGATAATTTCTAACTTTTAGGCTATAATGTGGTGGTGCACCATCATGCATGTACCAAGAGTTACGTCTCAAATTTAGAGGTATGTCTTCTAAAAGAGTTGGTAAACCTTCTCTCAAAAAATTTAGATATGTTACTTCGTCAAGCCTAGTTGGTAATTCGAAAGGTCATACAATACAATCCCCAAAATATGCCTCACCAGATATTTACGGAAAACTCATGTTGAAAATGATGTTCTTTTTTTTGTTATTGGCTTTACACAGCCAGACACAAATTTTTAAAAATAGATGCAATACAAGGATTACACAGGGATTACACTCTTCTCGCCCAGGGGCATGTGATGTTCTTGATATGCATGAGGATTTTCGGTCGCATAGGTATGGCTATTGCGTCAGGAAAACACACCTCTTCTAATAAACGTGGCTTCATCGGTAAATAAAATTTTATTATAAAACATTGGATTGTCTAAATGCCGCCCTATTATAAACTGACCAAATCGGAGCCTTGCTGGAAAATCCTGTGGTAAAAGATTCTGTACTATAGTAAAACCAACCACGTCTTTGCACCGGCACACGGTTAGCGATGAAAAAATTATTGAACAACTTGATAAAAGCAACTATACTGAAAGGACAGTATAAAGGAGACGACGTTTTGATAACACGCATCCCAATGATTCCGACTAATGTACTATTTGAATTTAAACGACTACAGTTTCCAGTGCGGCTTGCTTTTACTATAACCATAAATACGTCCCAGGGGCAATCATTAGGTGTTTGTGGTATTAATCTAGAAAGAAAATCCATGTTTCTCACATCAATTGTATGTTGCCTGTTTCCGTGTTGGAAAACCATCAGATTTGTTTGCATATTCACCAGGTAATCAAACAAAAAAACATTGTATATCATAAAGCACTACAATAAAAATAAAACAGATTTTTGTTAATAATAATTATGATTCACTTGATTTACAATAAAGCGATTAATGAAAATACTTATATACGTTTTATTTCATTATTCTTAATTACATCGGTTATTAATCCTATGTTAATAATAATAAATAATTAATTATCTCTATGTTTTGTCATTGAAGTACACACTTTATAAAATATTTGTCACCTTTAGGTTCCCACTATCTCTTTAGATTATTGTTCAATCAGGTTGTTTCCCTTTTAGTGTGAAGCCCTCTGGCAGACATCCCAGTCGGGGTTTTTAGTGGGTCCAAAAGGGTGGCTAAAGTTCGTGGAAGCGAAGATACTTAGGTCACCCGAGCTGACCCTCACACACCGCACACAATTTGTTGTGTAAAATAAAAAAATTTCCCTCTGTCTGTCTAGGCACTAGAACAGGGCGAATCCACCATTTCCGTTGTTTTTTAACCCTACGCCGACGGCACAATGCCAATATTAAAGCAACTTACTTTTTGTTGAAATGATAGATTATCCATACTATATTATTGTATTATCGGTGTGAATTTATTTTACTTATTTATTTAATTATTTTATCTGCTATATACAACGACATTATATAAACGGACAAGATACCACTGATTTCAGCTGCGTCATATTAACGCTCATGGAGCCACTACAAGACCAAAACGCGTCGATATGCGCGCTGTAAACTGTCGCTCGTGGAGCCATGATTTTACTTCTTTACTGACGCCGTAATTTTACTGCTACTGCTAGCGACAATCTGTCGCTTGTGGAGCCATAGCCTGAGCCCGAAACTGTACTCTCGTGACGTAATTCTTCCTCTTCAACCAATGGTCTCCTTGCTTCACCACAATGCTCAAAGATATCATTAGGCTAATTTCCATTTTTTTTAATGATAAAAATAACACGTCTTAAACCAAACTAAACATGCAAAAGCAATGGTAAACATTAGACTGTTATGTTTGTTTATACCATTTATATCGGCTATGACGGGTTTTGTATTCTTGTGTACTCTGGTGACGTAACTCAAGCATCCCCACCCCAGTCGGAAGAGGTAACCGTAGTAAGTTCTACGTACCGTGGGCTTACACCAGTTGTTGCTCGATAACAGGAATCAATCAGTGTCGACCAGGGTCATGCTTTGGATGGATCACCACTTAGAAACATGTCATGTTATTGCCTTGCTTACTTTTTTTATTTTTGGTATTATTTAAGAAAATTTTTAGGAAACTTGTAAGTATTAAAATTATTTTAATATTAAAATAAAACACAAATAAACTGTTTAAAATATATTTATTTCGTTGAAATCATATAATAAAAGTATAACAAATTCATACTTACGCCTTGACTTTGCCATTAAGTTCACAACATACCTAGGTACCTCCTTGTTTTGCGAAAAATTAAATACAGACATGCGTATCATTAACAAAATACGTTTATTTCGAAAACGGTGTACTTATTTAATTTGAAACAAGAATACCTTTTTTGTGTAAAATTGAATGTTTTTTAATGTTTTTTTCCTAGAATGTTTATACAGGGCGGACAAAAAAATTATGGCCACATTAATGAACCAATGTCATAATAGGTGGCGCCACCTAGTGTCAATGGTAAAAGTAATATCAATTTCATATTTAAGTATACTAAATAATAGCAAGATACCAAATTTCACCTAATCGGTTGAATGCTCAAATGCTTTATTTTGATGTCAGCTATCACATAAACCCATTAGCTAATGTCCAATTAATTATGGGACACCCCGTATACAGCTAATTCAATGTATCTGGCGAGAAGAAACAATGCCAGATGAATAGAAAGAAATGGTTAATAGACCAATCCACAAAGAACGAAATAACAAGTAATGTATTAATTACCGGGGAATAACGCTCCTAATGCACCTACTAAGTCCTTGCAAACATAATGCTAGAAAGAACAAAAACATACATAAAAAAACGTCGACGATAACAAAGGTAAACGAAGAGCGACTACGTATTTGGGAAAGAAAAATCCAAAGGAAGATATTTAAACCTGTGCATGATGAAACATCAGAACAATATAGGATAAGAACTAACAAAGAGCTCGAAAAACTATATCTAGAAATGAACATAATAAAATAAATAAAGACCAGATGACTTTAATGGGAAGGAAACGTTAGAAGGTATTCTGACGTAAGAATAGTAAAGTTGGTATAAAAAAATCTCAACTGAAAGAAAAACCACACGGATGACCTCGACTCCGGTAGCAATAGATAGATAGATAGATAGATAGAACGTTTATTGACCACTTTACATAAAGTTTGAAGTCCGTATAAAAAATACAATAAAAGATATAATAATGTAAACTTAAAATTAACTTAACCATATTGGCTAAAGTAATATACATATGTAAGTATTAGCAGAAGAATTAAAATTAAAAATTTAAGATAAAAAAATCTCTAACCAAAAAAAAAATAAACAAACCTAAACTGTCACATAAAAAATCTTTGAAATATGGAAGTAACAAAAATGTGCAAATAATTAAGAATATTCCCGAATCGATGACTAAATAAACTAATACATAAAACTTAGTACATTTTAATAGCAATAATACAATGTGATATATGTAGATAGTAAATCGACAGTATTCTGACCAAACTGGGTACACGTTATAAAGGTGTATTGAGGTATTCTGTCTTTGAGTAAAAACAATATGTTAAAAAATGCTTTCTGATCCTATTTTTAAACAGTGGTGGAGACAGAATTTTTATTTCGTTAGGCAGATAGTTATACAAGTGAATATCAATTGAATTCTTTGTGCTCTTTGATAGTCTGAATCGTTGTGACCTAATTAAATCCCTCGATCTTGTTAGATGATCATGTAATTGGGAGTTTATAGTAAACTTATTTTTCATGGTCAACAATATAATGTAGAAGGAGACTTAAAGCTATGGGCGTAGAGAATTAGATGAAAATTGCTCAAGACAGAAAGGAATGGAGACATGTTGTCAAGTCGGCTAAAACCCACGAAGAGTTATAACGCCAGGTAGTAAATAGCAAATTACAAAATTTTTCTTTCTATACACAATTTGTCTTTCTTGTCTCTCAATTCTTGTACAAATATCTAACTGTCTTCTGGACTTCTATATCATATTCTGGCTGTTACATACTTATTTGTAGTAATTGTGATAACCGTATGTTAATATATGCTCACTGCGAAAAAAAACTAGAGGTCGAATTTCACTGCCACCTGCCACATCAAAACGCTTTTTTAAAAATAATGCTCATAAGGGTTAATTACTTTTGTATAAAATATATTTAAATATATTACACGGAATTATATATTTTTTAAATTAAATTAGTGAAAACCGAAAATAATTATTATCGTAGAATAAATTAATTAAAAAATATATATTCAATGCAAATATACAGTGATGACTGTCTTACCACCCGGCTTTTTAACGTAAGAGATAGAAAACACAGTTACCTTGTGAAATAAAAAGAGATGAAACTCGTAGAGGTGGGAAATAATCGGTAGAAACCTATAATTTACATTACATTACATTACCACTATCGATAGTCTCACACCTTTAGACGTTAGCTTCGAGCTAAATCACCTCGGTCATAATTATTATGTGTAACGTATGTGTGACGTATTTCCATTTTTTAATTTCGCATAAAGAAAAACTGATTGACCACAATAAAGCAAAAATGTGAATAAAATAATTTAATTAATAGTAATTATTTAATCTAAAGTTTTAAATTATTAACCAAGAATAATTTCTACTATGATTTGAGGAGTTTCATACACTCTTGTCACGGAATAATCACAATCCTTCGTGGATTAGTGGTAAGAATTCGACACTGCGACACAGATGTCGCAGACGATTAGAGTTTAAAACCCACATGTGGTTTTCTTTTTTTTTTTTAATAATTTGAAATTATGCAGACTGCACATGAGATCGTTTTGCTTTGAATCGCTAAACATTTATGTCAGTCGTTACTAGTATTTAGAAGTGTTTAAAGTTAAACATAAATATCTTATTGAAAAAACAGTATCGTCGTACTTTTCAAAATAAAGTAAAAATTCTTCAAAATTAAAAGAACGTTTAAAGAATGTTTAAATAAGTAAAAATTCTACAAAAATAAAATAAATATTGTAAATAAACGTATTTACAATATGTTCAAATAAGCCTTCATTAGCAGCAGAACAATAACTTAAACTGTCACTAAAGAAATATAAAAGTTTGATGGATCAGAGTTCAAGGCACGATGTTCTCATGCAGGCGCTCAGGGTTCGAATCCCACATGAAGGTTTTACTTTTTTTTAAATTTGAAATTATGCAGATATTGTATCGTTTTGCTTTAAATCACTAAACATTTATTTCAGTCTTTATTAGAAGTGTTTATAGTAAAGCATGAAAATATTATTGAAAAAACAATGTCGTACTTGCGAAAATAAAGTAAAAATTGTTCAAACATAAAAGAACGTTCTAAATAAATGTACTTCCAAAAATATTTAAATAGGTAGAAATTCTATAAAAATAAAAAAAAATTATTCTAATGAAATGTATTTACAATAAATGTTCGAATAAGCCTCCATTAGCAGCAGAACAATAACCCAATCTATTATAAAAGTTTCGTCTAACATTAGTTAATGTTTCTGAACTAATACCTCTCATTGTATCAGATATCTTTTCTCTTAATTCTTGGAGAGAATTAGGCCTATCGTCTTCAATTCCATATAGCTTGGACTTGATATATCCCATATAAAAAAATCACAAGGTGCAAGATCAGGTGATCTTGCAGGCCAAAAAATATCTCCGTGGCCACTAATCAATCGATTAGGAAAAGTCGCACTGAGATGTTCACTGACGATGCGAGAATTATGTGCGGGACAACCATCGTGTTGAAACCATATGGAATCGAAAGGTATTGGTAAATTACGAAGGGCTGGGACAATTTGATTTTGCAGAAGTTCCAAGTATTTCCGCCCAGTCAACATACTGTCTATAAAAAATGGACCAATGACATGATTCCCTATTATGCCTTTTACATTTACTTTTACACATTTACATTTACTTTTCGAGGACGCTGGGTACGAGCGACATAAATCTGACGAGGATTTCCTCGAGACCAATACGGAGCATTCATTAAATTGTGACGACACTGCAATGAAAACGTACATTCATCGGTGAACAAAACGTTCTCTAAAAAATGTTCATCTTAATGTGACATTTCCATTGCAGTTTGACAAAATTTTAAACGTCTATATTGATCCCCAGGGAACTGTTCGTTGGATTTATGAAGTTTATAGGGACGGTATCCATGTCTTTTCAAAATTTTACCTTCTCTAAATCTTAAAATTTCATATTGTTCTCCGAGACGAGATGTTGATTGGGTAGGATTTTGCTCATTACTTGCACAAATCAAAGTGTCCCTTAGTTCCAAATCTGGATTTACCTCCCTTCGTCTACGAACTCCTCTTGGAGCGAACACGGATCCATAAGTAAAAAAATTACGTATAATAATAGACTGAATTGTTGATCGTGCTGGAGCCGGCCTATTTGGAAACATATTTACAAATTGTTGTCTAATCATGTTGTCTGATAATCCATTCACATGCCAGACAACAATTTGCACTTTTTTCTCGACCGTTAAAATCATTTTCATGAATTTTTTTTTCAATAAAAAGTTTCTGTTTACCGTGCAAAAACACTTCTCGATATGTTATTATTTGATTGCTTGATGATTTGGTTAGCTGTAAAGCAGGCAGCTGTTCGCGCGCATCCATTACAATGTTGTTAATTGTTTTGAAAATCATTACCTATACAGAGGTATTGATATTAACACTGAGAATTTAGTGATGTATTTGGCATTAAACAGTCTTCACTGGATTATTTTGCAATCACAACTAAAGACTGTAAAACTAAAATTGAATTTGAATTATTTTGTATTTCTATTTTTTAACATTGGAATAAGAATAAATTGTAAATATTGAGTTTTTCGAAAACTTTTTACCTAATATGTATCATATTTTCTATTATTTTTTGATTGAGTTAAAAAAAAATTTTGAACCTCAATCTTGTTGTCACTAGACCACGTCTCTAACTATTACACCAATTCCACATACAACATTTGTTTTCGGACTGAACATACCTACCTTTAGTTTAATCAAATATTTCAGTTGAGTTATTTTTATTATTAAATAAACATAAAGATTCATAATTTAAAATCGCTAATAATTAATGTTTTTTACTATAATATATCTTAATTTATTCAATTATTTAATCTAACATCAGAAATTATTAAAATAAAATATTTTCGAGGTCATCCGTATAATTATGACTGAAGTCAAATAGCCACGTCTAACAACTAGCTTTATCTCGTACTATCTCACAACTTAATCTGTCTTCTATCCTTTCCGCTATTTTGCCGGGTGGTAAGACACTCATCACTGTATAAAGAAGTGGGTACCTATCTATAAAAACGTTAATACTAATATTTTTAAATAAATTGTTTCAGAATCACAAATAAACTTATGTCAGATTTTCCACTAGCAACTGTTTGTCTAATCACAGTAGCGATGATTTCGTTCGTTAGTCCTGCTTACTTTATATTATCGGTACGTATTTTTTATTATAGAAAATTATAGATGCACGTCTATGATTATTTACAACAAATCGTGGGCTTGGTGCAAAAATTCGTTAAGTCCAGGTTTGGTCATTTTTCGGGTTTGTTCATAGAGAGTTAGAAAGAGAGAAATTATCGACTTGTAAAACCCGTTTAGTAAAAGTACTTATCTAAACCACAATATATTGCTTAAAAAGAATCAGTAGGTTCACTCTTGCATTTTCACGGTTCCAATTATGAATCCACTCCTGGCTGATTGCGCAATAGATTTAGCGAAAAATGCCGCTGTTGCAAGATTTAAAATATTCCGTCAGTTTTATAGAATATTCCAAATTTATAATAAAATAATAATTATTCTAAGTTCTTCAAAAAGAGGAAAATAAATTTCATAAATGGTAAAATTCTTCACATAACCACTATACACACTTCTAAAGTTTGAAAAATCATATTGCCTGATTGACTTAATCTATTCTCAAATAATTAATCATAAGTATCTATCTATTAATTGAAACTACAGTTATTTCAGTAATTTATATATAAATTTCATTTATTTGTTGGCATATACTTGGTTTTATAAGTTTATTTCGTTTTTAATACATATTAATGTGATATTTCTCCAGTTTTCTAAGTGGTTTTATTATTTTAAACGACGGATTATGATGAATTCAGCCAAAACAAGAGTTTATTATTACTGTGTATGTAGAAAAAATTCCAGGGACCATAACAACTTGAACTTGAGTTTCTTCAGGTTTCCCAAGAATGAAAATCGGTAAGAACAAAATTCTCTATTTAATATAATTGATCTCATCAGTGTTGTATTTTTAGGTTTGCAGAATGGAAGAAAATTGTTCAATGTGAAAAGCTTGCCATGTACAATGCTCAATATTGTTATGATCACTTTAGAATATGCAGTTTACATTTTGAGAAACCGGCCTTTGCAGGAATGCTTAAAAGCAGGTTGAAAAAAAAAACGCAAAACCATCTATTCACCTTGTGAGATTAAACATTCCAGTTCAAGGTATGTTCTATTATACGGTTACGTTGGTTTAGTAATACAAATACTTGTACTAAGTAGTACTTGTAGAACTGTAGTACTAATAAGCTTGATATCATAAAGAATTTCTACGTCCTTGGAAATCAA
Source organism: Diabrotica undecimpunctata (assembly GCF_040954645.1). Taxonomy (NCBI): domain Eukaryota; kingdom Metazoa; phylum Arthropoda; class Insecta; order Coleoptera; family Chrysomelidae; genus Diabrotica; species Diabrotica undecimpunctata. The sequence continues at coordinate 817,922 of NW_027311902.1, read as the reverse complement.
TATATCGCTGTTCCAGAAGTATAAACACATAATTGTAAAATTTTGAAAAATGACTTTATTGTGTTGGAGGGCTCAAAACTGCATTTTCTATATATTTTTAAATCATCATAAAGTAATTTTTTAAAATTTTACAGTTATGTCAATATACTTCCGGAACAGCGATATATGCTTTTACTTTGCCATCGTTGTCTGAAAGTGGAATCTGATGTTGTCTTTCAAAATTAAGATTCGACTGTTACTGTTCCTGTCTGTGAGTAGGTATCTTAGCTGGGTGTAACATATGTTCTACTATTTAATTTTCTGCAAGAATTTGAGTATTACCTTATTTGCAGAAACTATATAACAGGCCCCCCAAAATCCAGCTTTGGTTTGATTCTTCATGCTTTAGTCTTAAAAACAAAAATTAAATTTTAAACTTAAAAAACTAAAGCTATGTAAAGAACATAATTTTCTTGAACCTTTTAAAACAGAATATTAAATAGCTGAGAAGATTTATATCGCATGTTAGCATTCGATCAATTAATTTTGTACTCAGCCTGAGACCTTCTTTAAGTAAATAAATCAAAATTTGTTTTAAAGGAAATCTATTTTTATATATAATAGTACCCTATCATATCTTGTATGTCGCTATACGTTCATTAATATTGAAGATACTGCGTAGTGCCCTTTTAGTCGTCGCCTTGTTAATTTTTTCTATCTGAATCTATTCGTTATATCCTCCCCTTTCATTTGCCATGTCGCATGTTAGGATTTAATCAGTTTTTTATTTTGTACTAAACCTGAGGTCTTTTTTAAGTCAAAAAATCAAAATTTGTCTTATATGGTAAATCTATTTTTATTCATAGTACCCTATCATATTTCTTATGTCGTTATACGTTCACTAATATTGAAGATACTGCGTAGTGCCCTTTTAGTAGTCGCCTTGTTTATTTTTAATATCTGAATATATTCGTTACATCCCCCTCTTTCATTTGCCATGTCGCATGTTAAGATTCAATCAGTTGTTTATTTTGTACTGAACCTGAGGCCTTCTTTAAGTCAAAAAATCAACATTTGTCTCATGGTAAATCTATTTTTATTCATAGTACCCTATCATATCTCGTATGCCGCGATACGTTCATTAATATTGAAGATACTGTGTAGTGACCTTTCAGTTAACGTATCACACGCTCCAATGCCAAAATGTGTATTTTTTCTGTCTCAACAGCGTTTTTACAGCTTTTACTTAATTACATTTAATTTTGGTAGATGTTGGTAGTTCAGATTTCTTTCCTAGGTGGCGTAGTTACCTTACTGAATAAGCAGTGTGACTTGTCATCCTAGCCTTTTCTATAGATAGATTCTCCCAATTTTAAATGTGCGTAAAAATATAAGTTTGACTAACTACGTTATGAACGTAGTGATCCTGCAGTGGGATCTTTAGGCTATATGACTTTTTTTCATTTCATTATTTTGTTATTAATAAGTTGTGATTGTGAAAATATGTATATATATTCTATTCTGTATTCATAGTTCGCTACTTCTGTTTTTATAATCCTATTTTTATTATAACTGGTATTGTAAAATTCAAATCCTCCAAATATAATTTATAATTCGAATGTATTATTATTTTTTTATCTATAGAAATTAGTTTCCTCATTAGCTCTTCGTTTTATGAGATTTCTCACCAGTAACAGTGAATAGAGTGTGATTTTCTAATGAATACAAAAAATTTAATATTCGATTAATCAAAACTGATGGATTCAACATAATACATTTTGAAGGACAAACAGTAATAATTATTTTGGGAAACTATTGATAATTGTCCAAAACGCTAAATTTAGGAAAGTATTCATTATTCCGAAAATCTAATTAAATTTTAGGTCGCCACAAGTCACTTTTTTCCTATTTATTTTCAAGCAGTGTATTAAAAATTATATTGAGCAGTGTATCAAAAACTGGAATTTATCTGCGCGTGAAAAAAATGGAACATGAAGAACAAAGGACTGGCGGCAGGAGTGAACCTACTGATTCTTTTTAAGCAATATACTGTGTCTAAACGTTAATTCTAAATGTGACGGAAATATACTAACTACCTACCTTTAACACAATCTTATACAAGCAAAATACTTTTAAGTTGCTTTAAATGGATCTTACTTTTATTATTTTTTATAAAAAACAAAAATAATTTCTTCTATAAAAATCCTTTATGTTTATATAAAAGGTTTACATTGTAAACCTATCGTAAACCTGTAAAGAAATCGTTAATAAATTAATGTAAATAAAAAGTTTATTTATATTTAAGTTGGGTTTAACAATATCTAAGGGTAGGAACACGTAGAACGCGTGTAGCCGGCGCTGCACGTAGAACGGTACACAAAGAACGCTTGTCTGAACTTGTCGGCGTTTGTAATAGGTGCTGACCAGCAAACAAGAATGTTCAATACATTATTTTCCAGCTTATAGGACGCTGGTAGTCGTATTTGGGAGTGTTTGTTTTTGTGCGTTTACACAATATTTGAGGCTATAAAAGCATTTATTAACATGATTGACAACGATCAATTGATCAGTCTAGTATACGAAACACGGGCTATATGGGATAAACGAACATTCCAACAGGAATTATGTGCAAAAGTGAGGAAGGACGTGAGTGTTCAAATGAAAATTGAAGGTAAACAAATAATTTTATTATTTTATTATATTACAGTATCTATTTAATTTTTGTGTTACATACGGCCTGTCGGTCCTAATACATATTTTAGAAACTCTTAAGTAAACAATATAATTTCTGTCATGTATAACATTATTAGAGCAAAAATAAATAAGTCAAATAGATTCTGCACTATTACAAAAATATGTTTACACATCATAAACTTAAGAATTATTGGCAAAGTACGTGGTCAATAAATCCCTAACACTTTTTGACTCATTTGTCAGTCTTCCGAGAGGTTTTTTTATTGTTTGACACAGGAATTACTGCTGCATCAGCTAAATGATGTGTTATGCCTTCCATATCAATAACGGTATTGTGCAAAATACATATACACTTAATAATACTATCTACTATTTCAATATCTGTTTCAATGCTCTTCGAAAACAAACGCCATTTTGCATATAAAATTCCAAATGCGCATTCAATTGACTTTCTCATTCGAGACAACCGTTTATTATAATTTTCCTCATCAATGTCCAAAGCATCTCTTGCATATGGTTTAAGGAGGTAAGGGAGCAGTAGATATGCCTCGTCTCCAACAAACACATATGAAGCTTTCACATTCGTTCCAGGTAAGAATGGGGGTTCCGGAATGTCAAGTTTCTGCTTGTTTAATAATAGATCGTATAAATCAGATGCTTGAAAGGTCCCACCATCACTTTGTTTGCCATATCCGCCAACGTCGACTGTTATAAACCAATAGTTCGCATCAGCAACGCCTTGTAAGACGACAGAGAAGAAATGTTTGTAATTAAAAAACATGGATACTGAATTACTTGGACACTTAACTCGGACATGCTTTCCGTCAATTGCCCCAAGCCCATTTGGAAAATTCCAAAGACCAAAGAAATCCTTAGCAGTTTCTAGAAAAAGTTGTTTGGTTGGTACTGGCATATGCAAAGGCTGAAGTTTATCCCATACTGTAACCTACCTCTCTAACAATGTTCCCTACAGTTGATGAACCCACTCGGAAACTGAATGACAAGGCTTTGAATGATGCTCCTGTGGCTAAATACCTTAAACCAAATAATATGTATAATAAAATAACATAAATTCGCATAATTTAAATTAAGCTTCAGTATTCATAAATGTAGCTATACACAGACAGGAATTCGACTAACCATAATGTAGTTAATTTTGTAACACTGAACCTTCTTGTATGTACATATTTTACCTGTTTTTTCTTTTATTACAGAAGACAAACTGCGCAAAAAGTGGAAGTATTTGTGCGATCAGTTTAGTACAGAGTTGTCGAAAATTAAATGCCCCAAATCTGGAGATGAAGGTGGGGAAACGCACACCAGTGAGTGGCATTAGTTTAAATCGTTGTTCTCTGAAAGACATCATTAAATCACGACCTAGCTCGGGAAATTTGACCCGAACTGAAACTTATAGGGACCAAGAAAACTCTCAGTGCAGTGCATCTCCTGTGATAGCTCTTGATGCTACTGAGGATGAAAATGAGGATGTTGTCATTCAACATGAACAATCACTAGACACTGTCGATGACCAAGATTTATTAGATTATGCTGAAGTAGGAAATGACTTTTTCCGTTCTGACGATTTTGCAGCATCGATTCCGCAAAATACTCCATCCGATACTCCTCCTACAGCAACAACGTCACAGACTCGTAAGTCCCAGCCAATGTTCAAAAGAATAGTTAAACGTCAAAGGACAAATGATTATACTGCATCTATGCTGGAAATAGAACGAAAAAAACTAGAAATCCTGGCTCAAAAGACCGATAACAAAAATAAAGAGGAGCCTGAAGACGAAGACTTGCATTTTTTCAAAAGCATTCTTCCGCACGTAAAAAAGATTATGCCACAAAGAATTTTAGAATTTCGCAGGAGAATTCAACAATTAGTTCAAGAATTTGCGTACCCAAGTAATTTGCTTAGAATTCAGCCATTACTACCCGTGCAATCTCCTTCAGCACCATAGTCCCATGCTTCATCACCATCAACAACTCACAGTATTCCATCGGAACAAGACTCACTTTTATATTAGTACATATGGATTTATGGAGGACAGCGACCAATATTATCCTTTGCATTATTTTGTTAAAAAAAACAATTTCAATAAAGTTATACTTACCTCAAATAAATGACTAATCGTTCTTCAGGAAGTATGGGTTGATGATGCCAGTTACACCACTTTTTTGATAAACTTTCTTCTACTTTACTCTTCTTCTTCTTCTTCTTCTTCTTCTTAAGGTGCCATGCATTTCTGCGTAGGCGTCCACCGTACATCGTCTTGTCAGGTGAGATGTTAAATAGTCAGGATTAAATAATTCTGTTTTTAGCAGCATTGCGAAGCATTTCATAGCTGTGGATTCCTGTCCATTGTCGAATATTGCGCAGCCATGACATTTTTTTACGTCCGAGACCTCTCCTACCCTCTATTTTCCCTTCGAGTATCAGTTGCTGAAAAGTGTATCGTTCTCCTCGTATAATGTGCCCCAAGTATGCAGTCTTCTTACTTTTTACATAATTAAAAAGTTCCCTATCCTGTAAGCCCGCTCTTCTGAGTACTTCCTCATTTCTGACCCTGTCCGTCCATGATATTCTGAGCATTCGACTTTACTCAGGATGTAATTAAATGTGTAACTTCATCTTCATGTATCTAAAGAATCTCTGACTGTCCATTTTTAGCTGCGGAAAGAGGTGGTGGTACTCCCCGAATTCCCGCCGTTCACAATTAATTTCATGCGCACCCTCCTTCCTTCTATGTAAAATTTTTAAGTGGACATTTTCTAATAAAAACATTTCATCGTCAGTTTCGGAATCCAATGACATCTTTCACTACGAAAAGTTTTAAATAAACTGATGCTGATATCCAGCTTTTTACTTGTCCACGTAAAAGCAGGCAAGCGCTGAAAATAAGCGCTTGTCAGCACCAGTAATAAGTGCGCCGGTTCGCCGGCGTTCTACGTGTTCTTACCCTAAGTGATTAAAGTGTTTTACATCATCTGTTCTGAAATTAGATTTTTGTGAGTAAAGAAGTTTACTGTGGTTTGTTAAGTGCCGTAAGTACCTTCTTCTTTCCAATTAATCATAGTTTTATTAGAAATGTCGCTTTTAAGCATCAATAACATATTCTCATCAATAATTGTAGTTACAAATTAACCAAAAAACTAGTTGTACTCTTACCGTTATTCAGCTAATTTGGTAATTACCAGACCGATCAACTAATTTTAAAATAAACAGAGTCGGACTTTATTTGATTTAATCTATATATAAAATAAAGTCCTGTTAAGATCGCATATAGAGAATTCATCATGTCCGTAACATCAGATGGAAGTTCCAACGTAATTAGCTCTGTATCACAACATACCAACACAGTTAAATCCTACTCAAAAGTTCTAAGCCAACATACATACCCTAGTCGTGAACAAGCGATCGTTTTCTCTTCAAAGGATGGATTACGCCTACAGAACTACCTCATACCACTAGGAGCACTTACACAGCCCAAAAACATCTTATTTTTGTCAAGGCTGTCGAATAATCTACATAGTATGCATGTATCTAGCGACCAAAGAAATTGAGGATAACTTTATGCAGGTACATGACGGTGTAATACTAATAAATGATGAACAAGTTAAAGCTAGAAAATATTACTCCAGCGGATAGGTTAGTTCTATCAAATGTATGCATTTCAATTCCCTATGATATTCTTATTCACGAATTAGAAAACCTAGGTTTCATGATAATGTCATTAATGACCTTTCTTCGTATTAACTCTACCTTACCGGAATTTATTTATATTTACAGTTTTAGACGACCCTTTAGGGAAGTTAGACGAATTTTAGTTTTTATCAACCCTGTTATATATCGTTTACCACAATATTTTTGATTAATTACGTTAACAAATCCTATCGATTTTTTTTATCACAAGATAATCAGTTATGCTTTAACTGCAAACAGTAAGGACATAATGCTAATAATTGTAAAAATCCCAAAAACTCTCAACAATCACCCACAGTATTGTGTGTGTAAAAATATAATAACAGGAAATAATCCATAAAAAAAAGGATCTGCAATAAAAAGATGGCCAGAAATCTTTTTTAAATACGTATTTCTGACTCATTGCTCGTCATCAGTACGGTGTAGCCAAGTAATAATAGCTGAGTCAAGTTAATAAAAAGGGTTAATGATTAAGTATATATTTTTAAAAAATAAAAAATACTTAATGGCAAAACTTGTTCAAAAAGGATTTATAAAATTAATTAAAAACATGCTATAGTTTATTTTTATGAACGAGAGAACGAGAAAAAATAAATGAATTATTTCAGTGTTATAAAGTGTTATGTGTATGTAAACAAAAGTGACCTCTTTTATCACACACTATATTAGAACTGACTGGCCTACATTAAAAAGGGTTTTAAAAAATTCACATTTTTTTTAATTTTTAAAAATTACAAAAGAGAAAAAGAGTTTTTAAAACCGTCTAAGGTATGTTAAATAGATGAATAAAAATATTAATATAAAACTTACAGCTACTTGTTACAAATCCAAATCAGATTCAGGAGATGAACTTTCAGAACCAAGATCTATAATAACTGGCTCGATCATTTTATCAGTAATAGTGTCCAGCTTCCACATTTTTTTCCTCTTCTTTAATAGTGTGATTTACTGCCTTTTCCCAGTTTTCAGGTTTTACATTATTTACGGCCTCCAAAAACAACTATTTAACATCATGAATTTTAAAAGTGGTATTTTTTCTTGAAACTTCACTCTTTATCTGTGCCCATACCAGTTCAATCGGGTTTAATTCACAATGATATGGTGGGGATCTAAGTACTGTCATTCCACGATTTTTGGCAATTTCATCAATTTCGTATTTTTTAAATTTTTCTTTATGAAGGGCACACAACGAATAAAGTTCCTTTCTTATAGATCCGGGATGGTACGTAATATTTTTTGAACTCAGCCAATTCTGCAAGTCTTTTTTTAACCACTTGGTTGTGGGCAGTCCTTCTATAAGTCTGGAGTGATAACATGCATTATCCATTACTATTACACAGTTCTTAGGAATGGATCTATCATTTGTTCGAACCATTCTTGAAAGACATCGGCGTTTATGTCTTCATGGTAGTCACCGGTACGAGTTGATTCAAAAGTTAATAAACCACCTTCAACAAAACCGTCTGAACTGCCAATGTGTACTATTATCAGCCTGCGTCCCTTTCTTGATGGTGGGTTTAAACCAGTAGATAAGTTATTTACAAAAGCGTGCCTTTGACTTGTAACAGTTTCATCCTGCCAAAATTTATTTGGTGTATGACCCTCGTTGATCCATGTTTCATCAAGATAAAATATTTTTCTTTTTTGGTTTCTCATTTCCTTTATGGTTCTTAGAAAATGTCTTCTCCATATGACAATATCGCTTCTTTCTAATAAAATAGACTTTCTGGGATTCTTTTTCCAGCGGAAGCCTATTTCTTTTAAAAGTTTCCATAACGTACTTCGACTCATTTCTGGGTAATCCTTATCATCTCGAACTGAGACAAGAACTTTATCCAATGTTGGAAATTCTTGTCTAAAGAAGAATTCATGCACTTTCCGTCGAAGTCCTTCTTTAAAATGATATTCTATTTGAAATTTTGGTTTCCCTAAAGCATTACGTGGCATTTGAAAACTACCACATTTCTCTTCTTTAATAACTCTGTAAATCGTAGATTTCCCAACACCAAGTGTACTGCTAACTAACTCAACGGTCTCATCAACACTTTCACATAAACGTTTGTCTGTAAATGATTTAAAACAATTAAATATTAATGTTTTTTCATTAACTGTTAGAGGACCAATTTTTCGGCGTTTACACGGCACTTCCAAATTTTCCATAACACTAGTATACACAATAAACTGCACCTTGCAACTGAAGTACCTACTTTTAGTGAACTGTTAAGAATTTTGAATACGCCACTTGGACCTTCCTATATACAAAATGGAAAAACGCACTATCACATTTACTGTGGAATAAGTTTAGAAGGTTATTATCTAGTCAATTACTGTCGTAGATTCCTGGAATTAAAGAATTAAATGTTTGATTGTTGAAACCCTTACTTCGTGGAATGCACTCATTTCAGATAAAATAAAACGTTTTATTTTATCTAAAGAATTAAACTTTATTTTGCAAATAGGTAGGTACTTATTAAACTTTTATTGGTTATATATAACCAATAAAATAAACATCTTACATTTCTTGCAAATTCATTAGTACCTGTTAACCTCCATCATTTCGACACTGGCAACCCTATTTAGGGATTAGTAACCCTCACAACTATTGTATTCTATTCTGCTCCAACCTTTATACCTGGTGGTCATACTCAATTTAAAATTGTTTTCCTATATACTTCTGTAAACTTGTTGACAAATATCTGTTTTTCATTGAGTCACCCGTATCAACAGTTTAGGGATTTGCATACATAATTTATTGTTTTATTACTCTCTCATACATAAAAATACACTATAGGCAAACGCAAGTACGTATTTACTATGATTATGCAGGTTTTTTGGAGTTGTTTTTTAGCTAGGTCTTCATTATTTATGTTCATTGGTCCTTTTTAACTAAAATTTGAAATAATTTTTTTCGTTGCTGTACAGGTTTTGCAAGTGCTGTACAAGTGTTGACTCCACAATTAATAAGGACCCTTATCCTACAATAAATGGAACCTATCTGTAAAGTTTGAAGATTAGAGGATATTGTTTGAAAAAAAAAAATGTGTAAAAATACGAGTGAGAACGAAGAAGAAGACATGACGATACCAAACTCAATAGGGTTCTTTCGTACAGCAAATAGAACCTATGTATATGATAAGTTTTAAGAAAAATTTAAAAATACGTGAGAGAATGAAGGAAAAGAAAAAGAAGACGAAGTCGATCCCAAAATCAAAAGATCATTCTTACACCATGGAAAACTTATGTGCCAAGTTTTAGTACTCCAGAAGTTTGCTTTCAACAAAATTAATAGGCCTTAGGAAATTAAGAAGAAAAATAAAAAATAATGTTAAACCAAAATTAACAAAAAGACTTTGAGAAGAAATTGACGCCAAATTTGCTAGGGTTCCAATATGCTTATACCAATAGAAACGAACGTACCAAGTTTTAAATACCTAAGATTTTCGTACAAAACACAAAACAATCTGAGAAGAAGAAGAAAATAAAACAGTTAATTTGTAATATATTATTTATATTACATTACAATAATCCAACTAACCTTCTTTTCAATATTTAGTTTAATACAAAAACTGACCTATAAACTATAATAATATTAAAAGTTTTTAAAAACTCACCTGAAAAAAATTTCTGGAAAAATCTCCCCTGGAATTCCTTACCTGCCAGCGAATGGACACTAACTGAGGGGCTCCTGGAAGGTGCGCTGTTTATATTCCTGATTTGCATGCTGTATTTGTACCGGTTGGTTCTGGTTCGGTATTAGATTTTTCTGTGTTAATGGAAGTGATTAGAATAGACATATTTATAGGAAGATAAGGAGCGGGAATAGAAATGGTTCATGAAGGTTTGGGGATGGGAATAAGAAATGATAAACGAAATAGTGTGATTGACTTCACAGTGGCATGAAATTTGTCTGTCATTAACGTTCTCTATCACGTTCTTTATAAATACTGAAGACCAATATGTTACCTATAGTGGAGGGGGAGGAAAAGTGAGATAAATTTTGTGTTGTGTAGAGGAAGTCAGATAAAAGACATTACCAACTGTAAAGACATAAGGGTGAGTGTGTAGCTAGTCAACATCGACTGTTGGTAGTGAATGCGGAGATAAAGGTAAGGCCGACATGAAAGCAAGTAGGATACCAGAAAGTATAGCGGTATAAGTTAAAAGATAAGAGTTAAGTCTTTAAGAGTAGAGTGCTGGAAGAGTTTGAAGAAAAAAGTAAATGACTGGTAAGAAGCCAACAGTAAAGTTGTGGTGCGAGAGAAAGAGAAAGTACTAGATTAAACATCTGGTAACGGGCCTCCTAGAGACAAATAAGCTTGGTGGTGAACAATGCAACAGAAGGTTAAAGAGAAGAAAGAAGCTAGAAAGCCAGATAGGGGTATGACAGATCTAAAAGAAAGGAAGATAGGGATATACATAGGTAGCAAAGCACGCTATAGCTGCTACTAAGGAAAGATAGTCTGCACAGGTCAAGTCATCAAAGGACTTATAACCATATAAATATATCACCAGGCAACCATATAAATATATCTACGATATAACTTCTCTTGGAATCCACCCCATACTGTACTCTCTCAATATCAATTAATACCATATGCGTTTTTATTTCTTTATTCCTTAATTTTTCTATCAGCTGCCTCATATTGAAAGTTGCTCTGTTATTGATCTACTTTGTACAAATCCAAACTGATAATTTCGGATATTTTAATTAGTATTCGTCTATCAATGAATTACACTCCCGAAAAAGAAAAATGGAAACAAGTTTTAAAATTGATACGTGAAATATGCGTACACTTTATAATACTGAAAATTTTCCTCTAGAATTGCAGAGACTAGACATTCAAATAAAGGGTTAGTACGAAGTGAGATGACCGGAGTCATGCTATTAATGAAAGTTGCAAAAAATCACTAAATTAGCAAGGAAGAAATATAAAGTGTCACAGAAAATTATAGCTTGAGCGTACGTATTATTTGAGATAACGAATTATACAGTTGTATGAAGAAGAAGGGTTTTTAATAGTAAATGCTTGGTACAAGTTGCAAGTACGAAGATTGATTACATCGACGTTTCCATGGCAGCCACATTAAAATATTGTAAATAAAGAGATTCAATTTCTTCTGAATAATCAACGTTTTCGCAACTGTAATAAATCAATGAAAAGATATCCCAGAAACGGATATACACAACGTGAACCTCATAGCTTTTACTTTACCTGGCGGTACTTGCTTAAAATAAAATGTTTCTCTTAATTCGTTAAAACTGAAAATGAGATTGAATTTATGGTAATAGAAGCTTGATTTGTGCATCTTTCAGAAATAAACATCAAGTAGCACAAAATCTTCTAAATGGGTGGAGAGACATTATACTGTATCTCGCGTATAAGTACATCTCGTCAAGAATACCTATGTCTCTGAGTTTTGACAAGAATATAAATTTGGAGGGGAGGACCCGTCAGTAACCCGAATATACTCAGTTCCATTTTGTTAGCAGAAGTAAACAGATCAGACGCATATTAATTACGCTGATGTAGGACTTATTAATCCGGTACCGTTACAATGAAATTTAAATCAAAAGTTCATCGTAAATGTTTGAGTGGTCAAGCTCGTGAAATTATAGCAAATGTGATATATTTTATGAAACAAAAAGCGGAAGCTAAACCTCCGATAGTAGAACTAACGAAAATTTAAGAACGTGTTTCGCGCGCAGCTTTTATTAGTATTGGTTCCGTAAAGCAAATTTCAAAAGGAAATGAGATCAGTTGAAGATGGTGAAAGTGATTCGTTCCATACAGCTAATATTAAAAGACAAAAAAGTGCGACCAAAACTAAGTTGGATAATATGGATATAGAAATTTTTCGGAGATTTGTAATAAATTTTCACGTCCACTACGTAGACTAAGATACTAAGCAGTATCCCAATCGATTGTAAAATTCTCGTCAACATTAGCCAGAACACGTGGCGTTATTTTTGCACACTCTTCAATAATTCCCATTTTTAATTTTAATGCTTCTATATCTGTAAATTTTTGGTCAGAATTAATTTTTGATTTTAGATGCCCCCAGATAAAATAATCGTTTGGAGCTAAATCTCCCGATCTCGGGTGCCACTTAATGTTACAGTCAAGTCCAATCAAACAATTATTAAAGCTGTTTTTAAGGAATTCCTTAACCACCCAGTTATTGTGCGCAGGGCATCCATCCATTTGAAATCAAATTTCTTCTTCATTTAGAGCTATTTCTGCAAGTCTGGGTAAAATCTCTTCTTGTAGCAAGTCTAAAAACTTTTTTGAATTTAAATTTTCCTCATAGAAAAATGGTCCAATAATATTGTGTTTAAATATTCCTATCCAGACAATTATTTTTCGACGATATTGGGTATGGCTTTCAACAATATCCTTAGGCTTTCCTGTCGCGCAAATCCTTTAATTTTGAACATTTGGTTCATCATTTAATGTAAATGTACATTCATCACTAAACAAAATGTTTTTTAAAATCGTCTGTCTAAAATTTCTTAACAAAAATTCCGCTCGTCACTCAACATCTCCTGATCTTAGTTCTTGAAGACATTGAAATTTATATGAACGGAAATTAATCTTTTTCAAAATTTTTAAGACCGTGGAATTATGAATATTAAACTGGTCTGCAATGGTCCGAGAACTTACTTTAGGACTTTTTACAACTGGTGTTAACAAATTTATTTAATGTTGATTTTTTTTATTTCTTGGTACATCAGCAATATTGTCTGTACAGGTACAATTAGAAATCACGGTCCGAGTATTTAAAAACTTTGTAAAATCCTTTGAGTTGTTGAATGACTTGGAATTGTTTTATTGTGATATCTTACGCTAAATAAAGAACTAACAAATCGCGCACTATTGCCTGAATAAAACATTTTTATTATTGCTACTTTCTCGTCAACTGAATACATTTTTAATCCACTTTATTGGTGTTTAAACAATAAATCACAAAATAAAAATTTTGGCAATTCAAATATTAACTGCATTAGGCTTTCATGGCCATCGTCTAACTTGTTAAACTGTCCGTTCGGGCTGTTAGGCCGTTGTCTTTTGAGATTAGTTCTCGACGTTTCGACAACACTAGGCGTTGGCATCTTCTGGAGATGTTACGGCTTCGCTCGTAACCTAAAAAAAAAGAAAAAATTTTTTTTTTAGGTTACGAGCGAAGCAGTAACATCTCCAGAAGATGCCAACCCCTAGTGTTGGCGAAACGTCGAGAACTAATCTCAGAAGAGAACGGCCTAACAGCCTGAACAGACAGTTTAACAAATTCAAATATTGTCAAATATCAGAAACATCAATATGACCAAACGCAACATGTCATATATATTCTTGCACAGCGTGTGGCCTGACTTTAACATTAAATTTTAACATTTGTTTTCGATACACATTTCAGTCTTCTACGAATAGTTTTTCTTGACTTTGGATGTAAAATAATTAGGGAAGCAGGAATTCAACAATTTAGAATTTTCCACTGGGTTTCCTATGGCCCATTTGACGATTCACTACCCTGTATATATAGAGTGGATTAAAAGTCTGAAAACGCCTAATTATCTCTTAAATGGATGGTCCAAATTGTACAAGAACTAAGATACGCCTATTCTGTACTCGGAAGTACCTCGAATTGTGAGGCATATTTCGGCTAGAGGAGTTTTTTATTAGAAGATGGCTATTTTTAAATAAAAACTTCTTTAACGATGTTGAACACTTTTTTAATGGGAAACAAATCATTAAATGGGCGACAGATTTTTGCGACCGTCATCAATACGTAAATTGTTCGCAAAGTGGCACAGCTCGAGAACTGTCCTACGGATCGTGACATATAAGGTCTTGTCGGAAAAAAAAGAAGGTAGCTAGTACAATTGAATATAATTGAGGAAAAAAACATATCAGCATTGCCAAAGAAGCATTACATTAGATCTCCGTTGTAATTGGTCCTATTGCAGCGTGTGATACATTAAATGAAAGAGGAGGTGATAACGATTATATTAAGATAAAAAACAGACAAGGCGACCGCCAAAAAGGCACTGCACTGTATCTTGATTATTCATGAACGTATAATTACATACGAGATATAGGGCACTACGGATGAAAATCTTCTTCTTCTTCTGGTTCCTATCCATTTCGGATGTTGGAAATCATATTGACAATCATGACCTTACTCGCTGCGGCTCGAAACAGCTCCGTTGAGGTTTTCTTAAACCATGTTCTTAAATTCCGCAGCCATGATATTCTCCTTCTACCGGGTCCTCGCTTACCTTTGACTTTACCTTGCAATATAGACTGCAGCAGGGAGTAACGGTGCTGATTTCTGATAACGTGTCCCAGATATTGCAATTTAATGCGTTTGATCGTAAACACAATCTCTGGTTCCTTCTTCATTTTTTTTAGAACTTCCTTTTTCGTGATCCTTGCTGTCCATGATATTCTCAGCATTCTTCTATAAAGCCACATCTCAAATGCTTCAAGTTTTTAATAGTGGTGTCTGTAAGCGTCCATGCCTCCGCCCCGTACAACAACATAGCATCTCAAATGTCTCATTTTTGTATCTAGGGATATGTTGTGACTTTTGAAGATGGCGCTCATTTTGTTAAAGACCGTTCTTGCCTTTCCTATGCGGCACTTTATTTCCTGTACATTGCTCCACTGTTCGTTTATAATAGTTCCCAGGTAGCAATACTGTTTTACTCGCTCTATCTGCGTCCCATTAATGTATAGATGAGCCCGATTTATATTCTCCTTGCTGAAAATCATTTGTTTCGTTTTGTGGGTATTAATGTTTAGTCCGTACTGTTGACTGTACTCGTTTATTCTGTCCATTAGCCTCTAATGGACTAAATGGACGGATGAAAATAGATTTACTAAAAACCTACTAAAGTCAAAAAGTTTTGATTTATTGACTTTAAGAAGGCTTCTGACTTAAATCAAAATAAACAACTGCTATAATTCTAACATGCGCTATACAAATGAACGGGGAGGGGATAACGATTATATGAAAATAGAAGAACAAACAAAGTGACTACAAAAAGAGCACTAGACAGCATCTTCGATCTTAATTAGTGTAGAGTTACATACCAGATAACATAGGTCACTATTAATGAAAATAAATTTACTATAAAACAAATTTTGATTTATTGACTTAAAGAAGAATTTTAATTTGCGACATAAGATATAAAAAATATATTAATTTAACAAAAACAAACTAGGCGACGACCAACATTGCACCACACAGCATCTTCGTTATTATTGAACGTATGGTTATGGTTACGGTAGATAGAAGCAGGGCCCAATTGTGAGCCCTTTAGACACTTAGACCTGACTAGTACTAAAGGGCCCTCCAATCACAAGTTTGAGTCCCACAGACAGAGTAGATAAACCCTGTATTGCCAGGGCGTCAGCCCTTTCGTTCCCCTCCATGCCTGTGTGTCTCGGTACACATACCAAGTTAACCCTATTGGTCAGCGCATTATCAGTAAGTGCTTTTGTACTTGCTCTTGATGATTTTTACACTTTAAAACTCAAAAACTAGCTTAGAGTATCCTAAACGATGCTATAACGCATCTAATACATTTCTTAATTTTTTTCAAGAATTTAATATGGATTCTTCGATAATTCTTTGCCTTAGCTTTGCCACACTTGCTGGTTTAGTTTTATAAATTTTATTTTTAAAGTATGTCAAACAAAAATAATCTTTAGGATAAAAACGAGTAAATGAGAAAACATCCGGAAAATGCCTGATCTAAAGAACGCCGAACAGTTACGTCAAAATAAGCTAGAGCTTCGTTTTTTTCAAACCGCATCTCATTAAAATTGGCTCCAAACTTATTTTTCACGGCAGATACAATTTCATTGCTAAATAGCAGTTCATAATTATTTAAATTTCTTTTTATAAAAAATGACCCAATTAACTGAGTAGCTAGTAATTCCGATCATACATTCAGTTCTGGTGGTCTTTGAGTATTGTATTCACGTATCCACTGTGAATTTACCTCACTTCAATACTTTAAATTTGCCCAATTTACTTTCGCACAGAGTGTACATATTGCTTCGTGGGAAAACATTTTTACGAAGTTCTCGTCATTATTATTACACCACTAAAATGTAGTCTTCAGTAGTAGTCAACTTCATTTAATTCTTGCTACAACTGGATTTTGTAGGGTTTAAATAAATTCTTATGTAAAACACGTAAGTCTGAAGAATTTTTGTCGACACTCTGCATTCGATCTAAAGTTTTTATTATTTAAATGTTAATAAGCTACGACGGAAATTGTTCTCTTTTGAAAGAAAATCCATTTGCGCGACAGGAAAGCCTAAGGATATTGTTGAAAGCCATACCCAATATCGTCGAAAAATAAATGTCTGGATAGGAATATTTAAACACAATATTATTGGATCATTTTTCTATGAGGAAAATTTAAATTCAAAAAAGTTTTTAGACTTGCTACAAAAAGAGATTTTACCCAGACTTGCAGAAATAGTTATAAATGAAGAAGAAATTTGACTTCAAATGGATGGATGCTCTGCACACAGTAGTTTGGAAGACATATCCAAAATATCCTTAAGCAAAGAAAAGGTAGACAATCTAAAAGAACAGCTTTGCTTTATTCCAGAAAGGGATAAGTGGTATTATGAAGCCATCATAGAGCAACAAAAATTTTAAGAAGGTGGTACAATATCCTTAGACTGATTCAAAAGCTGCTTAGAAATTCAGTGTTTGTCATTCCGTCGTAAAACCAAAAATACTTGACTACAAGTGTTTACTTGACATCCATGTTATTTTTTTCCTGATTATAGCGCTTATTCAAAAGAAAATGCAAATATTTATCCTAGATAAAGGAGGTAAGTCCACATACCCCCTTCATTTTGGCATAGACATAATTTCAAACCCAAAAAAGTTTTTGGATAGAAGAGGTAAGTACAAATATATATTTTCCAAATAAGTTTTAAAAAATCGGGGGGATTTTTGTTTTTACAATAAAATTTATACATATCCTACCTCTGAGAATAAAAAAAAATCGGTTTAAAAAATCGATTAATAAAAAAATTCCAGCAATTAAATTTTGGAGTTAAATTTCAAAACTTACTTTTGTTACTTACTCCTTTAATCCTCCCACCCCTTCAATTATCCTTTAACATCGTCAAGTATGTATTATGAGGTCTTCCTTATCTTTTTCTAACTTTCATGTGTTGTATAAGACATAACTAATGTTTTTGGGTTATATAAAGCACTAGTGAGTTTTAAACAATGATTCATTAACTTTTATATATATTTTTTAGAATGTTAGTCCACAAAGTAATTACAGAATGTATTTCATACTTGCAACATGCTTATTACAAGAAATTTTGGCTTGTGTTTGTTGTCAGCATATGACGGATGAGGTAGTATAAATATTTATTTAGCTAATATTTTTAGAAACATTAAAATTTATAAATTACTGGAAATAATAATAACTGGAAACGCTATTTATTTTGTTATTTTAATTTTTAATTTTAATTCCAATTCCAAACTTTAATCACAAATTTTCTTCATTACTGAGAAAAACATGTTCGACATGGCAATAACAACCATTATATATAATTTACACTATAATTTGACGTTGCAAATATGTAGAGTTATCCCGACATAAAAAGTTTTAAATCAGTACAAACTCAGATGAGCAATAAACATATTTGAGCCAGATAAATCACCGAGTTTGGGCCAGAATAATTCAATAATTCTTCGAAAGAGAAATGGACTTTTGTACTAAAAATTAGGTATGGTAGTCCCTGAAACTAATAAATCTGATATCATTTGTATTAAGACTCTAAAAAATCTGCCTGATAGATATATTAGGGATGGTGTATTGGTTAAAAGGCCGATTATTTAAGGATATTACGCATATGGAACAGGACTAAGGGGTGATGCAGGGTTTATTTCTTAACGAATTTGTAATTTGTCTAAGAGGAATGTACAATACAAGCTTTAGATAGATGGACTGTATATTGAGGTTGTGTATATCATAGAGGAGGTATGGCAAGAAGATTATATAACGTAGACCTGAAAGTCACCGCATGACACAGAGGGTAAAATCGTAAGAAATCAGATTTCTCTATCTGTAGCTGTTAATGGTTTCCCGTTGAATGTAACAGACTTAAAATAGACACAATATCTATCTATCTACACTACTCCCAGCTATAACTGATAAAAACAGTTAGGATGCAAATCAAGGACAAATCCAATTGCAGAACTTAAAAAACACTATATAACAAATAAGTAAAAGTAGTAAGCCAGGGCAAGATCGTGTGACAGTCTCGCCCTATCCAGATTTGTCCTGAGAACCCTCAGCTCAGTACCGCAATTTAAAGCCATGTCGAGATGGGGATACGCGCCTTTTTATACCTCACTCATTGAAAAACGTCTGGCTTCGTTGACCAGGTGTCTGAACTTAGAACAGTCTCTCGACCCAGTCAACTGACCCTTTACATTTCAGTTTATCTTGTATGTGCAGTCCTTGAGTCACATCCTTGGCCACATGTGACCTCCTTGGCCACATCCACAGCATTCCTTGCGCTCTTCTCCCTTGCAATACTTCCTGATATATCCATTAGCTTGACATCTATAGAATTACAGGATAGGCACTTTCTTTCTTACAAGGCATGCTGCAAAGGCAACATTCAGTCGTTCCTTTTTAGTAACACATTCGCAACATTATCGTCGACTGCCACGGTGGTGTTTAAGCCATTCTATGAAGGCGTAAGTCCTAACACATCGCATGGCGTATTGCTGCCAGCACCACTTTTGACAGCGACGTCCTTTGCTATCGTGATTGCATCTATACCTGTTAAGAGAAGTCTTCTCTCCGTTTTAATGCCTCTGGTCGTCACTTTCACAACGCAGCCGGGCATCGAGGTGACAACTTCTCTGACCCTTTCTATCATCTCAATATGACCCTTCAGCCCGAGGATTACCCCTTGCTCTCTTGTTAATTGCACTCTCTTGATGATAATACCACTCCTGTCACACAGGCCCATCCTGAGCCTTTCTAGAAGTTCGGCATATGGTTTGTCCTTCATCTTTTCTAAAATCACCGTTTTATTTCTTACCTTGGACTTGATCACAATTGAGTGCAATATTCACGACCTTAGAATTCTTCTCTGTGAACGTTCACCATACAAACTTCCTACATAGCTCAGTTCTCACAGCTGCCGGAGCGGCAAGTCTAACACTCGTTCTCCCACACGTTTCATTCACAAGGATGAGCTTGCATGTGCATTTTTCCGTATACATCTGTTGCCCATCGTGCTTTACTACTCCCTCCCTCCCTCGAGAACATTGTTCCCAGACCGCCGCTGATTTCACCAATTACCGGCACTTCCAGCAGTTCAGGATATCTCTCCCGAAACTTGCCGATCATGGTGCCATCTGCCTTGTCCACGATTCTTACAACGGCTGTATGGCCAGCAGATTCAAGGGAACTACCCTCACACATACTTGTCCTCTCAAAGAGCACCTTCTGCTACTCTTGACTGACTAGATCCATGATCTCATCAGCACCCTTACCCTCATCCCAACTCTTTCGAATTTCGTTAGCCTTATTCTCATTTTTCTGCAGGTTATCAGACACTGTGGCCTGTACCTCCGGATTTATTTTATTACCTCCGACAAGAAACGGGTCCATCTGCGTCCCCGTCAAAGCCACACACTTCCCTGGTGCCTCTCGTTCACTATGCTCCTGTCTGATGGCCAAAGAGAGGTGATTTGCGGCACGGGATATCTCTCTTTCCAATCTGCAAAGTGTTGATCTTTTTCGCACCAGACTTGATTTCCAGTTTGGTGTTGACGTCAACCTCAACACATCATTTAACTCTGCCTTCAACCAGAACATCTCCCTCTCAACCTTATTGAGTTTGACAGGGGGTTCCTCTGGTCCCAGAGCTCGGTCTAACCTCTCCTCTCATCTTCTCCACTCTGATTCCTACCATGCCAACGGGAGTTTTCCAGGTCTTACCCGTGTTCGCCCGATCTTCTCAAATCGAGGGAATACTCCTGAGCCCTTGCCTCTCAGTCCTCCGACATTATTTGCTTTGTTTATATCCATATACGTTGAGTAGTATAAGGCTTTCATAAAATAAGAAGATGAAGTCTTTCCGGAGACTCCGTCCGAGACCATCTGACGCTAGGCCAGTCATATTATAGGCCCGGGTCGCATAACACCTAAAGATTGCGGATTTTTTCATAGGATTTACTCCTCCCAGCGGTAGTTTAACGGAGGTAGGCTGGTAAAACCGACACGAATAGGTGCAACTAGATAACCAACACAGCCGCTTGTTCCATGACGGTATATAGCAGCTGGAATTGGCTAATCTCACCTGGGGTAGATGACCGCAGGTAGGAACAGGGCATGGTAACTCTGGTGTTCAACCACGCTTACCTCTCTTAGTATTCCTAAACTTGTCCCGTTGCGCCAGTCTCACAAAAATTAGCGACCGCGACCGAACAAGAGAATGACTACCTCCCCGTTTAGTCAACCTTCACGACAAGCAACCTAAAGGTTGTAGCTCCCAAAGGTACCTTCAAAAAGACCATTTTAAAGGTACAACCCACATAATTATTTAATTAACTTACAACTGACTTTAAAAGGGAAATTTGTAATATTTATATGAAATTATTTGATGACAACCTGTCTGCGATTTATCGGCTGGGATATCGAGCTGCAATACCGCTAATGTACTGGTTTATTTTACCGTTATTAGCAGGAAGAAAACTGTAAAGATATTATTTTCAAGAGAACCGTATCCCACACTGGGAATGCCTAGAGTCTAGGGCATTAACAACAAGCTGCACTAAGAGGATTGGTAGGGTCAAAATTTTTAACGTATTATACATTATAATTCTATAATTTTATAATATTTGCCGCGGTTGCAGATAAAAAGTATCTAATTCTGGTACAAAGCACATAAATCGCGTTAGTTTAAAAAAATCATATTTATTTTAAATTAATGTAGTTATGTAATACCCCAATTCTTGTAATTTTTATGTTACTTTTATTTTAGTCTTATAATGTTTATTTAAATGCTCTTGATTGTCCATGGGAAGCTTGGGATGTAAGAAATCAGAAAACTTTATTAATAATTTTAATAAATGCTGCGCATCCAATTCAAACTGCAAAATATGGAGTTCCAAATGCAAGTTACGAGCTTATTCTTAGAGTAAGTAAAACTATTTTAAGGTACCAGTATGTTTCAAGTCCTATGTGTCTGTATCTTTTAAGAATATGTCTTATGTGTTTCTTTGGATTACTACTGGCCATCTATCTGTGTCTCTTAATCATTTGTATTCAGGTCTATACAGTCTTAGTAGTTTTTACCAGCGCATATTGCATGTACATAATGTAAAAATAATTAATTAAAAGTTAATTATTACAGAATTCTGGAGAACTGAGAAGATGAGTGTAATGTTTATTTTAATTTATTTAGTCTTTTAATACTGCAGTATGACGAATTTATAACGGGTCTTTATTTAACGGTACAAATATATATTTATTAAACTATTTATCTGACTAATCCCTAAAATTAAATTGATCTTATGTATAGTCCAACTCATTCATCGAAATGCTTCTAGAATTCAGTGAAATTTTCGGGATGTCTAAACAGCCATAAACCTTCTGCGAATCGCCTAGTAAAGTTCAGGGGCGTAGCAAGGGCTGGCTCCCCCTTTAAGAGATGGTTCCTCTTGGAACCTTGTCGGGACTGGAATTGGATGCTGGTATTGGCAACTGGATCCTTTTTTACAACTCTCAGTTATATAAAAGGGGCAAGGGATGGTTTTCGCACAGGTAACCACACGGATTACAAAAGACTACTACTGGACTTCGGCGTGTTTAAAGATTTCCTCTACCATATTTTGGATAATCCAATCCAATTAGCGACTTTCTAGCTTTGGCATAGCTAGCTTTTTTTCCACGTTGAACACCAGCAAGTGCTTCCTAAATTAAAGTAACATTTCCCATCTTGGTAGGTGGGTTGGTCATAGTGTCGTTTGCTACCAGTTAAAAAAACGTGATGCATATCGTCAATCCTTGGCCGTCTTTAATACTGGCCGGAGTGGCATAGATCAGTGAGTAGTCACTTGCTCCATGAATTCTTCATACGTGAGGTCTGGTACTTCTTGGGCTTAATTAATTTCAACTTCTTTATCTGCGTTCTAGCCTCATTTGAATTTCTCGTCTTCAATTACATAGGAGTCTTACTAGGTAAAATACGTTTTAACTACTGAGCATAGGTGTGATATTTCTTGACAAACCGGTCAACAGTTTCCTTTTTTCCATATTCGAATTTTCCGTAAAGCTAGATATTTCTATTGTTCTTCTTTGACCATTGTAGACATCCACTTATTTTTGACCATCGTTGTTTTTAGCACGTTTCTACTTTGAATTTTGTTTTATTGCAGTAGGAACTATCGGCTCGACATGCTCTTCCAGAGAGATACTCAGCAATTCTGTGGGTCTATTCCGATGCCTAATTTTAAAATCGTATTATTGGAATCGTTCGTTCCACCTGACTGTCTGACTGTCTAAATTCTTAAACTGCTAGCTTGTTTCTTGATTTCTGTTGTATATCGAAAGCTTACATGAACTTTGTACGTGTCCTATTTCACCACAACTGGAGCAGCTTATGGTCTTAATTTTCTTTAAAGTAATGCTTTTTATCAGATTAACAAGCTGGTCAAATATGTCTTCATCGTCTTTCTCTTTGTCCTAACTTCAATTGTTAAAAGCTAGTCTTTGATAACTGTAGAGTGTCAGCTATCTTTTGCACTTTGAGGCTTTACATAATACCTTTCAGCATTTTTTTAAAGATTTCGCAAATAAATACATCATTTGACCTTCCAGAGCTCTTAACATTAATGGCGTCGGTACAGCCGCGTTTCAATTCAGTCAACCATCGTTTAATGGTTGTAATCGATCGATCAGAGTCCCAGTAACATTTTGTAAGTTATTGCTTAGTTTGAACGGTGCTTTTTTCTTCATCAAACAACAGTTATAAGTCAATACATAAAATTGTCATATAAAAATCACAAAATTAACGTCACTTCAACCACTGTAACTTGGTAAATAATAACCCGAATGAAATAAAATTTTGACAGTATGGCATAATGGCTATTTTTTATTTTTAAACTTGCTGCTCTAAACAAATCAATCGATCTGCATTGATATCAATCACGTAGATTCTTCAACCATGAGTTCTGCCTTCGGCCAACAGATCTTCCTTGAATTATGAGTCTCAAAATTTCATATTTTGGTTCTCTCATCACGTGGCCTAGGTATTCCAGTTTTCTGGTTTGTATAGTGGTGATTAGTTCTGTTTCTTTACCAACCCTCTTCAGTACTTCTTTATTTGTAATTCTATCAGTCCATGATATTTTTAATACTCTGCGGTATAACCAAAGTTCAAAAGCCTCGATTCTTTTTAAATTGCATTTTTTTATTGTCCAAGTCTCAGCTCCATATAATACAATTGAAAATATATAACAGCGAATGGTACGTAGTCTGATCTCCAAATTTAGATTTTTGCACGTTAGGAGTGGCTTCATTCGTATAAATGTTGATCTGGCAATCTCTATTCGGCTGTTTATTTCTGCAGTATGATCATTGGTTTCATTGATCAAAGTTCCCAAGTACTGATATTTATTTACTTGTTCTATTACATTACCATTGATTGTCAATAGGTGATGTATATTTTGTGGTATTTTTTTAATTAGCATGTACTTCGTTTTTTTAGCGTTTATAGTAATTCCCATCTCAGCACTATTCATACTTAAGCTTTCGATAAGCTTCTATACTCGTTGCTATGAGCACAGTCTCGTCTGCATATCGTAAGTTGTTAATTAATTTTCCATTAACGGTAACTCCCGCTTTAATATTATTGAGCGGGTTTTGGAAAATTTCTTCAGAATATAAGTTAAACAAAAGTGGCGATAAAACACATCCCTGTCTAACTCCTCTACAGATCTTCATTTCTTCTGAGTGTTGCCCATCAATTTGAACTATGGCACTTTGGTTCCAATATAATGTTTGCACTATATTTATGATTTTACTGTTAATGAGCTTGTTCCTAAGTATTAATATTAGTTTTTCATGTGTTACTTTATCGAAAGCTTTTTCGTAGTCAACAAAACACAAGTGTAGATCAATGTTTACATCCCGACATTGCTGAATCAATATGTTGATGGCAAATAGTCCTTCTCGAGTACCCATTCCATTTCGGAACCCGAACTGCGTCTCGATAATATTCTCCTCTAGCCTTTCGTATATTCTCTTATGTATTACTTTTAGCAGTACTTTTAAAGTATGACTCATGAGGCACAGTGTTTGATAATCAGAGCACTCTTTTGCTGCTTGTTTTTTAGGGATGGTTATAAATGCTGACTTCAGCCACTCTTGTGGAATTATTCCCGTATCGTACACTGTGTTGAATAAATCTGCCAATACTTCCAAGTTATCTTCTTCCACTAGTTTTAACAGTTCTTCTGGTATTTCATCTAATCCAGCAGACTTATTGTCTTTAGAGTTTTTGATAGCATATTTGATTTCATCTATCGTGATCTTCTGTCCCCCTAAAGGATTTAATTCTTGTATTTTATGCATTTCACCTCTTTCATCTTGGAAAAGTTTTCTAACGTACTTCTCCCATCGTCTTAATTTCTCTGGTAAATCTATTAGTAGTACCCCTTTTTTGTCTTTTATGTGTCCTTTCTGTCTATTTCGACCCATGCCAGTCACTTCTCTTATTTTTTTGTGCATATTTCTCATACCATATTTTGTTTCTAGTTCTTCTATCTCTTTACATTGTTTTATCAAATAGATTTCCTTAGCTTAGTTTTGATTTTTTCCCTAATTATTCGTTGTATTTCTTTATACTTCTGTAGATCTTTTCCTTTATATTTCCTTCTTTTTTTCCATCTGTAATAGTATTTCTTCTGTCATCCACTGTTTTTTTTTAGCCTCTGACCTATGTTGTATCAAACTTTCTTGAGCTGGTTTCAGTAATGTGTTTTTTATATTTACCTCTTTTTATTTACATCCGTAATTTGTTTGTTGTTAGTGTTTTTTGCGTATTAACTTTTTTTTTAAACTAATTAAACTATTTTTTTATTAACTAATTTTTTAATTCGTTTATTATTGCTTCGTTTTTTAGTATTCTCACATTAATTTTTGGTTGTTGTTTTCTGAGTTCAGTTCTTTTTAATTTTATTTTCACGTCAGCAACTAACGGATTGTGGTCTGAGTTACCATCTGCTCCAGGATAAGTTTTATCTGAGGTTATAAAGTTTTTATATCTGCTATTTACGAGTATAAAGTTTATCTGGTTTCTGACAATGTCGTTTTCTGTATGTGAAGGAGACTTCCATGTATATAGTCTTCTCTTAGGAAGCTGAAACTAAGTATTGGCAATTACCATATCCTTTTCTTGGCAGAATTCTATTCTGTATTCTATTTCTTTATTCTCGCTCTTTTCTAGTTCCTAATCCGAACTGTCCAACTATAAGTTCAACTGTACCTACTCAAATTTTTGCATTAAAGTCTCCTAAAATGTAAGTAATATCTCTAGATTGTATTGTGCAATTATAAATGAAACTTTTCGATCTTATCTTCGGTCTTATCAGCTGTGGGAGCATAGACTTGGATCATATCAATATTACAGTTCCGTGCTTGAATTTTTAGCATTATTATCCTTTCTGAGATTTGAATCACACCTAGCATTGATTTTTTAATAGTGTTGCTAATAATGAAAGCTACTCCGTATCGATGATCAGTTTTGTCTCCTCCAGTGTAATAAATATTGGGGTTATTTATTGATATCTCTCAATTTCCTGACCATTGTACATCGCTAATCCCAAGTATATCTATATTTAGCTTCTCTTTCTCTTTAATAACATTATGTAATTATCCAGGCTGATACATACTTCTTACATTCCAGGCAGCTATTTTTATCTGAGAGGGTTGAGTATTGTTTTTTTGGTTTTTTGTGCAAGGATTTCGCATGTTGACGACCGTGGAGCCCTTGCGTTCTGATGGTTGTCCTCCCCTGCCGGATTCTGGTCTCCGATTACCATAATCAATTTTAAATAAAAATTTTAAAGTTTAGGAATAGCGAAATATATGGAAAATTTATTAGAATTGCCATTCTAATAAATTTTCCTTTGTTTAGTGCGCATTAAAACAGAGGAAAACGTACTATTTTTTTTTCAAACGTCGCAAATAATTTTTATGTTACTACAAAGCACGTGGTGTTCGTGTGTATTAAGGTATAAAAAAGTGCTTATTACAAGCTTAAATTTTTATTTTAAGAAGATCTTTTCGGAATTAAATCATTCCATCATCAGTTAACTAAAAGAGAGAGTAAAAATACCAATATTAAAAAACACAAGTTAAAATTTAAATATATAGAAATAACACGTTGGTTTTTTACTACTTACATAAAAAGTTGTTAAAAACATTGTATGGCCACTTAAAAAAACTTTCGAAGGACATCCGTATTAAAATATAATCCGCATGGTATTTATCAAGGTAAATGCAATAGACTTAACTTATTGATTATTATACAAAATCCTTTTTGATGATTTGGAAATAGTCAAGGAAAAGAAAAACAGTCCCAATTGTGTTAATCGTCACACCAGCATCAACAGAGACTTTGTTTCACTTCATCGACAATTATTTTCCTGATCTAACTTTCTTTCTGTTAACTACACATCCAGTTTTACTTACTTCTACATTTCTTTCTATTTTCCCATAGCTTAATATCACCTTATATAATCCGCCATACCTAACTCTATTCTTGTCACCATTAATACACTAACATCCCTTTTCCAATATTCCATTTCCCATCTTCTTCAATAACTACCATCTGACTGATCACACAGGTTTTCTTATAAATACCCACGCTACATCTATCAATCTCTTATCACAATCAGTTTCAGTATCCCCAGCTTACATCTTTACATTCATCTCCTATTTCCTTTTCTTTCTTTTTCTTTTATTTCTTTTTCCTCGATTCATCTTCCATAAATTTCAAACCAACTTTTATCTATACCTACTTCATACAAGGAAACAATTAGGTAATAACATTCTTTTTACCGCCTTTAAAATGATTTATTAATTTCAACTACCTAACTTAAATTTTGCCTTACCCTGGTATACCAAATTTATTTTACATCGCAGTCACTCATTGTTTTACATTCTACCACCTTTTTAAAATACCAAAAATTGCTATTGATCTTACTACACACAAAACACAATTCTTCACTAAAAACTGCCTATTCACAAACTTAAGCACAATGACTTTTGCTCCTACTACATCATTCCACTTGACATTGATGGGTACTAACTGATTTTTCATACCATCTTTATATCAGTTAGCCCAAGACTCCAGAACAGATCAGAGGTAATGTAAGTCGAAAAAACCTCAACAGCTACAGGGGGTCATTTAAGATGCCCCCATTTTCAGTTTTTTAATAATCAATAAGTTAAGTCTATTGCATTTACCTTGATAAATACAATGAGGATTATATTTTAATACGGATGTCCTTCGAAAGTTTTTTTAAGTGGCCATACAATGTTTTTAACAACTTTTTATGTAAGTAGTAAAAAACCAACGTGTTATTTCTATATATTTAAATTTTAACTTGTGTTTTTTAATATTGGTATTTTTACTCTCTCTTTTAGTTAACTGATGATGGAATGATTTAATTCCGAAAAGATCTTCTTAAAATAAAAATTTAAGCTTGTAATAAGCACTTTTTTTATACCTTAACAAGCCACTCCTGGATATCTCCACTTCATGGTTTGTTCCATTTCACTTTTAATTTTATGTTACTAATTGATAATAAAATTTCGCCTTTGTTTATAGAAAAATAGAGCCCATCTGACAGTACTTCGATACGTATTTTTCATTAACTATATCCACTTTATTAACTTTTTCAGGTACCTGTAATATATTATTTACCCTATTTCGTTTTTAGGGGGTACCCATAGTCATATAATATAAATAGATTGATTGCTGCAATACGGTCGTGTTCCCCCGCTCTGTCGCACTGGGCTGGTATTGCAACGATCAGTCCTAGACATAGGCTCTTTACAATTTTACTACTAGTAATAAGCATTAATTAAAAATGTTAATTTCGTAAAAATAGTAGATTTGATCTATTTTCTTTTTATTTTTAAGATATGGAGAGCAGCTTACGGACTTTTGGCGCTGTTTTATAATGTTAAAGATAATATTATATTACAGGAATAATTCATTCAATGATGTGTATTGGTGTTTTTGTTATTTAACTTAGATGTTACTATTGCAATATGTCACATAGCATACACTTAGTAGTTTTAGAGTTTAGTGTCATATTAATAATTATAGAAGCTTAAAAAAATCACAAAAATTTATAAATGATTTATGGTGCAGTGAAGATTATTTTACGACTTACGACGAACTTTAAAATTAATTAAAAAATTAATATTTCTTTATTTAAAATTACTTTCGATATATAACAAAATATCGGCTAAAGATATGTTCACAGAATGTTCCCAGCAGCGGAAATTAGACCAATAAGTTGGATTAAATCTTCCAATGTGTCATAAAAAAATTATAAAACAACTAGAATGGTAGTTTAAACAGTATTTTTAAACGATATTAAATTTGAAAAACTACCACTTCCTATAAAATTCTCATGATAAACGCACTTTATGAAGTTTCAAGTTTTATATAAAATTCGAATAGTTCATATCGTGACATAACACCTGAAACCAAACAATCCAGAAAAAGATTGAGAAAAGAAACTATTCACATTATTAAATCTTATATTCCCCATAAAAAATAATCACTGGGAACGCTTTTCGAAAGAAATGGAACATGGTTTTTACGGTCTGCAAAAGGGAATATGGCGCTCCATAAGAGGTCAAAGAACGGAGGTAAAGGAACTAATAGAACCAAAACACATAGAAAAGGATACGCGGATTGACTACATAAAAAAGCTATATGCAGAGAAAGAACAAACAACGCTAGAACCGGAAACACCAAAACTCACCACAAATGAAGAACTTAATATAAATGGAAGTTTGGAAAATACTTGAAAACCTGAAGAACAGAAAAGTAGCAAGTAAAGACGGGATACTAAACGAGTTGCTGAAATATTGTGGAGCAGCAATGACAGAACAACTAACAATATTAATTAATAAAATTATAAGATACAATAAAATACTGCAAGAATAGAGAACGAGCGAACTAATTCTACTATTCAAAAAAGGAGATAAAAACAGCTAGAAAACTACAAAGGCATAAACTTGTTTAATACTACGCTAAAACTTCCAGCTAAAATTTTACGAGTGCTAATAAGTCAGAGGATAAGTAGATGCAGTATTTGTTATAAATCAAATTACTGAGAAATCACTAGAGTATAATAGACCAGCATTTCTGTGTCTGATTGAACTAAAGAAAGCGTTTGACAGAGTAAGACTCAAAGAAGTAATCTATCTTCTGTATAATGGAGAAGCTCCACTAAATATTATAAAAACTATCGAAAACATCTACCAAAACAACAAAATGGAAGTTAGAATAGACGGACTTATAGAACCTATAGAAATAGGCAGCGGAATAAGACGAGGGGATTCATTGGGCCCCATGCTCTTTAATTTGATCATGGATAAAATCATCAAAAGCGTTAATAGAAGAAAAGGATACAGAATGGGAAACAAAGAAATCAAAATACTCTGTTACGCAGACGACGCAATATTGATATCCCAAGATGAAGATAGCCTGCAAAGACTGGTCTACAGATTTAACATAAGAGGAAACGCATTTAATATGACAATCTCATCTCAGAAAACTAATTAATAGTAGTCAACAAAGAACCAACCAGATGTAAAATAGAAATCGATGGGATCATTATTGAACAAGTAATGGAAATAAAATACCTGGGAATTACACTGTCTAGCTATGGAGACCTGGACAAAGAAGTAAGAGATCAAGTACAAAAAGCAAATAGACTGGCAGGATGCCTTAATAACACTATATGGCGAAACAGACACATTAAAACTGAGATGAAATCAAGAATTTATAAAGCCAGTGTAAGACCAATAATGGCATATGCCTCAGAAACAAGACCGGACACAGCCACAACGCTGAGGCTACTGGAAACGGCAGAGATGAGAGTACTGAGAAGTATTACAGGAAATACGATGAGAGATCAAAAGAGAAGTAAAGACATTAGAAGAAAATGTAACGTACACTGTATAAATGAATAGACACAAAATAGAAAAAAGAGTGGAATAATCACATAAGTAGAAGATAAGTCACCAATCGGTAGAAGAAATATCGGACGGCCGCGCAAAAGATGGAATGACAACCTTTTATAGAGGTGTTAATCTGCAGATGAACAAGCAGAATTGCTTATAAAGAGGAAGAAGAAGAAATCCTATATTCCGTTATTGCAAACTTTACCAGCATATGTACATCGTGATCTGTCTATAATAATCATCCATAGCTTTACTTGAGACAAGAATGTACCAGAAAAAAATAGAAACCTCGGTGAAGCTTAGCAAGAACAGAAAAAGATCCAGCTATCAAACAAGAATGGCGCAGCAGCAAAAATGTTGAAGTACCTATTGAAGAAAGGCCATAATTAAAAAGAGAGTCGAAAGCAGACGCTAAGGAGTATCACAAAGTTGAAAACATAGATATAGGGAATACAAAAAAGATCTTTCAGGTCGTACTTTTGAAAGGTCTATGAGCAAAAAAAAACCAATTCATCTACAACCAATAAAGAAGGGACTTTAGGCATCTTTATATTTTTCTATATACGTCTTTATTGTAACGAGTAGCTCTATAGGACATCAGTAGAATACAAATTTAATCTAAATAAAAATATATTCAAATAAATAACAAAAATAAAATTAACTTCTACGTTATTATGTAAAATAGAATAAAAATACGAATGCTAGTGAATAATATCGACGGCGCTACGGTCCGCTCTTAATACCCGCGAAAAATAAATATTGGCGATGCTAGGATGGTTGAAACAAAAGGACAGTATTAGTCAATATCCAAACACCAGGTAAGACTAATCAATATTTTATCTAGGTTAGAGGTGGCCGAATCGATACGAACACGGAACGAAAAGCGACCAATTAATACTTGGTCGCCGACGGAAAGGACGGTTTGGTCTTTAATCAATACTCAAAGACCTGGATTATGGGATCTTATCAGATCAGTACTACAGCTTGAACTGTTGGAATGGTTGGCTTTTGATCAATATTCAAAGGTCTGGAGTGGAAGTTCTTACCAGATCAGTTCTCCGGGTCGAACTCGGTTCTCTATTGCGGTGGACGCCGTTTTATAATTTTGTCGGTTTTTTATCTCCAGCGCGCATATTGGTAGGTTGTCGGTGAAAGTACAGGAACGCAGAGGGATGGTAAGCAGGCGATAAGAGCTGACGGTGGGCCATCGTTACATTTAAACAATAAACGAGAGAAATTATATTTTATTGATTTACTATTACGAAAATTTTTTAGAAGAATACATCTGGTAGACCATCTCAATTTTGGTATTTAATTTTTTATTAAGAAAAACATTAACATTAAAAAATTGGACATCAATGAGATAACAAAATTGACCATTAAGGTTATCGGTGAACATGTTGATGGCATTTTTTGTAACTAAAATTTGCTAAACTTTTTCGTAATACCACACCAAGTAACAAATTTGCTAATTTTCATATAATGTGGTCTGTAGTTGTGTTTATTTAAGTGATATAGTTTTTTATACTAATTTCTTAATAATATAGATCCACAAAAATAATGTTTTTGGTACTGTATTTATAAAATATGTGTCGTATACAATAAAAAGAAATAAATATGTAATATTCGTTATTTATATTTTATTTAATTTTTTTGAATATAATAAATTAATTTATTATAAATTTAAATTGACTTTTATGTTGTATTATTTTCCATAGTAGATGTCTTGACACACGATTAGTTTACCGTAAGATACATTTGCTATAAAATAATATTTTATTAAATTAAAATAATATACCACGAAAATTTCCATAGAACTATTTATTGCTTATTATACATGTTTACAGAACTGAGTTTCGTTTGATACTACTAAAAATACATTACAAATGCCTAACAGAAATCCCTAGCAGAGGGGGAAACGTTACTAAGAACTATATAATTTTACCTTGGGGTAAAAACGTCAATTACACAATCATTCATATTTTCCTTATCAGAACCATACACAGACGCAGCGGATGCGACAACAATAGCCGATGGATTTGCCGGGTACATACTTTCTAAAGGGAGGGGATATAATAGACAAAGTTTCCCTAGAAATATGTAAAACTAATAAATATTTTAATCTTTTAATAGATTTTTGGAAACTAAAATTTACCCAAAATTTTAAAAATTACAACTATGAATCTAAGTAAAATAAAATTAAAAAATAATATGAACTAAATTATAATGGGACGAAACATGCCGCCCGCCTTGAACTACTGAAATTCAAAATAAAGTTGTCGGTTGACATCAAAAATCTAGGTGAACGGAAGTGGACACAATTTCATCACGCAGCGTTTATACTCTCTAAATTTGGTTTTTCAGAGTTATCACTCTGGCAATGCCGTCCTCTGCAGGGTGCACCGACGTGATGCGTCCAACTGCCCATTGTAATGGTGGCAAATTGTCTTTAAGAATTAACACCAAAGCATCGACCACTATTCCATTATCGGTAGCATTAACATTACTGCTACTGATCAATTGATGAAGATATTCTTTATACCATAGTTTCCAGAAGTACTGCTTCAATTGCTGGGCGTACTGCTAAGCTAATAATTTACTGGGGGATATATCCAAAGGTCAGTCTCCGGATAGCTCGTCATCGGACCACCAATTAAAAAATGTCCAGGGGTAAGGGGAAGAAGGTCCTTTGGATTAGACGACATGGGAGAAATAGGACGAGAATTTAATATTGCTTCTATTTCAATAAGATAAGTTTCCAACTATTCATATGTTAACAAAGTGTCACAGTGCGAATTAAATGATTCTTAAAGGATTTAACCGCGGCTTCCCAAATTCCTCCAAAAGTGGGAAGATTTGGGCGGTATAAAATGCTAAGCGAAACTTTCAACATCCGAATATTTTTTAATGGCATACTGGAGTATAATGGAGTTAAATAATTCGTACAACTCGCGACTTGTTCCCACGAAATTGGTAGCGTTATTCGAATATATTTCTGCACATTTTCCTCGTCTAGCACAAAAACAGCGAAAGCTAGCTAAAAAGGCTTCGGTAGTTAAGTCGCTTACTAGTTCTAAATGTACGGCTTGTGTAGACATGCATACATACACTGCGACGTATACCTTTAATCGTCTACGATTGCGGAACCTTTTCTCCTTGATAAACAAAGGACCGCAATAGTCAACTCCAGTTTTAAGAAAAGGTCGAGAAGGAGTTACCCGGTATTCGGTAAGGATCCCCATTTTAAGATTAGTCGGACGAGGTTTTACGCAAAAACAAGGGATGCATCGATGTAAAATTTTTCGAGTTACATTACGTCCGTCTAAGGGCCAATGAATTTGCCGCACAGAGTACAAGGTGGCTTGGGGACCAGCATGTTTTAATTTTATGTGTTCTTCACGTATAATTGATCGAGTAAAGTAGTGATTAGCTGGCAGCAAAATTGGATGTTTTTGCGACTCAGATAACGAGCATCAATTAAGCCTACCACCAACTCTTAAGCTTCCGTTGTTATCTAGGAATGGATTCAAGTTTACCTTTACCCATAACGAAATCCTTGTTTTTTAAAGAATTAATTTCTTTTGCTTTCCCCCTTCAACTTGGCGTTAAAAATAAATCGACGAAGATATGCAATCACCCGAATTAATTTATGCATCGAGCTATATTTTTCTAAAATTATATTATTATTCAACAAACGTTGCATACAGTTTATTGATTGACGCCTTACAATTTGGAATTCGGGAATTTCGATCGAATCCAAAATCCCTTTAAGCCATGAAGATTGAGTTCGAGAAAACCAAGACGCACCGATTTGCCAAATATCATTTTCTAAAAATTCTGAAGGAAGCTGGCCTCGCGATAAAAAATCTGTCGTGTTGTCTAACGTGGAAACGTGTTGCCAATGACACCGACTAGTCAATATTTTTATTTCCGCAATCTAGTTGGCGACATATATGCGAAGAAGATACGGCTGGGTATTTATCCAGTGAAGAGTGATTGTCGTGTCCGACCAAAAATAAGTACCGTTGACCTCCAGTAAAAGAGAATGCTGAAGCGTTGCATAGAGCCAAGCTATATTGAGCTGATGGGGGCTGCGCGAGATTTTGCACAAATCAATCGCACAAAAATATTTTCCTTAGTATCAGCAGAACGATAATAAAAACAAGCGGCGTAAACCTTTTCGCTGGCGTCGCTAAATCCATGAATTTGGATATCGACGGGATTTGGTATTGTAATAAAACGAGAAAATTATAAATGTTCGATAAGTTTTAAATGAGCCTCTGAAATGACAACCATAAATTTTGCGATTTGCAACAAAATAGAGCGTTTCGTTACAGTGTCAATACTTGAAATGCCTGGGCTATAAAATCCCGACTATCTTCGTGAGAATTCCATTGAGTTCCTAATGCCTTGAAGGTGACATCAGGATCTAGAGACATGTGAGTACTCTCAGCGTGTTTATTTTGATTGTCTATTAAAGAGCTATTATTTGATGATAGCTCTTTATATTTTCGAAAAAAAAAAACTGCCTTTTTTTAAAAATGCGATAAGATCTTCTCACAAGGCGGATGCTTCTGCGCGAGTCTTTGCACCAGTAAGCAGATCATCGACGTAAAAGTCCGTGTTTAATGCGATAGCTGCGAGAGGATGCGCAAAACCCTCATCTTGAGCTAATTGCTTAAAAGTCCGAGTTGACAAATATGATGCTGGAGCGGTACCGTACGTGACGGTATTAAGAATGTACGTTTTAATTGGCTCTTGTGGATTTTTACGAAACAAAATTTTTTGATAAACTGCGTCATCGGAATGTACGAGAATTTGGCGATATATTTTTTCTGCGTCGGCTGTCAATACGAATATATGTTGACGATAACGAAGAAGAAGAATGACAAATAGGTCATCCTGCAGCTTGGGACTGACCATTAATGTATCATTGAGCGATATTGTCGTTGACGTTTTTGCCGAGGCGTCAAAAACTACGCGAGTTTAAGTTGTGAGACTATCTTGTTTTAATACCGAGTGATAAGGAAGATAAAATCCAATTTCTTGGCCATTTACGTCATTTGTATACTACATGTGAGTTTAGTTCTCATACTTAGTCAAAAAAGCAGAATAGTCCAGTTGGATCTTTGCGAAAACGATTTTCGGGAAAAAACAAGATCTTTGCGAAAACGATTTTCTAGCGAATAAAAACGCTTTAACGCGCTATTGTATAAATCACTTAATTTAAATTTTTTGTCATTAAATGGCAACCTTACGATGTATCTACCATTAATATCTCGAGTAATGTGACCTCGTAATGCTCTTCGCATGCTTTTTCTTCCGGTGACAAAACTTTGAAACTTGGAATTTCTTCCATTTCCCAGAAGCGATTTAAATTGAGGTCCAACATTGGACTATTTAATGAAAGGAATATTAAATGAAAGTCAAAACGACATTTGTAAAATAATTGTACTTCCAAAAGAGCATCTACTTTTGCGGGTTTGCAAAATTCAAGATCAGCAAACACTATATTTTTTTTTTATTTGGAGTTGAGTAGATTTATTTGAATCGACGGCATTTTTTTGCTGATTTGTGGTAAAATCAAAAAATTTTTGATTTTACAAATTTTTTATTGACAAAAAAAAAACAGTTTTTTGAAATTTGCTAACAAACGATTTGATTGTGGCATTCACAGACTTTGTTAATAGTCGATAAATCATCTACCCGGAAACTGTGATACTAACGGGCTTTTGATCTAGATTCAAAAATTGGGCCACGGATTCGATAATAAAATGTGCTTGAGAACCAGCGTCCGAAAACACTCGACAAGTTTTGGCTTTTGCGCGACTGTTTATAATATCTACCACTGCGGTAGCTAATAGTACTTCCGTGGATAGATGAGATTGCAAATTTACCCTAGCATTAGGTGTATCCGTGTTTGTATTTTTATTGTTATTCTAAACTTAAGCTACAGAATGGTCAAGTGCTACATATGGTCCATCTTGCTTTATGGCATGGAAACGTGGAGTTTAAAAAAAACATCTATCAACAAACTTGAAGCATTTAAAATGTCGTCATTAAGAAGAATGATGCGCATACCTTGGGTGGATAGAGTTCGAAACGATGACGTCCTTAAGAGAGCCGGCGTGGAAAGAGAACTCTTTAAATTAATTAAAAAACGCAAGATTGGTTACCTTGGGCACATATTGAGAGGAGCAAAAAATGAAATACCACAGTTAATCCTACAAGGGAAGATCGAAGGTAGGAGAAGAGCCGGCCGCAAACAATTATCCTGGTTAAGAAATATTAAAAAATGGACAGGAATACACAATACAGGCGAGCTGTGTCACGCCGCCAAGAACAGAATTCTAGTATTAAAAAATTCTAGTAATGAGATTCTCGCCCACGCACTTTGGTGTATGGCATGTTAAGAAGAAGAAAACTTTTTTTGGTTTATCAAAATGAAACAAACTATTGTGTTTTTGATGACAAGTGCGACAGTTGGAAGCGGTACATTGTAAGACGCGATGATTTCTGCGTAAGCAATTAATACACCATCTATATTTTTTAGCAACTTCATAACGTTCAAGAGGCGATAACGATGTGAATTCACGGCAGGAATTTACATAATGCTCATCCTCACAAAAAATACAACTATTTTGTAAAGCAGTTGCAGTATATATAAATTAGTTGATTTCGCGAATCATCATCATCATTGGCTCCACAACCCATGGTGGGTCATGGCCTGCTCATTCTCTCCTACTCTTCACTTAGGTTTTTCAGTTTTATACTCCCAACATTCTCAAGTCTTCTTCCACCTGATCCTTAAATCGTGCTCTGGGTCTGCCTCTCCTTCTTCTTCATGTGCCGAGCTCGATTATCGAGCGTTGGCTATCAAATTGGCTATAGTAATTTTGTTGATGGCAGCTTGGAAAAGAGATGCAGAGGATCTGTTAAACCAATCTCTCAGGTTTCTAAGGCATGATGTTCTTCTTCGACCTGGCCCTCTTCTTCCGTCTACCTTGCCTTGTATTATTAAATGGAGTATATTATATCTCTCTGGGTGGCATATAATATGGCCAAAATATTCAAGTTTGCGATTTTTAACTGTTTTGACGACTTCCGTAACT
This sequence comes from Diabrotica undecimpunctata, assembly GCF_040954645.1. NCBI lineage: Eukaryota > Metazoa > Arthropoda > Insecta > Coleoptera > Chrysomelidae > Diabrotica > Diabrotica undecimpunctata. The sequence continues at coordinate 780,148 of NW_027311902.1, read as the reverse complement.
TTTCCCATGCGATGAAAAACAGCTTCGTTACGAACTCTATCCACCCAACTTATTCGTAGGATTCTCTGATACACAAAGATTTCAAAGGCTTCCAGTTTCTTGAGAAGTGTATCCGTCAAGGTCCAACCTTCGACACCATACAAAAGAGTAGAGAATACATAACATCTCACTAATCTAATTTTTAGACTTAAAGTAATATTGTTTCCACATAACAGTTTCTTCATCTTAAAGAATGCAGCTCTGGCCTTCTCTATCCGTATTGTAATTTCTTTGCTCATGTCCCAGTTCTCATTTAGATTACAACCAAGGTAAGTGATACTGCCTTTCCTACTCCTTTTGATTTCGCGAATGCAGAGCCATATTCGACGATTTTAATTTATTTTGTGGAGGATTTTTTATAGTAGATTGCTGAGATTACGTGTTTTCCAATTGAGCTATTCTATTTAAAAACGACATCATTTGTTTCATTGTTGGATTACGCGATTCGTCAGTACTATCCTCCCATCGTTCGCGGAGGTTATTAGTAAATTTGTCTTTGAATAAAATGACGAAAAAAGAATTCCACGAGTCGATGGGTTCACCAAGATTTTTTAACGCTCTTAAATATTTTTGAATATGATTCAAGAATTCGCGAGTTGAAAATTCTTTTGACACGCATGGCGCGTCAATTAGCACTTTGATATAATTTATCTCGAATAAATTTTCAATCGTAATAGCGTTTTTGTAACAAATTCTTCGCGACATCATAATTTTGAGCAGACGATTCGATAGAAGATATTATGTCAGCAGCTTCTCCTGCTAAAAACCTTTTCAAATAAAATAGTTTTCTCACGAAAGGAATGTTATTATCTTCATAAACTAATGAGTTAAATAAATCGTAAAAGCTCAACCAGCTTGTCTATAGTGCCATTAAACCTAGGCAAAGGAATACTTGGAAGAGATGCTGCCGGGAAATTTGTTGCAAAATGATTTTCTGCAGGAGCAGTTATTGCAATGTTGTTGGCCGATTGAATTTCTGCCGACGATAAAGGAAAGCTAGAAAATACTGGTTCTGGTGGTGTATCATCCACAGTTGACTTTGAGTTTAATTTGTGTAGACTGCGTGTGTTCTATAATATTGTTCCTGAAATTCTATACGATAATTCTTAAGTTCATCTGATTCTTTAAGTAATATTTCTAATTCCGTTTGAACGATTTAAAAATTTTCCCAAACCTTTTCTATATCCTAATACCGTTTTTCTAAGGTTAAAAAATCTGTTTCAAGATGGTATTTAATACAGCAAAAAGAATGGATTAATTGGGTGGTTCGAATGACTTACTTTGAACTGGTGATTTTCTATATTTCTGGTATTACCATGGACGTATAAATAAAGATTCTTTTTTATTTATACGTCCATGGTAACTTATTCTTTATTTATACGTCCATGGGTGCTACCAAATCGCCGTAAAATTTTGGGATTACTTCAAACTTCCGAGGTTTTTGAAAGGCAAGGGAACTTTGATTCGACTGCTGAAAAACCTATGTACATTAGTGGAAATCAAGTAAGTAGAAAAAAGTAAAAAAGATTGATTTTACATTACACCAAAAACCCGTTAATTACAGGATTCTACAGCATGGACTGCAGTGGAAATTGAAGCGTCTGTAAATGAAACCTTACTTGACAGTCAAATGAAGTACAAACGAATCTCATACCCAAATACGACAGTGATGGTTATTCGTATAAAGACGAAATAAAGAATGCCAAAACAGTTGAAGAAATTAGATTAACACCGAGACAGACTTCTTCTTCACCCCCCTCTTCTTCGAGGTCTTCTAGTTCTTTTTCATCTTCTTCCTCGTCTTCAAATTCAGATAGCTCCACGTCAAAAGAAGACTCTAATGATCAGACTAGAGAAAGAAGTAAGTCACAGTACTATTTGGCTTCGGCTATTGTGCAAACAGCTGCTGAATTTAATGTAGATGTCATCACACAAGAAAGTGATTACAGATCCTAGTCCCATGTAACGTTAAAAAGATTTGTTTAACTTATTAATTTATTAATTAATATTTAAATGGGAATAAATATTATTAATTTATAATAATAAATTTATAAGCTTCAGAACAATATTATTAATTTATACATTTAATAAAAAAATGCTTCTCTTTCAGACTGCCATTGCATCACGAAATTCTTGTAAAAGATCTTATGCGACGAATTCTCCCATAACCATTTCTCCTATGTACAATGATGAGAGTGACTTTGACGATGACGAAGGTGATCCTACTTTTAATGTTGAGGACAAATTTGGTAAGTCTTCTCGAGGTAAAAATTTGCTAATACGATCGTGCTCGGATTCTTCTAACTCTGATAATGGCATTGCAACACAACTTAAAAGAGGGTAAAACATCCTTCTAAATAAAGGCAAAATAGAGTTAAAAAGTTGCGCAATGAAGGAAGAAGTTATGTGTCCATGTCAAAAATTCGCACAAAGAAGCCAGCCCGTTGTCTGAAGACTCCTTGTACTGACAAGTGTAAATTAAAATGCATTAATAAAATAGATACCTACTCAAGGTAGATACGAATTATTTGATAAATTCTGGAAGTTAGGTGATTTAAATAAGCAAAGAAAATAAGAAAGAAAGAAGGCTTTTTATTTTAATTTTCAAGGCGACAAAATAAAAGTCTGTACGTTTTCAGAAGTACGTTGGACATCACTGATAGAATGACTTACACCATAATTACCAACACTGATGAGATGGGCCTAGTTGCTGACAAACGCGGAAAACACGGCAATAATTATAGATTTGATCCTGAATTGTTAGATGATATTAGAAAACATATTGATACAATTCCAAGAATGGAGGGCCACTACGTTAGGGCCAACAGTTCAAGACAATATGTCGAGGGTGGTAGGACAATTTGGGATTTATATAGTGACTTTAAGTCTGGACAAACTAAAAAAAAATAAACAAATTGGCAGTTACATAACTTACTATAACATTTTTACAAATGAGTTAAACCAAAGTTTCCACAAACCAAAAAAGGATCAGTGCGACCAATGTATTGTATACGAACACATTGATCGCAATGGTCCTAATTTCGCAGTAGAAGATGAAAAATATCAGAGCCATATTAAAGAAAAAAAACTAAGTAGGAAGGAGAAATTTAATGACAGAATGAATATAAACAACGACAACAAGGTAGTTATTTATGATTTAGAAGCAGTCTTCCAATGTCCTAGAGGTGAAACTTCAGCATTTTATTATAAAAGTAAATTGAATAGTTACGAGCTAACATTAACTGAACTGAATAGATCGAGATTGGTTCGTGTGTTTGGAAATATTTGATAAATATAAGCTCTGACAATGAAGAAGCAAAAAACGTCATCTTCTATTCGGATAATTGTTGTGGACAAAACAAAAATCAGTGTCTCAACCTTATATATGTATGCCGTGTCTAATTTAAATATTTAGAGTATAACGCACAAATTTTTGATCAGGGGTCACACCCAAAACGAGGCAGATAGTCTGCATAGTCTAATAGAGAAAGAGGTCAAGAAAAATTTGAAATCTGATACTATCTACACGCCGGATCAGTATATTGCTTTAATCAAAAACGCAAAAAAGACACGACCAGCAATAGCCGTTCACGAGCTGTCTTTCGATTTTTTCGTAAATTTGAAAGAATTACAAGAGGAGTGGGGCTATAATTTCAGTACCAACACTAATGGGCGAAACGTTAACTGGAATGATATTAAACAATTAAAGGTGTCTAAAGACGACTCATTTACGTTTAAATATAAAACGTCATATGAAGACGAAGAGTTTAAGGAAGTAAACGTGCGTAATAAAAGAAGAAAAATGACACCTCTCAGTGAAATCCTGCTTAAAAAAAGCTTATACTTGAAAACAAGAATTAAGCGCTAATTAAAAGAAAGATCTGAAGGAGTTAGTTACTAAAGGATTAATCCTGTCATACTACGCTAATTTTTATAATTCAATTTTATAATAGGAAAAATATAAATTACCCTGTTAATTTACTATTGTATTCCTATGTACGTGATATCATTATTATTACGGCATAATTAAGAGTTCAAGACTGCTAATAATAAGAGAGCTCAAAGACAATCTTATTGTATTTAATATTAAGCAAAGTTCCCTTTTATTATTTTTTGTTAATTTTCTTAAAAACTTTAATTTTGTGTTACGTTTCTACAAAAACTTGATTTTTATTAAAATACTTATATAATTTTGTATTTTATTTTATTACTAGCACCAACCCGGCTTTGCTCGGGTTTATATTACAGAAACAAACCTTCCCTTATATTAGTCTGTCTATTATTGATGAAAACTGCATTAAAATCCGACTTATTTTATACAATGTAAGGATTATCCTTCTCAATAACTTTTTAGTAATTTCTTTATAAATTGCAAGTTTTAACAATGTTATAACGTTAAATAGAATTAAACTTTATAATTATTATAAGACACTTACTTTTTAATAATCTTAAACAGTAATAACACTGAAAGTCTAATATATTTCATTTTACTTTAAATTATAAAAAGAATGTAATCCTAAAATTAAAAGAATATAAAAATATTTTTAAAATCAAAATTGCATTAACAGGTTTTTGTGTAATCCGAAATTTAGATATTATCTATTTTTTATTATAAAACGTCCCCAATCTTTTTTTTAAACTAACGTACCTTTTGAAACATGCACGATAACAGGTATTTATATATACGAATTAAAAGAGAATTTCATTATGAATACGCCAAACGTTATCACATTTCCTTAAACCGTATACATGCAATAATATTCCTCTAAATATAGGTGAGGTCAAACATGCAAAACTTTAAACGCGATTTCCCAAAAAATGTGATTTTAGAGTTATTTCGATTTATTTTTAAAGGAGCGACTTACTTAGGTTTAAAAATAATTAGAGCAAGTAATATAAATTATGACCTTGCTTATTCGCTCCCGGCGTGACCATGGTAGGGGTACCTTGAAACGATGCCAGCGTGCGTAGCGGCGAAATATGACAAAATTGGACCTTTTGGATCTTTTTACGCATAAATTTGATCAAAAATGTGTGCAAATAAATGTTGCGTATTTAATTGTGCTAATAATAGCAAAAATAGTAAGTGTAGTTTTTATAGGTTCCCAAAGATTACATATAAATTAGAGGAAAGAAAAATATGGATCCGTGCTATTAATATGAAAAAGTAAATATCACATAACTTCATTTTTATGCAATTGAAATAGGAAAAATTTAAATAATTTATCTTAAATGATATTTTATAAAGCTTCAAGCTAACTGCAAAGTGCCTGATGACTTTAGCTTTTATATCATAACTTTTACTATTACTGTTTTTAATTATATGCTCTTTCACGTGAAAAATTTGATTTGCCAGTACTAGATTTTTCCCTTTCTTTTCCGTTTGGGGTTGAAAAGATATATTATGATGAATTTTGAGAAACCCAGTTTTTAATACTACATTTATTTTGTACATAAACTGAAATATAATTAAAAAGTTAATTATTATAATTGTCAATTTCGCATGTATTGAACAATGTCAAACATATGTCATATGTTTAACCTGAAAATTGGTAGGTCCAAAACTGTCAGATGAAGGCGGTAGGTGTCGCGTCAGTCACGCACGGAGCGAATAAAAGATAAAAATAAAATAAAATTATATTGTTACCAATTTATATTTAACATATATTAAAATAAGTTAGCCAAATATTCCTGAAATTCCTCGATGACTAAACTGGTGGATATTTAAATAAATTTTAAGTTACAAAATGTACCTGCTATAAAATTTGAATCTCTATGACTAATACAATTATTGGCAAAATTGCAGGAGCTTAGTTGTGTATGCTAAAAACTATATACGGATCCCAAAAATGTTTTATCCAATTACGGAGCCCACTTGATCCTAAGTGTTGGTCAGAGTTTAGATAAAGCGCTACTTAGATAATAATATACACGGTGTATATTCTGGAGTTCGTATAATACTGTTTTAGTACGTAGCCCACATAACCACCAATATACATTTCTTGTCGCTTACCACCAATATAGGTTCTATTAAACAATTAAACGTATTAAAAATAAATATGTTAGGAATAGCTCTTGGACGGGACCGTACGTATGTAATTATACAAGCAATTAATATTGTCTGTTGCAAGTAAATTATGAAATATTCTGGTTATATAACAGGTAATTATGACGTTAATGCTTTATTAAATTCGAGCGTTTAATTATGCTTAGTAATATTGATGTACCACATCATGTTTTATAAAACTCATTAAAAGAATATTTGCACCAGTGGGTATAAAAACAACATTTTTGTTTACCTTTTTTATAAAACAGGGCGAAAGTTGACTGCTAATTGCGAAAATGGAAAATATATGGAAAATTGAGTACCGTTTTTTTTTTCAACCAGCGAAATAAAAAGGAAATTAGTCAGAATGCCCCTTGGCTAAATAACTGATCATACATGGTGGATGCAAATATCTTTCAATAAATATTTAAAGTCAATCTAGTTTTGTGTAGACATGTAAGTCGGATTAAATTTATCAAAAAAATTACAGCGGGTAAAATATCTATATATAGATATAAATCAAGCTGACAAGATGTAAAATCCAAACTAAGCTAATATACACACATGTCCAAAAGTTTGGAATATGTATAGGTAATATATCTACGCGTATGGTGGTTTTAAAACTGTTGTTGTTATTTATTCTAGAGCGTTTTTAAATGAAAATGATAAAAAATTTGAATCGTTTTTGTATAATTTTGATCGCATTCAACTGACTAGCGTATTTACACATTATTTCAGTCTTTGTTTAAATTTGAATTGAGCCGTTTAAAAATGCCTAGAAATGTGATATCTTATGTTTACAGATCTAGAGTAATTGCTATGTTACAACAGAGCTTTAGTCAAAGTTATATCGCGAATATTGTTAATCTTACTCAGAGTGCTGTATCGAAAATTTAAAAAAAATCCAAGATACAAATGACGTCAAGGATCGTCCTAGAAGTAGTAGAAGTCGATGTAGAACAGCAGCAAAAGACCGGCAAATAACATTGATAGCTCGTAGAAATCGTCTAGAATCTACAAGTGGTATATCCAGAGAAATTTCTAGGCTTCAAGGACTGAATATATCACGACAAGCAATAACACGCAGACTAAATGCAGTAAATTTGTATCGTAGAAGACCGCTACGTGTTCCTAAACTAACCTACCAACACAAAATAGTAAGGTTGCAATAGGCTAGAGAAATGGTGCATTATGGTTCTAATTGGAATAAGGTGATGTTCTCTGACGAGTCAAAAATTGGCATGGTATTTAATTCGCGAAGAACACTGGTTTGGAGGGCTAAAAGACGACAAGCCTGACTAGAAACAGCCCAACCTCATGTCCCATTTGAAGATGGCAGTATTATGGTTTGGGGTGGTATTATGAGTGATACACTTACGCCACAGCTGGTTCTGGAGAGAAGAGTCACTGGTGCTGTGTACATCAAGGAAGCTTTAAATCCTGTTGTTTAAATCTATTCCGAGGGGAATTTGGTAATGAATTTGTGTTTATACATGACAATGCACCTCCTCATCGAACAGCAGTAGTACAAAATTTTCTGGAAGAAGAAGAAATATCTACATTATAGAGGCCCTCGAATTCTCTCGACATAAGCGTTATTAAACATGCTTGGGCCATTCTCAAAACACGCACCAAGAAGCAAAACAATCCTCCTATTACACTTCGAGAACTAAAAGATGATGCTCGTGAAGAATGGGAGAGAATTCCGCAAGTCCAGCTCGACCAGTTAATCGGCAGCATGCCAAATCGCCTACAGGCATGCATACAGGCCAATAGAGAAAATACTAGTTATTAGTTTTATTAAAAATTATTTTTTTCTATACTAATTTATTTTTAAATGTAAGTTGTACATTGTAAGTTTTTCACACCAAGAGAATAAATAATTTTTTTGCATATCGCTTATCTGGTTTTGAAATTTATTTAGTATTTTTGAGAATTGAAACAAAATGATGTTTAACTATTCAGAAGAGTTTATACATAAAAATCAATGAGAAGATGAAATATTCAAATATTCCAAACTTTTGGACAAATGTATATATATACATATATATATATATATATATATATATATATATATATATATATATATGTATATATACATATATATATATATATAAAAATATATATATATATAAATATATATATATATATATATACATATATATATATATATATATATATATATATATATATATATATATATATATATAAGTAGTTAGGTATTATTGACTGACACGTTATGTAAACTAAAGTTTTATATTGAGGTTGCAGTCATTAATAGGGCAGGAAAGTAAAACTCTTTGTTCTTTAATCAAGCTTTCGCAAAATTTATTTGCTTCTTCAGGATATGCTAAAATATGGTATCAGTAAATACAACGAAATTAGAACTAAATAGCATTGTATAAAACTAGTAAAAAAAAACTTACAACATGAGGTTAATCCATTAAATTTTCAAATTTGCAAAACATTAAAACTTAACTTATTTTAAAAATTATACAGTTATGTAAGTACAATATTCCAATTTAATTTAATTTTGTAAAAATTCATTTTGACATTGATTAATTTATGTCAGAAAGACACTCGTTTCTGTTTATTATATTTTTTGTTGTTGATAACTAGCTCTTGATTGTTATTATGGTTACGTACAAAGTGGCGCCAAATATGAATATTTAAATTTTTTGAAATTCTAATATTTATAGTCAGAAAATCTAATATTGGAAAATTATAGTATTAATTTTCGTAAGACAGAATGTAATTATAGATATTGCTTAGTTTATCAATATCAGTTTTTTTATTAACGCATTGATATTTATTTATGCATACCATTTCTAAGAATTCTCTTTTATTTAATTGGTTTTCGCGTCTTAATATATTAGTTTCATTGAAATTAAATGAATGATTTTTATTAATTGCATGATCTATTAATGCACACGTATTTTTATTATTTCTAAGGTCACTTTTATGTGATGTTAGTCTGAGTGAGTGAGTCTGCCTATTAGATTTTTAGATGTGTGTCCGATGTATGACTTATCACAATTTTCGCATGGTATTATATACACTACATTTGAGCTTTCCATAATGCTAATAGGTGATTTAGTTTTTGTATACAATGATGCTAATGTTTTAACATTTTTAGTTGCAATTTTAATATCAGAATAGTTAGCAAAGACTTTAGTTAGTTTGGGTGTTAATGTTGGTATGTAAGGTAGTGATGTGAAAGTAAATTGAGATTGCACGATTTGTTGATTTGGTTCTCTTGTTTGATTCATGTTAATCATTCTATTATTAGGATTATTAAATAAAAATTTGTTAATTATTTTAATTGGGTACGAATTCTCTAATAAAATGTCTTTAAGTTCTAATAACCCTTTGTTGATGTTATTGATGTGTGATAATTTGACTATTCTGTTTTTTAAAGCCAATATCAAATTTATTTTCATATGAGGTGGATGTTGTGAATGATAATTAATAAATCTCTTACTAAATATAGGTTTTCTGTACCATTCAGTGCTTAATACATTTTGTGCATTACGTTTGATTTTTATGTCAAGATCATATAAATTAATCAATGTCAAAATGAATTTTTACAAAATTAAATTAAATTGGAATATTGTACTTACATAACTGTATAATTTTTAAAATAAGTTAAGTTTTAATGTTTTGCAAATTTGAAAATTTAATGGATTAACCACATGTTGTAAGTTTTTTTTTACTAGTTTTATACAATGCTATTTAGTTCTAATTTCGTTGTATTTACTGATACCATATTTTAGCATATCCTGAAGAAGCAAATAAATTTTGCGAAAGCTTGATTAAAGAACAAAGAGTTTTACTTTCCTGCCCTATTAATGACTGCAACCTCAATATAAAACTTTAGTTTATATATATATATATATATATATATATATATATATATATATATATATATACTTAGCAAACTAATGAAAATACAAAACAAAAAACTCTAATTAATTTATGTGACATAAGAAATCATTAAAAATAACCTTTGTCTTTTTGTAAAAATAAAGTCCACTGTGTTATGGATAAACCGTTGAGAATAAAAACATGCAATTAAATAAGAAATTTAAATACGCAACAAGAACAAAATATTTACTCTTTCGTATCCATTTCCGTTTTAATAATGTTTAAAATAGAGACTGCACAAAACTATTAATTAACACTACTAAATATTTCAAAAAGAATAGGTAAATATGCACCATAATAAAAGATAACAATAGATTTTAAATCTTAAATTGTATTACATTACATAACTCAGTCTCTTGAATTTTAATATAAACTTTCTTAACTTGAAAGTAACATTACTTAAATCGTTTGACAATACACTAAGCAGCAAAATTAACGCACCACCCTCAAGTTGGGACATTTTGGATGTCTCGAATTTCCTAAACCTGTTGTCCGATTTGAATGATTTTTTAATTTATTACAGCATTATTCTTTAAGAATATCGCTCATAAAAATAATACCTCAATCAACCATGGAAGCTTATCGTCTATGCTTCGCCTAGCTCAGTATCTCAAGTATGAATTAGTCTTGTCTCAAACTAGGAATTAAACCATGAACCCTCAGCTGATAGCAAATAAAACAATTATTTAACTAGACATATTTATTAAAAAAAAAAAATATTTAAATAGCAAAAGATAACTCTGCCAATTCTTTAGAGTAAATGAAATTTGGCTCTCATTCCAAGAGAACCATGTGACCATGAGAACCTGATGTCCCGGCACGTACCCGCCAGGAAATTTAGGAGTGGTAGAGGAGAGATCCTCGGCGGCGACCTGTCTACGTGCGAGGTGGAAATTCCTCTGCCTGCGTCACCTATCCGCCTGTGGGAGGGGATAACGGGTAGGTGAGGTAATCTCAACACAGGTACTACGGGGACGGTGAAGCCCCACGAAATATGCCTGGTGTACGTGGTGTGGCACCTTCATTTTGGTGTCGTAGGGGCAATGGAGGCACTAACGGTCGTATGCCGAAAGGCCAGTTAGACCAGGGTCCTGCCAAATTTTATTTGGAGGGCACAAAGCATTGCAATGTGTGGCCTCCCAATTAGGTGGTTTTAGAAATATCCCATAAAATCTTCAATACAGCTAATAAACCCAGTAATAGAGCAAATAAACCTTGAATACGGCCAATAAACTAAAATATAAGTAACAGCTTGTATTAGAGACACATCAACTTCCTTGCCATTTTCTTCTTCTTCTTGCAGTACCGTCTCCTATCAGAGGTTGGCTACCATCACAGCAATCTTTACTTTGTTGGCTGCAGCTCTGAACAACTGTATTGAACTGCACCCATACCACTCCCTTAAATTTCGCAATCAGGAAATCCTCCTACATCCCACATTTCTCTTTCCCGAGCTTTCCCGCCATTTTACAAAATTACAATGAAACAAATAGCAGATGGCAAGGATAAGATGAAATATAATTATTATTAAACTTAGTTAAATTTTGTTAGAGTCCTACATACATATAACTGGAAACATGGTTTCGAAAGAAGTAAGGTTACGAGTGTTGAAAATGCTGTTAGAATTATAGAATATAGATTAAAATGAAAGTACTCACCACCAGAGAATTCTGCAGACCATAAAATGAAGATTATTATAATTCTTACCTTCTTTTATAAATTTTAATTATAGACAAAAAACCCCACTATGTCAGAAAAGCTGATTGACAGAAAGTAATTGTGAGACTTAAATGAAGTTAGCACATTATATGGATGTATGCCTATGATGGAATTAGCTTTTCTGTCAACAAAGAACAGCATATTTAGTCTATTGGACAGAGAGAGAGAGAGAAGGTAAATATTTATTCTACTGGAAAAAAAGACAAAGAAAGACAGAAGGCGCCAACTAGTTTTTAACGAAAAAATAGTAAAAACAAAGCTGGAGGTAAAGGAATTAATAAATTAATACAGAAATTAAAAGAATTTTTTAAATATAAATTAATTAAGATGTGATGTTTATAACGTTACAAATATTGTTGCTAGAAAGGTAAATGTCATTGTATACATGGTTTAATAGTCATAGTGTGTTTTTTCTCAAAGTTTGAAATACCCTGTGAAATATTCTAACATTTATAAAATATTAAAATTAAAACTCAGTTGTTGCCTTGGGCTTATATTATGTTTTTTGATTCATTCGCTTATGTTCGATAATAAAAAACATATCTACTTTTATAAAACAAAACGTTTTATTAGCATAACGTAAAAAGTACAGGTTATACCATCATTAAAGTAACAAAAATAAATCAATACAATACGCGTCAATAGCGCGTATTTCCTCCTCTACTTCTAATAATGGCTTCACATCGACGAGGCATACTCGAAATGAGGTTTGCTATTTGATCTTCATCAATATCATTCCAAATCTCAAGAGCTACTGTTTCTACCACTTGTTTGGTTCTAGTAGGTGGTAAATGCTGTCGTAGTCTTCTGCCAATTATGTCCCATAAATGTTCGATCAGGTTAAGATCTGGACTATGCGGCCAATGTACGCAATGCAGCCAATTCAAAGTACGAACACTTAACCTGTTTTAAATAATCGGTTACAGTTCGTGCAATGTTAGGTCTTGCATTTTCGTGCAATAGCAAAAAATTGTTACCAATATAAGAAGCGAAAGGTACAACATGCTCAGATAAAATATCGGTTATGTACCTTTTACTATGTAAAGAAATGTCACGTAAAGGAATAAGATCTATCCGCGCTGTTCGAGAGAAGTTTCTCTCCAAACTATTATAGACATTCCATTAAATAAAGTCGTACTACGTATGTTCCGCTGGGCATAACGCTCATTTGGTCATTGGGGTACTCTTAAACGTCGATCGGAACTATAGACGCAAAATCTTGATTTATCTATAAACAGAACGTTTTCCCAGTCGACATTATTCCAGTTACATGTGCTCTGGCAATTTGCAATCTAGCTCTGCGGTGGTTTGCAGTTAATGCTGGGCTTGTTGGTGGTCGTCTAATACGTGAGTCATGTTCTACAAGACGTCTCCTCACGGTATCAATGCTGGGTTGCATATTATAAACTGCTCTATGTTCCGTTAAAAGATTCCTTGACATGGTAAATCGTTCTTAAAGCGTATAATCTAATAAAACGGTCTTGCATAACTAGAGGTCTACCTTGACTGGAACGTCTGCTGTAGTTGCTGCGTCATTTCTCTAAAGCGTTGAAAAATACGGGAGATTGATGTATGTGAAACTTGCAATCTCCGATAGATAGCATGGTAGCAAAATCCTTCGCTATATACGGTCACTGCTTGAACACACTCGTCACGGGTCAAATTGCTAGTACCGCGTTCAATTTCCACCAAAAAACAAGAAAATTACGGACTTAAATGAAACTTTAAATATTAAATCTACTAATTTTTACAACAAACCAGACACTTTTTGACTAATTTGACATCTATCAAATTGTTAATTTCTCATAGACTACTTAAGGCTAGTTTATTAAACTAAGCAAAAAATGTGGATTTATTAATGAAAAACATGGCTAGTTGTTGAAGTACCTATTTTTTTATTATTCAATATAAACAAATAAAACAAACAACGAAATATTAAGGAAGCCTGAGGCTATAGTTGAATTTTAATTTCAGTATTTTCATTAATGCTAGAATCCACAGAGTAAGGCGAACTTTGAGAAAAAACCAGTCTGATTGGTATACCCATTTTACAATATTAATTTATCTTTCTAACAGTAATATTATTACAGCCATAGAAGTTAATATAATAAGTTATAGAGTTATAGCCATAGAAGTTAAAAAATAAGTCTATAATATATTAAAAAAATCACTTAAATCGGACAACAGGTTTAGGAAATTCGAGACATGAAAAATTTCCCATTTTTGGTGAGTTAATTTTGCTGCTTAGTGTATAAGGAAAAGTACTCACAATAACTTAGATAAAGCTGTTAATCCGATTAACTGGATTGTGGTCTTTGGCGTAGTCAAATTCCTTATAAATATAAGCTGGAGTCAAAGGAATTTGCTGAGGTAGTGACTAGGAACTTAGATTCCCAATTGGATAAAGGTCGCCTTAAAAATGGGATAAAATATTTATATATAATATATATATATATATATATATATATATATATATATATATATATAATTATATATATATACATATATATATATATATATATATATATATATATATATATATATATATATAGATATATCGAGAAAAGGAGTACGACCGTCAATTCAAAATAAACTAAGGTACACTCGAAGAGTGGTGGGTTTTTCGGTCAAAGTGGAGAAATAAAAGACAAAGAAGTTGGCTACTTCATCTATTTATTGAAGACGTTTCGCTTTCTGCTCAGAAAGCATCATCAGTTCATCTAAAAAGAACAATATGAAACCAAACATCCATAGAGAAGTTAAAAAAAAAATGTGTGTTACCTTAGACAGACATGTAGCAGTCAATGATATTAAAAGTATAAAAAAGCTTCCGAAACTGGACATTTAGAGTTAAAGTTGTATAAAACAATTAATTGAAACTAGGAAAAGTTTGCAATTAAACAACATTAGCACAGCAAAAGAACATGTGGTAAAAATACATGTATATAAAAAAGTTATATAAAAACTTAAGTAAAAAACATTAAAGTTTATTTTGTTGTATAAAAGAACTAGAAAGATCATGAGTGCACTTCCAACAATTTATTCATAATCAATTAGATTTTCATTTTAACTTTAGGTATCATTATTAGATTATTTAAGATTGATGTAGTAATTAAGATAAAAATAAAGTTACCAGTCTTAAGCTTACTGAGACTCGCAGGTCAATGAAGTGACAGGTTTAACACCCACGCACCCAACGTGAATAGATATAGCCTTGAAGTCAGATGACAGAATAGCAAGGCAAAATACCAACTTCTAATATAATAGAACGGTACATTCATAGAATGTGATAAATTTGGTTGACAGCTTGTCGTTGAAAAGCCAAAAAATGAAAGGAAAAGGTGGTTAAGATCACCATTCACCCCCCAGTGTTTGACTTGTTAACAAAGAACAAAGCATGCGAGGTCAATCCAAAATATCATATATTAAATATTTTATTTATGACGTCACTGGTTAGCCAGCAACAGGTGAAGATTAATTCAACTTCCACAGTCCCCAGGTTCACAGCATTTGGAACTGCAGTGAAAAGGATTCTATGAATCAAATTTCAGTTTAAAATTTTACCAAAAAGTTAATCAACAGGAACAATTACTTTAAGTATGTAAAAGTGATATTGACCAAATAGTTAATAAAATTTAAGTTGATAAATCTAAGTTAATAAGGAAAAAGAATATTATTATTTTTATTTAATTTATTATATAGAAAATATGTTGAAAAGAACCCATTAAGGGACAAATTTAAAGGTAAACAACATATTAAGCCTAATTCTGCAAAATTAATGCATGGTAAATTTGGCTCAAATTACTAATGTCGGTTCTCTTATTAAGGGTATTTGGGTGTTTTAATATTGAACACATTTCTAAAAACTGTCTTTTAACGAGATTGCGTTCAGTGCCAAGAATTTTAACTTCATTAAAGTTCACTTCGTGCTTAGTGTTAATAGCATGCTGGGCAAGAGCACAGGTATGCTTAGATAAGTTAATATCACTGCGGTGTGTCGTAAGACGCCCTCTCAGTGATCTCCCTGTCTGACCGATGTGACATGAGTCACACTCAGCACAAGGTATATGATATATTACATTAACTTGTTCCAGAAGGGACAGAGGTGTTTTAGTTTTAGAAAACAAATTCCTGACAGTCTTAGCGTTCTTAATTGCAATTTTAACCGGTACGTTATTTTGTTTGTACAGTTTAACGAGTTTCTCAGTAACTTGAGGAAAATAAGGTAATGATGAGTAATGGGTAGTTGGAGTCCCAAGTACAGTATTAGGCAGAACACTTAGAACACTTAGAATAATTTCAAATAATTCAATGAACAACACTGTTCTGCCTAATACTGTACTTGGGACTCCAACTACCCATTACTCATCATTACCTTATTTTCCTCAAGTTACTGAGAAACTCGTTAAACTGTACAAACAAAATAACGTACCGGTTAAAATTGCAATTAAGAACGCTAAGACTGTCAGGAATTTGTTTTCTAAAACTAAAACACCTCTGTCCCTTCTGGAACAAGTTAATGTAATATATCATATACCTTGTGCTGAGTGTGACTCATGTTACATCGGTCAGACAGGGAGATCACTGAGAGGGCGTCTTACGACACACCGCAGTGATATTAACTTATCTAAGCATACCTGTGCTCTTGCCCAGCATGCTATTAACACTAAGCACGAAGTGAACTTTAATGAAGTTAAAATTCTTGGCACTGAACGCAATCTCGTTAAAAGACAGTTTTTAGAAATGTGTTCAATATTAAAACACCCAAATAACCTTAATAAGAGAACCGACATTAGTAATTTGAGCCAAATTTACCATGCATTAATTTTGCAGAATTAGGCTTAATATGTTGTTTACCTTTAAATTTGTCCCTTAATGGGTTCTTTTCAACATATTTTCTATATAATAAATTAAATAAAAATAAAATAAAATAAATATATTATTCTTTTTCCTTATTAACTTAGATTTATCAACTTAAATTTTATTAACTATTTGGTCAATATCACTTTTACATACTTAAAGTAATTGTTCCTGTTGATTAACTTTTTGGTAAAATTTTAAACTGAAATTTGATTCATAGAATCCTTTTCACTGCAGTTCCAAATGCTGTGAACCTGGGGACTGTGGAAGTTGAATTAATCTTCACCTGTTGCTGGCTAACCAGTGACGTCATTAATAAAATATTTAATATATGATATTTTGGATTGACCTCGCATGCTTTGTTCTTTGTTAACAAGTCAAACACTGGGGGGTGAATGGTGATCTTAACCACCTTTTCCTTTCATTTTTTGGCTTTTCAACGACAAGCTGTCAACCAAATTTATCACATTCTATGAATGTACCGTTCTATTATATTAGAAGTTGGTATTTTGCCTTGCTATTCTGTCATCTGACTTCAAGGCTATATCTATTCACGTTGGGTGCGTGGGTGTTAAACCTGTCACTTCATTTACCTGCGAGTCTCAGTAAGCTTAAGACTGGTAACTTTATTTTTATCTTAATTACTACATCAATCTTAAATAATTTAATAATGATACCTAAAGTTAAAATGAAAATCTAATTGATTATAAATAAATTGTTGGAAGTGCACTCATGATCTTTCTAGTTCTTTTATACAACAAAATAAACTTTAATGTTTTTTACTTAAGTTTTTATATAACTTTTTTATATACATGTATTTTTACCACATGTTCTTTTGCTGTGCTAATGTTTTTTAATTGCAAACTTTTCCTAGTTTCAATTAATTGTTTTATACAACTTTAACTCTAAATGTCCAGTTTCGGAAGCTTTTTTATACTTTTAATATCATTGACTGCTACATGTCTGTGTAAGGTAACACACATTTTTTTTTTAACTTCTCTATGGATGTTTGGTTTCATATTGTTCTTTTTAGATGAACTGATGATGCTTTCTGAGCAGAAAGCGAAACGTCTTCAATAAATAGATGAAGTAGCCAACTTCTTTGTCTTTTATTTCTCCACTTTGACCGAAAAACCCACCACTCTTCGAGTGTACCTTAGTTTATATAGATATATATATATATATATATATATATATATATATATATACATATATACATATATATATATATATATATATATATATATATATATATATATATATATATATAAAAGGTATATAAAAACAGTATCATATTAAATTGTATAAAAACAATATTAATAAGTTATATACTGTTTTTATACAATTTAATAAAATAAACAAAAATTTGACAAAACGTCCGAGGCCCAAGACGATTCAAAATAAAAAAAAAGAAGAACGTTTGTTTAATTAAGACCTACGTAAAGCTCTATTAGCAGCAAACATTTCATTAAAAAAATTGCAAAATACACGTTATAGGCAATTTTTGCAAAAATTTCGTAACTTCAGTCTTCCTAACGAGAAAACACTCGGGATAACAATTTTTACGTAATTATTTAATAGCGAAAAGCTGTTTCACTCAGTAAACGCTCTCTGCTTTCTTTTTGCTTAAAGAAATTGTAACCTCGGAAACATTTTTTGGATGGTACTAGAAAGGTCACCAATGGAAACACTGCGAACAGCAGCCAGATAGTTGGTGGAGAGCGAGTTGTGGGTTCGAAACTAGCTTTTGGAACCGGGAATGGGTCCAACGGACGAAATAAGTAAAGGTAGAACAGAATAAGAGATATTAGAAAAGATATAGAAACAAACAAAAAGATAGACGGGTAAAATTACCAAAAATAAGATAAGATAGAAACAGGGCGCATTGTGATGGGTAGCTCTTTCGGGGCGACAGACTCAGTAAAACACAGGTTTGAAATAAAAATAAATCTATTAAGTATATATATACAAAAAATAAAAACTAAAAAAAAGGAATTCTACGTTGTATACTTATAAAACAAAATAAAATGAATTCTACGTTTCCGTCTGGGTCCCACGATGAATGAATTTCCCGGCAAACGTCTATAAAAGAAAAGAAACTAATTAGTACTACTAATATACTCGCTTTCGCTTCAATTCAGAGAAAGCTCCGTATATGCTCGCAAACAAAATATTTAGCTGTGCAGACCCACGGCAATGTTCAATACACAATGCCGACGGGTTCCGCTTGGCTAAGGACAGAGTATGATCCTCAATACGGAAATCTCTGTCCCGGTTGGTTCTGTGCAGATCCACGGTAATGCTCAATACGCAATACCGATGGGTTCCGCTTGGTTAGGGACAGAGTATGATCCTCAATACGGAACTATCTCTGTCCAGAATGTCTCGCTGGTTGACTACACCGGCGAGTCAAGGAGCCTAGAGCGCTAGCTACAAGACTGTCTAATTCCGCTATTCACACGCCTTAAATAGCCGTTTGAATCCCACTACGCCTTCACGTTGTAGAAGTGGATGCGCAAATATTGACACTCCCACGGTTCGAACTGTTAAACGATCATAGCATCGTTACACCCCCTTCTCTTTGAAAAAAAAAGTAACATACCCTTTTTTTTTGTGTAGATGGTGTCTACAGCCTCGTGATGCCATCTATCCCTCTCGGTATCTTTATCACAATCTTCCTACCCACGGTTTTAAATCTTTTACATGCGCCGTCATCTGCTTGCGGCTACTACTATCGGCCAACTTCAGTTTTACTATTACTGGTGATATCACTGACGTTACTATGTATGGTCCTGAGTACTTCGCCGCTAGTTTGCTGGTGAAAGCTGCACTAGCTGATGATAGATGGTGTTCCTTTTTCATGACTCGATCTCCTGGATGTGGCTGCCAGTCTCTTCGTCTTAGATCATAATGTTTCTTTTGGTCCTCGAAAGCGTGTTCCATGTGCACTTTCGCTAGTTCTCTTAACGCTTCTAACTTGTTTAAGTTTTCTGCATACCCCTGTATATCTTGTCCATTTGTCGCCTCTGTTGTGTCTAATTCCCTTCCGAAATTAAGAAGCGCTGGTGAAAATCCTGTTGAATCGTGTCTTGACGAATTTATGGCGTAGCAGAATTCTGGTATGAATTTGTCCCAGTCTTTATGGTTATCCTCCACGTAAGTAGCTATCATCGTTTTCAGTACTTTGTTCATTCGTTCTACTGGATTGCATTGAGGAGAGTACGGCGGTGTTAGAATGTGATTTATGTTATAGGACTTTAGGAACGCCTTAAAATTTCCGCTTGTAAATTGCGCGCCGTTGTCCGAGATGATTTTCTTCGGGATACCGAATTGCATGACACTTTTGATCGTAGAGTGTCGATGATTGAGTTCGTAGATGCTGCTCTTATTGGCTGGGCGACGACCCATTTGGTAAACCGGTCTTGCGCGACTATTAAAAAAATGTTTCCTTTTGCAGATCTTGGGAATGGTCCCATTAAATCAACTGAGACAGTATGCCAAGGCTTTTCTACAGTGGACGGTTGCATTTTCCCGGCTGGTTGCATTTGAGACGGTTTATATTGGAGACACTTCGTACAGGCTCTAACGTAGTCTGCAATTTGTTTAAACATCTTAGGCCAATAGTACTTTTGCGCTATTCGGCAAATTGTTTTTGCAATTCCTAAGTGGCCTGCTGTGGTCGAGTCATGATTTTCCTCCAAAATATCTTTCCTTTTATATTTTGGTACGCATAATTTCCATGGGTTATTAAACTCTGGGTCGGCTAAATTACGGCTGCTCCAAACGTGTTTATATAATTTCCCGTTTGATATTTGTAAATCCGGGAAATCGTCTGGGTTCTGGAGTACATTCCTATATAAATTATCGTACCAACTGCATGATTCCAGTTCTGATGCTAATAATTCCGACTCTGGTTCTTCGCTCTGGTTTTCTTGTGGTTGTCGTGACAAAGCATCTGCTACCTTGTTGAGGACTCCCTTTCTATATATTACCTCGAAATCGTACTGTTGCAGTTCTAAACTCCACCTGGCTAATCGACCTGACGGGTTTTTAAGGTTCTTCAGCCATTTGAGGGACTGATGGTCTGATATGACCTTAAAATTGTATCCTTCTATATACGGCCTCATTTGCTTTATCCCGTACACGATGGATAGACATTCTTTTTCCGTTGTGGAATATTTTGTCTCGGCTGGTGTGAGGGTTCGACTAGCATATGCAATTACTTTATCCTGGCCGTCGTATTTCTGTGTTAGTGCAACTCCAAGTCCACAGTTCGACGCATCTGTTTGCAGGTAAAATGTTTTCGAAAAATCGGGGCATGCTAATACTGGGGCCGATGTAAGTTTTGATTTTAGCTCTTCAAACGCGTTTTCCTGCTTATCGGTCCATTTCCATCTTATCTTCTTCTTCAGAAGCATGTTTAGCGGTCCTGCTATTGTCGAATAGTTCTCTATGAATCGGCGGTACCATGATGTTATTCCTAGGAACCGGCGGAGTTGACGCACATTTCTCGGTGCTGTAAGTCCGGTTATAGCGTTGGTTTTCTCCGGGTCGGTTTTTATTCCTTCTGCTCCAACCACATGTCCTAAGTATCTGAGTTCTGACTGGCAAAACGTGCATTTCTCGAAGTTCAGCTGTAATCTGGCTTCTTTCAGTCTTCGGAAAACTTCATGTAGGTGATTTAAATGCTCTTGGAGCGTTTTAGATATTACTACGATATCATCCAAGTAGGCAAACGCGAATTCCATATCGGGAGGTATTACCTTATCCAGTAGGCGTTGGAAAGTGGCTCCTGCGGAATGCAGTCCGAATGGGGTGGTTTTGAACTGAAAATGGCCTTTTCCGGGTACGCTGAATGCTGTCACTGGGCGGCTTGTTTCTTCTAGGGGCATTTGAAAATATCCCTGTTTCAAATTGAGGGTCGATATAAAATTTGCTTCCTTAAGTTTATCCAGAATTTCCGATATTCTGGGTAAGGGATATGCGTCCTTATCTGATAGTTCGTTGACTTTTCTAAAGTCAATGCAAAATCTGTACGAGTTATCCTTTTTCCTAACTAGTACAATCGGTGAACTCCAACCACTTGTGGAGGGTTCGATGGTTCCTTCTTTTAACATTTTGTCCACTTCTTGGTTGATGATCTGTAGCATTGCGGGATTGTGCCGCCTATAAGGCTGCTTGACTGGATCGCACTTTTTCTTCAATTTTATTTCGTGTCTTATTAAGTTCGTGGGTCCTCTTATGTTCTCAAACTCCCTTAGTTCTTTTCTTAGGAACCTTTCTAACTCCGTATTTTGAGTGGAGTCTTTTAAAGTGTTACATGTCTCTTCTTGATGTTGTATGTATTGTTCGGTCGTATGTTTATCGAATTTAAGTTCGATAGAATGGTTCCTGAGGAATTCCACTCCTATTAATGCATCTTCCGTCAACCCTGGCATTACTATGAATGTTTGTCGGGTTTGTAACTTATCGATCTCGCATTCAATTGTCAACTTCTGGTTAAACTCGATTGACGCTCCATTTGCTAGTCTTGTTCTCCCGCTGTAGCTATCTAGAGAGTCCTTGTATATCTGAGCTATTCTATCCCCGACGTAATTTTTAGTAGTTCCTGTGTCTATGAGCGCTCTGTATGTTCTTTGCCCTATTTTTAGTGATGCGAACAGTCGAATGTCATTGCTTGCTGGCTGTGTAACGGCGAAAACGAATGGAGTCGAATCTTGTTTTACAGACTGGGACGACTCCTTGTTTCTCCAGTCTGTAATTCGTTTCCCTGACGCCTGAAACAGCAGTCGCTGCTGTAAACCCCTTCTCTGCCGCAACGCGAACAAAACTTTTTCCATGGGTTTTTGCAGTTTTTACGGCTGTGACCTGGCATCTTGCATCTAAAGCATGCCGTTTTCGCATCGTACTCTGCTTGCTCCGTGCGTCCCCAGTTTCCACGGCAAATCTGATTTGTTCGGGTCTTTTCGTCTTCTAGAGCTTCGTATTCTTGGGCTAAATCCTGTAATTCGGCTAAGTTTCCGAAATCCCGGCGGCGAGCATAAAGCTTATATTCTGGTAACAAATTTTTGTATATCCTTTCGAGTTCTTGGTTTTTAGAAAAAGATCCTTCTCGTCTGATTAATGTTTGAATCTCCGTGATATATCTATCTACTGGTTCGTTCTGTCTCTGTTTTCTGTTTCGGATTTCCTCTTCTAGTTGTATCAAATATCCCCTGGGATAGAAAGCTTTTTTAAAATCTTCGCTGAAATCTGTCCATGACTTCCAATTTTTGTTATTGTTTCTGTACCATAACAAGGCGTGGTCTCCTAATAATTCTGGTAATGCTCTTAGTAGATCTTGTTTATCGTTCGTCTATCCTCTCTAAGAATTCTATTGCATCCGAATGTTTCTTGTCAAAGTGTGTGTTCCACTTTCGTACTTGATTTAGCAATTCTGGTTGCCCCATTTGTTTCGTTATTGTTAATTCCTGTAATTGTCTTCGGATGCCCGAAATTTCCTGGGCGAGTGTGTCGGATTCTGTTCCCTTGAAAGTTTTTTCTTTTGGGATTGTTCCTGTAGCTTCCTCGCGATTTTTAAAATAGGTTCTGAGTCGTGCTCTCAATTCGTCGACGGTTCCCTTGGGATCTAAGCCGTATTTTTCGGCCTTGCTCTGCAATTCCTCTTTGCAAAGTCGATTTATCCACGACGTACCTGTTACTGAGTCTGTGTCTTTATCTGTCGGCATGTTATTAATTTTTGCTCGGGCGCCAGTTTGTGATGGGTAGCTCTTTCGGGGCGACAGACTCAGTAAAACACAGGTTTGAAATAAAAATAAATCTATTAAGTATATATATACAATAAATAAAAACTAAAAAAAAGGAATTCTACGTTGTATACTTATAAAACAAAATAAAATGAATTCTACGTTTCCGTCTGGGTCCCACGATGAATGAATTTCCCGGCAAACGTCTATAAAAGAAAAGAAACTAATTAGTACTACTAATATACTCGCTTTCGCTTCAATTCAGAGAAAGCTCCGTATATGCTCACAAACAAAATATTTAGCTGTGCAGACCCACGGCAATGTTCAATACACAATGCCGACGGGTTCCGCTTGGCTAAGGACAGAGTATGATCCTCAATACGGAAATCTCTGTCCCGGTTGGTTCTGTGCAGATCCACGGTAATGCTCAATACGCAATACCGATGGGTTCCGCTTGGTTAGGGACAGAGTATGATCCTCAATACGGAACTATCTCTGTCCAGAATGTCTCGCTGGTTCACTACACCGGCGAGTCAGGGAGCCTAGAGCGCTAGCTACAAGACTGTCTAATTCCGCTATTCACACGCCTTAAATAGCCGTTTGAATCCCACTACGCCTTCACGTTGTAGAAGTGGATGCGCAAATATTGACACTCCCACGGTTCGAACTGTTAAACGATCATAGCATCGTTACAGCATATTTAGGTTCTGAGACCAAATCCAAGGAAAGATATCGACAGTTAATTATCAAATAAATTCGGTCAACACACTATATAAACAAATAATAAATATATTAGGTGGACTCCGTCCACCTATTTACCTACCAAATTAATCAGCCTGATCTTTCTTCTGGTCGAAGGTATAATAATTATTTAATATAATAAACAAACATTCAGTGGTATTGTTATATCAGGAAACTTATTAGGAGTCGAGAAATAAAATTCATTGATAAAACAAAACAAAATATATTCAACACCACTGTGATATAGGCAGCTGAATGTACACACATGTAAAAAAAATGCACCATCAATTATTAAATGGTGGTATAGATATAACAATAAATAGTATTATAATTAGGAAATACCTTTATACTCCATTCGCTTAGCTCGGGCATATTTTGACAGATTCATTGTCGGAAACCTACAACACAACAATTCCTACTTCTCAGTATTAATAGCTCAAGTATCCTATCATTGCAGATTTCTTTAGAAGAATTATTCTAAATCGTGGAAGTGTATACTAAACCCATCAAATTTTGGGTAGTATATATTTAAAAAATAGGTATATTTTAGTTGTTATAATCTAACATAACTATTTATTATATGGTGCAGATAAATAAATATCGATTGTTGGTAATTCGCAAAGTTCTATTTTATTTACTATTTGGTTTGTTCACTATTAATATACTCATGTACTATGTACTCATAGCCAGAGTACGTGTGCTTGGTTGTATAGTAATTTCCAGCCACTTTTAGTCTGTCAAAAAGTAACTAAATTCGCAAAAAAATAATTACTAAATTCACTAGACACTTCGGTCTGGGAGTAGCGAACCGAGTATACAAATACAATAATATAATAAAATCATACATAGTGTAAATTCTCAGCGAAGAGAGCCTGATAGTATTTAATAGTGTTCAACTAAAGTTGATATAAATCTCTCTTTGTTGTTTATGGGCTTATCTCGAGATAATGGGTTAAAAATGTATAACAATTATAGCAAATAACAAAACGATTAAATTTAAATTCTAAAGAATACAAAAAGGCTTCAAGAATTCTGTATTATAAAAACAAACCACCCGCACTTGGTTTCAAGATAATTATCTATATCACACTGTTGTTTAATGATTAACTCAGAATTAAATGTTCTTAATTTAGAAGTTCTTAATAGTTGATTGAAAGTTCGTATGAAAATATTAAATGTTCCTTGATTGAATGCTAACTCAGTAGTTAACCTTAACTACAGGAGAAGAAATAGTCGACGGAGATTCGTCTAGATAGTTGAAGATAATATGATTATGACAACTTACGATAAACCTTGATGACTGCTGCACTCTTCACTAAAGCTAAATAATTTACTTGTATTAAACACTGAAGTTATTTAACTTAAAGGTAGTTTATACCAATCTTTAATCTAATATGGTATTAGATTAAGAATTGAAACATTAAAGTGTATACACACCTAAAGAAAAAATTCACAGAGACGGTAAGATAACACAGAGACGGTAATTTCAGCAAGCGGCTTTACTCAAAGATTGCCCTGCCAGAAGTAAAGTCCTTCCTCTCAAAATTTCACAAGCTTCCCCAAAAAAAGTGAGATAACCCCCACTTTAAAATTACAAGCCAGCCTGCATGCATTTCTAAGAAGTTAAAAGGTTCAAACGAATATCGAAAATAACGGTACCCTTCTAGCTAGGAACATAATGAAAGATAAATCCTTTCGGATTAAGTTCTCTCAGAAAATTACTATAACGTGCCTTCGACGATATTTACCAAATTTATTAAAAAGAACCCGCCTGGCCGGAAAGAATTAACAGTGGATAGTTATCCAAACCATAAAGTTATCCCTAAACCCGACCACTTTTGATAAGTACGACCTATCGGTACGTGAGAATTCCGTGATTCGGAAAGTCAGTAGGCTCCAATATAATTTTCTAATGGTAAACGATCCCCTATATATTATTTGCAAATACGGCCATCGGCGTCTCAGCAACAGGGTTAAAAGGTATAAAAATTATTTAATATTTTAATTATAAAAAAAATGTTACAAAATAAAAAGTAAAAATTGTTGAAAAGAAGTGTAATATACTCATATTCTTGCGAAGAGATTACAGTTTGAATTCATCTTAAACGAGTTTATCTTTATATACAAAAACCTGGTGTCACGATGTTTGTCCAAGCTAATATTCAAAAACCACTGAACCGATTGCAATACAATTTGGTGAAAGTGTATTTCTTGGTCCAGATTAGGAGACAGGATATTTTTTATCTCGATAAATGACCCTTATTTTTTTATTTGTAAATTTAAAATGTTTTATACGAGTTCACCTCTACAGTTTTAGTTCATTTAATCCATCTAGTTATAAAATATCCTAAAATAATGTTTATCAAACATGTCATTTATATACGTTTATATTTTTATTAGTATTTACAGTAAATTGTACACATACTTAGTATTTTTTTGTTGCTTTTTGTTGTAATTTTGCTTAGTTGAGGAGATATGTTGTGGAATGCAATTTTTAGATTCCCCATTTCTCTAATAACATCTTTATCAACGTCTGTTTTGCCTTGCAATTCTTAGAAGGCACAGATTAAAGCGAAATTTTGAATTTGGTTTCGAAAATTAGTTTACGGATTTTATTATCAGATGTCGCTATTTGCGTCCATACGAAGCCATGTTAGAGTTGCTTCCTAAGACAGAAAAGATTTATTTTCACGTTCAGAGCAACTGCGAAAGCCGTTCTGATGAGGCCTATTAGGCCGAAATACGTATAAGCGGATACGCAGGCCCCCTGTACGTAAAATTAGATCTTAACTGTCTTTTCCTTTTTTGACTAAAAGTTTGTTTTGTAATTCTAACTTTCCAAGTTTCTTATATAAGAAATTATTTTAATTATTTTTTTTGTTAAATTTAAATTTAATTAATTTAGTCATTGTTAAAAGTATGCCAATATTATGCATATTAGCTTACAACTTTACATTTAAATATTTAATTACTATTTATTTGCTTCAAAACTAGTTAACTTCACTTACAATACTAAGTAATAGAAGAAGACCTGTCAGACTTTAACCTACAATAGCTTGTCAAATTTACATCTTCAAAATCTAGTAGACAACAAAAAACTAACTTTTTTACCAGTTCCTCTTCAAATAAGCGATGTAGTACCAATAAGTGCCCCTTTTTCAATTTAATGTCTGTTTTGTGTTCTGTTTGTCCCTAAGTGTCTTTGATTGTCCTTAATTGTTTTAATTTTATTATTTTTAATATATTTGACATCACAATTTTCTGACAAAACAGAAACCAAATTCAATTTATCAAAATTTGATAATTACAAGTTAAAGCAATTGCACACCCACAAAATTATACATCTAACTTTATTCATTGTCATATATCTATCCTTTTAAAAAAATTTAATAAATTAACACGTATTTCTAAAATATATTTATGGAATAAATGTAAATAACTTTTAACAATTGAAATAACATAAAACATCACTTTCATTTAACAAACAATTACATAATACCTACTTCCTATTTCATTTGTTAATATCTCTCCCCTCAAGATTTTCCCCGCTAATTGTCAAAACAGTTACAATAAAACCAATGATTACCCATTACCAGCAATCCAGGATAGTTTGAACTATGTTTTCTGAATCATTAATTAATAATTCGTGTACCAGGATGTAAATAGTATTTTGGTTATTTACTAATTTATTTTAACTCAATAGATTATCTTATACCAATTTGTGGGTTTTTACTTTGTCTGCCTCATCAATTTTATTCATATTAATAATCACAGACATGTAATATTGGCATAATTACTCTTATTGTTATCTTTATAAGACAGCACCCTAATATGGGCTTTTGTAATTTCAGCAATTAATTTACCTGGTACCGTTAGACCTGAAGATGCTAAGTAAAGTGTAGTAAGCGAAACCGGTCGTTTTGGTGGTAAAATTAAATTGCTTGTGAGTAAGTCTTATTTCATTTCTTTTTACCTATTTGAAATGGACTCACACAGGCAACACATTCATGATTTTAATAAATTAGTCTTAGGTGAAATTGGGACCTATATTACTATCAATGTGTCAGCATTCAAACTCCCTCTATAAAAATTTATCAATTACAATATGAATCCACCGTTAAATATCCAGTCTGTCCCAACAATATACTTATAATTATAAATTTTTTGTCATACACATACATGGTTCTATAAAATTAGTACGTGGACATGAAGGTAATCGTGACGGCGTGGAAGTTCAGTTTTGTTTTCTTTGTTTACCCCAATTGTGATAACCTATCCGTGGATCAGTACTGTTTGTCTATTAAAAATGTCTTCATTGGCTCTTAAACCAGAAGCGAGTGACCTTCTATAGCCATTATCATATTTTTATCTTAGGTATTCATCTAAATAATATAAGAGATAGCACTATGTAATTTTATGACTCAAATTTGCTTAATGACTAAAGTTTAAGCCACAAAAATCTATATTTTATTTGTTAAACGTTTTTGTTTTGTTAAAAGTATTTAATTTTTAGTTTTTTAATAAAACATCCTTAATATGAAAATTACTTAAACTTAACTTGTGTTATTATATAGTATATAAAAATATTCCAAGTTTGCTGTACACAGTAAGGTTATTCCAAATACTTCCAACGTGGATGTATTTCAGTTGCGGAAATGGAGAAAATACCCGAGCGTAAAATGGCTTAAACCTCTTTTGCTTTTTCTCGCAAAGAAAATTCCACAAATTATCATCCACCTACAAGTTTTCTCCGACAGTAGAGATCTAAAAAAGTAAAAACTCACTGAAAGCTCAGGTACAAATGAACCAATTACTTAGAGCTCGGTGTCAGCTATTTCTTTTGATGTCGTTTTATTGACTCTAATGGTGGTAAAAACTATTGAATTAACTTTTAGTGCAGTTTTTTCCATCAAATATATAAAAAATCAAGGTACAAACTATCTATTTATATATTTAAACAAGTTTAAAAACCTTAACTTAGAGTATCTAAATTATAATTCTATGACTACACCACCAATCTTTTTTTACTTATTTTTTAAATAAGTAAAATAATTACCTTTAAAATTAGCATAAGAGTATAACAAATCCAATCAATATAAATAAATATATACAAACAAATAAATATATACAAATAAAGGCCCGTTTTCACACTACGTCTTATTGTACGTTTTGTGGGTCATATAAAACGTACGACAAAATGTACGTTTTGTCCAGTGTATACACACTACGTTTTTCCTTTCGTTTTCTACCTTATTTCTAATTTAGAGTCTTGAGTTGTGTGAAGTTTGTTTAGTGTTTTTTTTTTATTATGGAGGAAACACGGCTGCTTTCTTTTATTTTTTCAACTATAAAGATACTACGACTGAGGAAAAAGGGGATAAAGAGGGAAAAGACAAGATGGTCAAGAGAATGGGCTTCTAAAAAGAAGCCAGTATTCCCACGTCTCGTTACTTAAAGAGGCGAACCAGATGATTGGCGCAATTATTTGCGAATGGACACCTCAGCCTATTGTCAATTGCTAGAGTTGGTAACACCATACATTTTGAAATAAGACGCCTCATGAGAAAAGCCATTACACCCCATGAAAGACTCACAGCAACTCTCAGATATCTTACAACAGGACGCAGCGTCAAGGACTTGGAGTTCACAATCATAATATCCAAACCAGCGTTAAGCCAAATAATTCCTGAAACCTGTAATGCAATCTACTTGGTTTTAAAACATAACTACTTAAAAACTTTTATACAATTCATTAAATTCCCCGAGAAAATCGTGGGTGCATTGTCGCAAATCTGACATTATTAGGCTTTTTTTGGGAAAAATGAAACGAACTGCAGTGGAACTAGTCGTCAAATAAGTCAAGATCGGACGACTTGTCTGAACATGTATTTTCACGTAACGTTTTATCCTATCAGTTCTCGCAAAACTATGCTTCTCCCATCATTTCTACGATCTGACCTTGGATTTAATTTCGATTCGACAAGACGTACTTTTTGCTGTTTACATGCCACGTTTTATTGTATAGGATTTGTCCTATCCAGCAAAACGTACAATAAGACGTAGCGTGAAAACTGGCCTTTATAGTGCAAAACTTATCATGAGTAATCTTTAAGCCCATTACTATCAGATACTTTTATGGATCATCTAGAAACAAAGATTTTAAAACATCATGTATTCAAAATAGTTTTTATATTGGTGGAGATACGTGGACGATATACTATTTTGTTTTACAGGACCTAACAGACAATCTGACCAATTCTTATTTTATAGTAATTCACTTCATAGTCATATTAAATTTACAATAGAAACAGAACAGAATCAATCCACAAATTTTATAGATTTAAACATTATCAGATTTCAAAACAAACATAAGTTTTCCATATTTCATAAACCTACCCATACTGAAACGACTATACACAATTCATCATCCCATCATATACAATATAAATTGGCAGCCTATCATAGCATGTTACATAGAGTAATAGAAATTTACATATTATAAAACTACTACGAAATAGAATTGAATATCATTAGACAAATAGCAGTAAATAATGGCTACAACGGACAGACAACAAAATTTTAAATGAAAAACTGCATAAGAAATCCCTGAAATTAGTCTTTCCACCAACAGAGAAAAATCCCAATAATTTCTGCTCGATTACATACACAGGCAAGATATCATCAAAAATAGCCAAACACATAAAAAAGAAAGGAATAACGCCAGATTTCAGAATAAACAAAAACTAAAGCAAATATATTAAAAACAACAAGAGCCAAAAGAAAAAGCACTTACACAGTGGTGTATACAAACTTACATGTGGCGACTATCCAAAAACTTACATCGGTCAAACTGGTAGAAGCTTTAACAACCGTATAGCAAAACACAAAAGGGCTTTCAATAATAGAAAAACAGATTCTACGTACACACTTCACCTTCAAGATCAAAATCATTTTTTTAATAACCAATTTCAAATTCTTCATATTAAAATAAAGGCCTTAAGCTATCAATACTAGAATTTATGAAAAATACCAAATTACAGAAATACAGATATAATTCTGAATGACCGACTTAAGACAAACAGTTCTTCGCTCCTCAACTTATTCAGATAAAGACTATAAAGTGTTATACGCCTAACAAAAAGAGCTCACTTGAGAAAGGAATTCTGCAGAAACAGCTGCAGTGATTATACATTATAATAAAATTTGTGAAAGTGTTGAAAACAAATGTTTTTTAGTGCTTTATTACTTAATAAAATGAACTTTCATCACGTAATGGTCGAATCCATCACATAGTAAAAGAATTGAATGGCTCCCGCCAGTAACGTTCTAAGCGACATAATGTTAAAATCGGGTTTTCTATTCAGAAACGTTCTATACGATATCCCAGACATGGCAAAGGGATTTTCATGTTGTTATCATAGAGGTTGTCAGCACTGTGACTAGCGTTGCTTGCCACTTTTCGGACATTCGCTCACTGGTTTAGAAATGTGCGTAAGGTTTTAGAAATGCAGAGGAACCTTATTTAACTGAGAAGAGGAAGCCTAAGCCAGGAAAACTTTCTCCACATGAGGTGAGTGCAGTAACGTTATAAGCGCCATGTTTCATAATATTGTGCATTTTTTAAGTTTTCAGTTTTTGCTTTTAAAACAGCGTTATTTAACTTAAGCTTTACAACTCATGTCAAAACGCTGAAACAGTTATAGGCATTTTCAATTTTAACCAATAAATAACCTTTTTTGGAACCACTGTGTCATAATTTGTTTGGGTTTTAGGGTAGAGTCTGCAGCTGCCAAAACCATTGTGGGGACATTCAGGATGAAGACAAAGTAGTTTTGTTCCAGGAATTTTACAAACTCGACTACAACGGCCAGTCATCGTATCTAAATGAGGTTTGCATTAGGAAAAAGTTAAGTTCAGGAAACCACTGAATGATGGTCGTGGGACCCATGGTAATCGACCAAACCGCATTTCCTATGAAAATAGGGATCTTGTTATGAGCCATGTAGCTTTATTTTCTTTACAAGATAATCATTATTCTAGACCTCAAAGTAGCAAACAGTGTTTGTCACCTGATTTAAGTGTATATAGAATGTGGAACCTTTTTAAGGAAAAATACCCTGGTACAAGAGTTAATTTACACTACTATCGGAACATGTTTAAAACAAAATTTAATTTAAGATTTGGTGTCCTGCGCACAGATACTTGTAAACAATGCGACTATTTTTTCATAAAAATGAAGTCAACAACAACAGCTAACAATGCTGTGTTTAATCAAATAGAGATAGAGAGTCAATTGCATCATGCTAGAGCTGCCGGTGCATACAAGACTCTAGCAAATGACAAAAAGACAGGTGAACTTAACAAAGACACTATTGTACTTTGTGTTGACTTGCAACAGGTGCTGTATTGACCAACTCTAAATCATGGAGATATCTTTTACCAAAGACAGCTATCGTGCTACAACCTATGTGACCATGACCAGGGCAACAAGAAAGCAGTGATGTTTCTTTGGGACGAAACTAAAGGAAAACGAGGCTTTGCAGAAATTGCCTCATGCATCCTTGCATATGTCACCCATCATTTTGCCCCCTTAGAAGATAACATGACCCCTAACTTAATCATACAGTCAGATCGTTGTACAGGGCAGAATAATAACTGGAAAATGGTAGCACTTATGCAACAGTTTGTTGTAAATAAATTTTTCACTACTGTGGAAGAGAAATTCTTTATAACAGGACACAGCTTTTTACCCTGTGATAGGGACTTTGTCCTGATTGAGCGTCATAAGAAATCTGCAATGGTTTATGTTCCTTTCCAGTGGGTAGAAGTAATTACAGCTGCTTCAAAAAAGTTTTCTGTCTATTTAATGTCTACTGAAAGCTTGAAAGATTTTAGCATTATTGAAAATTTTCTGAGAACAGTAAACTTTCGAATAACTCATTTTGTGTGGTTCAATCTGACACATGATGATCCAAGTTCATTGCAAGCCAGAATTTCCAACAACATCCTTCAGCCATGGTATACTCAATGCCTTGCAAAGAAAGCAGCAGGAAGGAGGAACGTCAATCTCCCTCCAATAAAAGTCGCAACATTTCGTAGACTTTATGAAGGACAACTTCCAATAAATAAAAAAAAGAAGGATCTCATATCAATGATGCCATTATGTGCCTGAGGAATTAAGGGAATTTTATGAAAACATATCTGTTTATGACCAGGACTAAGCGACAGTCGCTTCTTTTTTGTTTTTTTCACTTCCTGAAAATTTTTTAAACTGCACTTGTAACGTTACTGAAGGGACCCATTCAATTATTTTTACGTGTTCTTTAATCTTTTATGGTAAGTTAGGTTAGGTTAAGCTTGAGCTCTTACGTGGTCGTTCAATACTCTCTTTTAAACACGCAATTAGTTTCGAATAAATTTTACTCTTAATGTTCATTCTTAGTGTTCATTTTAATATATTTAAAGTTTTAAGATCCCGTTTCATTTCACTAAATTTTTTTCGTACAGTCGAAGCAAGATTCTTGTATATTTATCCAGTCAATGTGAAATAAAAGTGAGAAGTGAAGAGAAAATGTTTCCAACAGGGAACGGGCCAGTATCAAATGATTTTCAGTACCCTACAGTGCAGTTTCCAACTGTAATGCAGAACGAGCCTTCAAATCTAATACATCAGTATTACCAAGTAAGTCAAATAAATACTCAAGATCCACCATTGTGCTAAAATCAACCAACAATCAACCAAATAATATCTTTTAATAATTATCAACAACAATGTCAGGTACAGCCAGTAGTTGCCCAGTAGATCAACTTTTCTCATTCTACATTAAACTCTCAAGCTAACTTAAACTTAAAAAACAATCCAGAAACACAGAATGAATATGATTCGATGTCAGATGAAGAACATGAAGACTCTCAAAATAATACACACTCATGGCAAACAATAAGATCAAAAAGAAAAAGTCTTAAACGTCAAGATGCAAGAGAAGGAGAAGCTCCAATTACACTCTCAAATAGGTTTCATCCACGTCCACAGAAAAACTCCGTAAATGATTTTCATATATGGCGTGAATGACTATCGTAAAATAATAAATAATTTAGCTTAAGTAGTAGAAGTAGAAACGTACTACACTAAAGCCTTAACAAAAAACACAATAAAAATTTTACCAAAGACACCTGAATCCTATAGAAATCTAATACATCACGTACGAGAGGAGAATATCGTCCACCATACATACTAACCTAAGAAAGACAGAGCATACAGAGCAGTTATTTGAGATCTACACCACTCTTTTCCGATAGATGAAAATAAAACCGGAAATCCATCAAAAAGGTCATAAGGTACGAACGTTACAAATGTCAGACACAGATTGAGCCGTGAACCATTACCATTATTTTTTGTGGAGTTCGAGCCTCAAACGAATAACAAAGAAATATTTGAACTACACTATATACAACATTGTGAAATAAGGGTTGAACCACTGAGAATTAAAATAAATACACCACAATATACATAATGTCAAGAATATGGTCACACTAAAACTTACTGTGCAAAACTATATAATTGGGTAAAATGCGCTGGATCACAAAACACAAAGGACGGCAATAAACCAAAAAACACGCTAGCAACTTGCACTAACTGCAATGAAGACCATCCTTCTAATTACAGAGGATGTTCTGTTGCTACCATTCTTCCAATTACAGAGATGCTACCATTGGAAACATAAAGGCAGATAACAAAAATAACAACAATGAATTAGCAGGCAAACTATCAAATTTCCTAAACGAATTCAAAAATATGTTGTTTTAATTCTTAAACTAAAATTGCATGATTTTAACCATGTTAACTACAGTCATTAACAAAATAACAAAATAGCTTTCAAGTCACTACAAATTGTGTCGTGGAATGCTAATGTCATTTCAAACCGTATATTAGAGATATCACTGTTTTTAAAAATGTGTAATATAGACATTTTATTAATATCTGAAAGCCATGCCACACAAAGAACGGTTATTAAGATACCTTACTATACTGTGTATTATGCAAATCATCCAGACGGAGGAGCACATGCAGGTTCTGCCGTTATTATTAAATCAAAAATTAAACACTATGCAGTCCAACCTTATATTACGGAAAAAATTCAAGCAGCAATCATTAAAATCGAAACAAATACCTCCCTCAATGTATCATTAGTCTACAGCCCACCTAGACATCCAATTTCAAGCGAAGAGTATCATGATTTCATACAAACTCTTGGATCCAAATTCAAAGTAGCAGGAGACTGGAATGCCAAACACACCACATGGGGTTCCAGAATAATTATGCCTAAAGGTCAAGCATTAATGAATATTATCCAACAAAATAACTTAAGATAATTATCTACGGGAGAACCCACATACTGGCCTACGGATGTCAACAAAATTCCAGATTTGGTAGATTTTGCTGTAATAAAGGGGATATCTGACATCCATAGTGCAATAGAGTCAAACTTCGATTTAACATCAGATCACAGTACACTAATAATAACTTTAAGTACACACATCATATAGAGAACACCACCATCCAAACTGACAACTAAAGAAACAAACTGGGATGTTTTCCAAAATTCTGTAAATACAAAAATTATCCCCCTTTATATAAGAGAACTGTTAGCAGAAAAATAAAAAAAAGCTCGACGCATATGGCAACAAACGAGAAATCCACTAAATAAAACGTACCTTAACAAAAAACGGCTCTTTCCAGTTTTATGTTTCGAACCTTTCACATGAAGACCACTCTATATGGAGAGCTACAAAAAAATTTAAACGACCGACAATAACAAATTCACCTTTAAGAAAAACAAATATGACCTGGGCCCGCACAAACAAAGAAAAACAACAGTATTCGAAGAGAATCTTGCAACTGTATTCGCAGCACCAGATACTAATAACGATGAAGATGATGATATAAGAATGTACCTCGAAACTCCATGTCAACTATCTCTTCCTCTGACAACATTTACTCCGACAGAGGTTCGACAACAAATAAAAATGCTAAATCCTAAGCAAGCTCCTGGCCATGATTTGATAACAGAGGAATTACTTCAGAAGCTACCGAGAAAAGCAGTGGTGTTATTAACAATAGGTAATATACAACAGAATACTACGTCTTTCCAATACAATGGAAATTTGTTTAAGTTACTATGATTCCGAAACCTGGTAAGCCCGCAACGCAAGCAAATTCATATCGCAATATAAGCCTACTCCCAATAATGTCAAAAGTATTAGAAAGGCTGCTATTACATAAAATTGAGCAAGTTGTTCTCATAAACGAAATTATACCACAACACCAATTCGGATTAAGACGTGAACACTTAACCGTCCAACAATGCCACAGAATAGTAAATATAATTAAAACAACTCTCGAAGAGAAAAAGTTTTGCGCTGGAGTGTTTCTAGATATACGACAGGCATTTGATAGAGTATGGCATGAAGGTCTCCTCTATAAATTGAAATTACACCTAACAGACAAACTATACTTTATACTAAAATCATATCTTACTGACCGTTACTTACAAGTCATAATTGAAGACAGCTACTCAAATTACCACATCATACAATCTGGAGTACCTCAAAATACTTGGGCCCATTTCTGTAACTGATATTTACAGCAGACGTTCCAATCAGCAATGATACCTTCTTAGCTACATTTGCCGATGACACGGGAATCTTGGCAGTGGATATTGACACTAATGTAGCGTCACAAAAAGTACAAAATCATTTAGATCAATTACAAAATTGACTTAAGCAATGGAAGATCAATGTTAATGTCAGCAAATCAGTACAAATTTATTTTACAACAAGAAAATCCACATGTTCACAAGTTTATATTAATAATACTCTCATTCCTATAAAACCAGTTGTCAAATATTTGGGATTGCACCTGGATGAAAAACTAGCATGTTCAACGTACATTAAAACTAAACGGAAACAACTAGATCTTCTTCTTCTTCTTCTTCAGTGCCTTATCCGGTCCGGATGTTGGCGATCATCAAGGCTATCATGGTTTTGTTGATTGCTCTGCGAAACAGCTCCGCTGAGGTCATCCCAAACCATCGTCGGAGATTTTTCAACCACGAGATACGACGGCGTCCCGGTCCTCTTCTGCCAAATACTTTACCCTGCATAACAAGTTGAAGAATTCGATATTTTTCTTCGTTCCGCATCACGTGGCCGAGGTACTCAAGCTTGCGTTGTTTAATTAAATTAAGCACTTCTTTTTCTTTTGTCATGCGCTGTAGGACCTCAACGTTGGTGACATGGTCCACATAAGATATTTTTAGTATCCTTCTGTATATCCACATCTCGAAGGCTTCGATTCGTTTTTCAGTGGCTTGCGTCAGTGTCCAGGCTTCAACTCCATACAGTAACACTGGAAGAACGTAGCACCTCACTATTCGCATCTTGGTTCCCAAACTGAGATCACTGCAGCACAGCAAGGATCTCAACTTAATAAATGTAGACCGTGCCATTTCAATTCTGGATCTAATCTCTTGAGCGTAGTCCCATTGTACGTTGAGGGTAGTTCCGAGGTAAGTGAATCTGTCGACTCTCTGGATCTCTTCGCTACCTGCCATTAGTGCCCCGGGATCTAAATTTGTACGGCTGACAACCATGAATTTGGTTTTCTTAATATTAAGGTTGAGTCCGTATGTTACGCTTACAGTTCGCACTCGGTCTAGTAAGGCCTGCAGATCGTTTAGGCTGGTTGCTAGTAACACAGTGTCATCGGCGTAGCGGATATTATTGATGTATTCACCGTTCACTCGGATTCCCATGTCTAGGTTTGTGAGGGCTTCATTAAAAATCTCCTCAGAGTATATATTGAAAAGAGTCGGCGATAGCACACATCCTTGTCTTACTCCTCGCATGATCTTCACTTGGTCGGTCAGCTGGTCTTCGATCTTGACTTGAGCACGCTGGTTCCAGTATAAATTCATGATGATCCGAATGTCCTTCTCATCCAATCCAACTCTTTGTAGTGCGGTGACCATCTTCTGGTGCTGACAACGGTCAAATGCCTTGGCGTAGTCAATAAAACAAATATAGACATCACAACTGACATCGCGGCATCTCTGAAGTAGGACTTGTAAGGTGAAAAGTGCTTCACGTGTACCCATAGAATTGCGGAATCCGAATTGCATTTCACCGACATTTTCTTCGCATTTCTTGTAAATTCTGACATGTATGATTTTAAGAAAAATTTTAAGTGCATGACTCATAAGACTGATAGTTCGGAAATCTTCGCACGTTTTCGCAGATCGTTTTTTTGGTAGCGTTACAAATGTTGACAATAGCCATTCCTCTGGGATATTACCTGAATCGTATATGGCGTTGAACAGTTCAGTTAACTCCTTCGTGCTCACTTCACTCATCACCTTAATAAGTTCAACGGGTATTTCGTCCGGACCTGTAGCCTTACCATTCTTAGACTGTTGTAAAGCAGCCTTTACCTCGCTTTCTAGAATTGACGGCCCTGTCATGCAATTTATTTCCGGAAGGTTGCCGCGGTCGTCCCAGAAAAGTTCTTCGATATATATTTTCCAGGTAACCAACTTCTCATTCACTGTCGTCGCCAGATTACCGTCTTTATTTATGAGGAGGTGTGTGTTTCTCCTCTTGTATTGACCAGTGGCTTCACGAATCCTTCGGTGGATATTTATATGATCGTGTTTCTCTTGGAGCTCCTCGATTATTTTACATTTTTCTTGCATCCATGTCTAGATCATGCAACTAGATCTTAAGCTAAAAAATATGAACTGGCTATTTAACAAGAGGTTTCAGTTATCTCTTGAAAATAAACTGCTTCTGTACAAAGCTATACTTATACCAGTTTGGGCATATGGAATAGAACTATGAGGCTGTAGTAAACCTTCAAATACGAAGATACTTCAAACATTGCAATCCAAAATACTCCTTATGATAAGTAAAGCTCCATGGTATGTATCTTTCCATTGATCACAATGATCTGGACATCCCATTACTTAAGGACATAATAAAGCATCACTCAATAAAATATAAAAATCGCACCACGGAACACAACAACGAACTGATAAATAACTTATTCATCCAACCACTTGCCGTAAGAAGATTGAAGAGGGTATGGCCAGAAGACCTACCGAAATAATACTTAGAGAATCACTGGACGGTACCTAACTCACGTTAATTTACTTACAGACTATTTACTTATTACTCTGTGTACCTATAGAGTAGATTGTAAACATGCAATGTAACAATAAAAAAAAAATAATTAACAGCACATACCTATCTATACCATTTTTCAAAGTAAAAACGTTGCACGTCACAATTTATACAAAGTGACGTCACTTGTATTTAAAATTTCCAGAACATTAACCCATACGAAACTATACAATTTTTCATAGGCGTCAACAAGGTATAATAATAAAAAAAATTTAATCATAATTATATTGGAAATTTTACTATTCTATTGATTAAATAACCAAAAACGTTTGTTATTAATAATATAAATTTTATAAAATAACTGTTTAAGTTTAATATTCCACAAAATAATAATTTTAATTAAATAGATTAGACAATCATACGACACTGATGGCGGGAATACTTTAAATTTCACTGACAGTTCAGCGTTTGGCAAAATTGTTTAAAGTGTTGCAGCTTTTTAGAGTAACATTTTTGTTTATGTTTTGATTTCTTATAAAATTTGATCACAATATATTATAGTTGTTGTCACCTGAATTATTTTCATATTGGTTTGCTAATATTTCCGTAATTTCTGCATGTATTTCTTATTATTTTTCCATTTTGTGTTAAGAATGGAATTTTAGGAGTATATTTCCTTCCTGTAACTTGTGTGACACATTTCCAGACAACAGAAGTTGGTGTTGAACTATTTATTGAACTAACAAACTTTTTCCACGATTCTTTTCTGCTATTTTTTATAATATACCTAGCTTCTGCCCTAAGTTTTTTGTAATTTATCAGATTGATGTTTGACTTATTCCTTTTGAACCTATTGAAGGCAGATTTGTACGCTTTTATAGCTTGTTGGCATTTTTCAGTCCACCATGGGAGTGGGATACGTTTATTGTTTATTTTTATTACTCCGATGTGTTTATTGGCTACGTCAATTAATGAAGAACAGAAAATTATGCACTGTTTCATTTATGTCTGTAATTTTAATTGATGTCTGTAAGATCAATGACTGAAGTTTTTCCTGTATGGATTCTAGTCGCTCTACCGTCATTCAATAAGTTTAAGTTTTCGAGTGTCACTAACTTTTCCATCTCACTACCTTAAGTGTTAGTACTTGTTGATCCGCATATTTGATTATGACTGTTAAAGTCCCCAAATATTAAACGTGGAGTAGAAATTTCGTTCAAAATAAGAGTCAAATCGTGTTCATCTATATTTTTCTCGGACGGTTTATAAACACAGGACACGTATACTTTTTGAAGTGTAAGAATTTCTACTACAACTAGTTCAAAATTCTTCGCGTTTATCTGTATTTCTTTAGCTTTGTAATTTTCATGTACATATACTGCTACACCTCCACTAGCTTTAACTAGGTTTTGCTTATTTTTATTAAAACATTGATAATTTTTGAAGTTGTGCGCATGTTGATTTTTAAAATTAGTTTTCTGTAGGCACAGGATAGATGGTTTTATTTCTGACATTAGTGTTTGTAATAGTTCGAAGTTGTTGTAAAATCCATTAATATTCCATTGCAAAATTGTTGTATTGCTAGTTCAGATAAATTGTGTGATCAGTGTTCTTCTTATTCTTGTACTTAAACTTTATTGAGATGTATTTTCTGTATATGTTTTGGATCTGCTTAAAGGATCTTTTGATCCCAGCGCATTTTCGAAAAAGTCTACGGCTTGATTGAATGTTACTGGTTGACTTTTTTGGTGCGTCTAATTAATTCTAAGAAACCGGTGTTCTGTTTTTGTTTAGACGATTTCTTGATTTTGATTTACAGGATTTTTTGTCACCGGTTCGATTAGATTCAATGAAAGATGGAAAGAGAAGCTTAAGCAAACCAATGCAGAGGAAATAATAAAAATAGAAAATTTAAGAGATAACTCCATAAAATCAAAATTCATGTCAATTTATATAAAAAAAAGGCTAGAACAGAAAATACAAATGGAGAATATCGAAAATGAAAGCAATGTAGAGACTAGCTGGAGAGAACTTAAGAAAAATATTCTGGACGCTGCCCGTGAAGCCCTTGGAACGAAAATAATAAACAAAAAGTGGTCAACGAAAACACCATGGTTTACACTAGAGGTTAAACAAAAATGTCACCAAAAAGAGAAAGCTTTCCTAAAATATAAGTCAGAAAAAACGAATGAATCCTATGAAGAATATAAAAGAATAAGAACTGAAACTCATTAATTGGTAAGAAAAGCAAAAACAGATTACCGGGAAAGATTCACAAAAGGACTAGAGATGGATTTCTATGGACAACAGAAACAAGTATGGCGCTTCATAAGACAACAAAGAAGCGAAATGAAAGAACTAGTTGAAATAGAACACATACAAGAGGATACATGGGTGGCCTTCCTGACAAAAATGTTTAAAAAACAAAACGAAGAACCTTTACCAGAAACGCCAAATATAATAACTGGGGAAAAAACCGAAATCTCCCAAAACGATGTGAAATAAGGAATAAACAAATTAAAGAACAGATAGTCACCAGGAGAAGATCAAATACCAAATAAACTCTTAAAATATGGAAATATGGAGGTGATCAGCTTGTACAGCAACTGCAACTTCTTATTAATAAAATAATCACCACGAACAGAATACCAGATGAATGGAGGAGAGCGATCATGGTGATGTTCTTAAAAAGGAGATAAGAAGGACCCCAATAATTATCGAGCAATAAATCTATTAAATACAACACCCAAATTGACAACAAGAATAATAGCGACAAAAATAAACGAACGGAAATCTCTGCAAGAGGAACAGCAAGGATTCCGGACAGGAAGATCATGCACGGATGCAGTTTTTGTAATAAGACAAATAAAAGAAAAGTCGCTGGAATACAACAAACCAGCATATATGTGTCTGATAGATTTGAAGAAAGCGTTTGATAGAGTGAAAATTCGGGACGCGATATATTTATTATATGAAGAGGAAATATCACTGGATTTAGTAAAAACCATTGAAAATATATATAAAGATAACATAGCTATGATAAGATGTAAAGGAAAACTATCGCAACCTCAAATCAAATCAAATATGAAACCGGCATTAGACAAGGAGATTTGCTGAGCCCATTAATATTTAATCTGATAATGGATGAAATTATAAAGTTAAAAAAAGAAGAGGATATAGAATGAGAGAAAAGGAAATAAGGATAATATGCTACGCCGACGACGCCATAATAACAGCCGAAAATGAAGATGACCAACAACGATTAATTAAAGAATTCGAAGATACGGCGCTCATATACAACATGGAGATCTTAACAGAGAAAACTAAAGCGATAGTGATATCAGCGGAATCGAGACGATGTAAACTAGTCGTAAATAACAAAATAATAGAACAGGTGATGAAAACTGAATACTTGGGAATATAACTGTCAAGCTACGGAAAAGTGGAAGAAGAAGTACAAAAACAAGTAAACATTGCAAACAGAGCAGCAGGATGTCTCAACAACACAATCTGGAGAAACAAATACCTCACAAAGGAAACGAAAACCAGGATATATAAATCAACAATAAGACCGATAATGACGTACACAGCGGAAACAAGAGCAGATACGGCGAAAACACAAAGACTACTGGAAACAACAGAAATGAAAGTCTTTCGAAAAATAACAAGCCAAACTCTAAGAGACAGAGTAAGAAGTAAGGAAATACGAGCGAGATGTGGTATAGAGGAAATAAACGCGTGGACCAAAAGAAGAAAAGTGGAATAGAATCAACACATTGAAAGAATGAGAGAAAATAGAATAGTACGAATAGCAAGAGACAAATCCCCAAATGAAAGAAGATAATTGGGACGGCCGAGGAAAAGATGGTCAGACAACGTCAATTGAGGCTAAAAACCGAAGTAAAACAGGCATTAAGCCTATTTATAAAGTAGGAAGAAGAAGAAGAAGGATTTTTCGGTAAAGTAAACGCATCTTCTATTTGCGATACACATGATGGATAGTTATTTCGGAAGCTGTTATTTTTATATGTGTTTTTCCCGTGTTATCTTTTAGCTTTTCTGTGAAGATGGGATTAGGGATGTGGGTAATGATATTTTAAGGATTTGTGTTAACTGAAAGTTTTAAATTTTCGGAAGTTTTAGAGCTGTCAGGGACTACTGGAGGAAATGGATATGGTTGAATTTCTTTTGGTACGGGTTGTGTGAGTGAACTAATTTGTTCTTGAGAAATATATTGTGTGTCGTAATGTATAATTGTAGTGCGATTTGGACAATTATTAGAGCTATGACCATGTTGATTACAATTATAACATGCTTGACTTTCGTGTAATAGGAAAATACGATAAGGAGTGTTTTCATGAGTAATAATAATAGAAGTAGAAACAACATTTTCTACAGGAGAAATGTACACGATACGCCTAAAACTTAAAACATGCTTAAGATTGGGGTGCTGTGTTCCTA
The DNA here is from genome assembly GCF_040954645.1 of Diabrotica undecimpunctata. Taxonomy (NCBI): domain Eukaryota; kingdom Metazoa; phylum Arthropoda; class Insecta; order Coleoptera; family Chrysomelidae; genus Diabrotica; species Diabrotica undecimpunctata. The sequence continues at coordinate 736,435 of NW_027311902.1, read as the reverse complement.
TTTTTAGATAAGTTATGGGAGAAGTTAATTTTAATCCTAATTTGGTAAGTTCCTCTTCTATAAACTGATCTGGTATCGATGGGCACAAGTTAGACAGTAATAGCCTTTAATTGGGTGTGATTAGTCTGCGGATGGGAAGTTGTTCATCTTTGATTTTTATTGTTCCGTTGCATTTGATCAGAAATTTGTTTACGCAATCTTCGCTGGATAAATATTCACATATTCTGTTGTTTGTTCTTCTGGATGCAAATATAACGTCTTCCGGTTTGATAATGGCTCCAATTTTTATAAGATAGTCTTCCAATTTGACTTCATTTATTGACGCTACGATTACTGCTTGTTTCTTTGAAGGGTGTGATGATTTCTTTTATTGACTGGTAACTGATGAGTATGATTTTGGTGTGTAAGTGGTAGGTTGAGATATGGAAACTTGAACTTCATCCATTGTTAAATAAAAATTTTACCATTTGTGACAAAACTAAGGCCGACCCTGTTTTGTCAACCAGTTTGGTGATTAGCGACCGGTAGCCTTAACCAGATTTCGATAAAACGAAAAATTTCAGTAAATACTCTTGAGTATTATTTCAAAATATCGATAAAAAAAGTACTCACTCAGGTAAATTTCATTAACACTAAGATAGGTACTTTAATACTTTGGTAGAAGTGTAAAATATTATAATTATTGTTAGTTTTTACCTTTTAAAATGAAAACACTTCGGAACCAGCTGAATAACGTGGTGTGTTAAATCGTTGCCAGAGTCGAGCTTCTATTGTAGAAATTTTTTTTATAGCCCTTTTTCTATCCGAATTTTCGAATAAAGGCCTCTCCCATTTCTCTTCCTCTTGGTCTCTTCGCATCGTACGGTCGCCAGTTTCCGACTTCTTTGTTCCATCTACCATCTTCATTGTAGAAATTATTTACTATAATTTTTTATTAGAAATATATACTTATTATTTTACTCGTAACAGAAATATTACACATTTTTTTATTTTATTGAATTTTAATTTGTCTGTATACTCGTATTATACCTATATTGTAATACATGAAAACCAAAATATTTCCTCGAGACATAACGAATAACATTATTCAAATTGAGAAGCAGGAAGAAGCCTTTGACGGCAGGTATCCTTTACCTGTTTTGAAGTTTCATATTTAGATATAAGGATATATTTCCATTAGTGTTACAATATTACATTAGATATATTATGACAGTTAAACATAGCCGTGGAATATTCATTTTGGAATAAAATCATATAGTTTTTATCATATAACAAATATCTGAAAAACATCTTATGTTATATTTGCTTATCGTGAAAGCATTTCCCGTGACGTAAAATCGTTTGTAATTTGCAAGTTTAAATTCAGCTTTTTGAATCGATCAAAATTGAAATTTTATGTTATAGGTTTTGAAAAAATGGCAACTTACAATGGAAATTCTATAGCGACCGATCAATGGAAGTGATACATTTTATTGATCGAATTTTTATTGAAAGAATGGTAAAAAAGGCAAAAATCGCTCCAGTTTTATTTATTGAAAAATATAAATGACTTCGTATGCGTCAAAATGGAAAAATTTCATACGAAAGCTACGATATTTAACTCTAAAAAAAAGTTGTTCTAAAAACATTTTAATCTTTGTCGATAGGACACTCTGATCAAAAGAAATTGTATTTTTACTGTCGAGTTGATACAAAATTTAGGTACAAAATTATTATAAATCGATGTTTTCTGTTTTCCCCTACGATGGGGGTTTTAGGGGGTCTAGGATCGGGAGTAGGAGAGGCAAACATTTTTGCATCTTTTTTGGGGTCCTGAAATTATAATTTTCATCAAAATTCAGATTTTTCGTTTCGTAGAAATCGAATTTCTGGCGACTGGACTATCGTATTTTTCATATAAAAATGCGTGCACACGTCACTTATATTTAAAATTTTTAGAACGTCAACCTTAGAGTTCAAATTTTCCTAACACAGGTAATAATACGAAACCCATACGGAACTGTAAAATGTAATCATCATTATATTGGGAATTTTAGAATTATATTGATTATATAACCAAAAACATTTGTTATTACTAATAATATAAATTTTATGAATTAACTCTTTAAGTCTAATATTCCACAAAATAATAATTTTAATTAAATATATTAGATAATTGTACGCAACAGCAACGAGAATATTTTAAATTTTTTGACAGTTTAGAGTGTGGCAAAATTGGTTAAAATGTTGCCGCTTTTTTAGAGTAAGAATTTTGTTTATGTTTTGATTTCTTACACAATTTGATCATAATATATTCTATATTATTGAATTGTACTTATAAATAAATATTAAATTTAGATTAATAGCTTTACAACCTAATTATTGTTGTGTATTGTGATTGTGCTATGCCAAAACAACTAAATAGTCTGTAGAAAGCTGATAAGCTTTCATATAAGATAGATTATTTTAAACAAGAAATACTGGCGGGACGTTTTTTCTATTAATGCTCTAAAAGAGGTAAGTTTAAGGGTAAGGTAAGGTACGAATGTTTTCTTATGTATTTTAGTGTGTTGCAGTAGTCTTAGAACTAGGTGTATTTACTGTTAACATAACAGTTTGACAAATAGTTGACATTTTAGAAATTCTTCACTTACTAACTATTCTGATATTTTGGCAACGCTGTGGGATTCTGACGTCGTAAAGCTTGAATAACGTACAAGCATTTTTATATGAAAAATACTATATACATATATGCCTTTTTTGACCAACTACGCATACACGTATGCAATATGTCTTAATTTATTATTTAATTAAATATTATTAAATAGTAAAACTGGTTAAGAAAGGTATTGTGTTTTATAAAAGATATTTTTTTAACAAAAAGTGTAAAAAACAAAGAAATATAAAACTAATAATGTTTCAACCTGAAATTGAAAGTAAAAGGCATTTATTACTAAATATTTTTTAAAATTTTTAACTAAAAGGATTGTGTTTTATCAGTAAAAATATGCTTATACAAAGAGAAGCTTCTTTCAACATCTACTGATGAAAAAGGACAATACTGCAACTTAGATAGTAAAGTATAAAGCCAAGATACAAATTATTTGGTTCTTTATCTTTCTAAATGCTCTTTACTGCAGTCAAGTATTTAAAGCCTGCATTTTTTATAGTACGATCCAATTGTTCCTTACTTGATCACCTCTCTATACAGCCCTTGCTGTCCAATTTTGGACATTCTTTCACCTCTCTCTATTGTAGGCAGTTTGTATCCACTTCGGGCCTGCATGTTTCTTCAAGTCATCTGACCATCTCATTTGTGGTCTTCTTCTTTTTCGTTTGTAACTATATGGTCTCCAGTGTATAATCATCTTATTCTGTCTGTCGTCTTTCTGTCTTATGGTATGTCCAGCGAACTTCTACTTAAGTTTAGCTATATGCGTTAATACATCGGTCACTTTTGTTTTGTTGCGGATCCAAGTATTTCTTTTCTTGTCTGATAGCCTGATGTTCAGCATTTACCTTTCTATGGCTCTTTAAGTATTTGCTATTTTTTCCATGTTTTACTTTGTAAACGTCCAAGTTTGAGAACCGTAGGTGAGAACAGGAAGTATACATTGGTTAAAGACTCTTATTTTTAAATTTTGGGGGTACTTTCTATTTTTTAGTATATAGGAAAGTTTTCCGAAGGATACTCAAGCCAACCGTATCCTTCTCTTTATTACTCCGGTCTGATTATCTTTATTTAATTTAACTAGTTGTCCCAAATATACATATTCTTTTTCTTGTTCTCTAGTTTTTTGTGCAATTGTAATTATTCATTCTTTTGGTTGGTTGGTCATAATTTTCGTTTTATTATAATTCATTTGTAGACCTATTCTTGTTGATTCGCTATTTAATTCATCCATCATGTTTTGTAATTCTTCCCTTGTATCTGTTATTAATACAATGCCGTCTGCATATCTCAAGTGATTTAAGTATTGGCCATGTATGTTAATACCCCGTTTTTCTCATTGTATTTTCCTCATAACGTCTTTCAAAGCTTGATTGAATAGTTTGGGTGATAGAGTGTCACCCTATCTGACTTTTCGCCGTATCTTAATGTGCTCCGTTTGTTCAACTATTTTGATGGATGTTGTTGCTTGATCATATATATTGGAAATTAAGTCCGTATTAGTTAAGTCTATTCTCCCACTTTGTAAAGACTTCTTTACTGCCCAATGTTCCACCTTATCGAATGCTTTTTCAAAGTCTACAAATGCCATATACATTGTCATTTTATATTCGTTGGCCTTTTCAATTAATATTTTTATCGTAAGCAGATGGTCGCTTGTACTGAATTCGTTTATAAAACCGGCTCGCTCTCTTGACTGGTAATTATCTAACTTAGTTGTTAATCTGTTTGTTAGTAGTTTAGTTAACAGTTTGTACATTATATTCAGTAGTCTTATGGGCCTATAGTTTTTCAGATCTTTTCTATCGCCTTTCTTAAATAGTAATAGTGTTATTGCCTAGTTCCATGTGGTGGTTACTTGATCACCTACTTTATTCTTTAGCTACACTTGTACTTTTAACAACTCTTTACTTTGCTTAACACACTGTGAATCTTCATATAAATCCAAAATTAGTTTGTTGATAGCATCGAAATGTTCTGCTTAGAATATTACTGCCCTAATCGATGTTTACCACTGGGTTACTATAGTTTAGGAGGCCTACGACTTTGTAGAAGTATCACCTAAGGCCATAATAGACTTTGTTGCTTGGCTGAAATGACAACTTTAAGCTAGGGATGAGCCACAATACACCTCTGAGATTGAGTGGAAGGGTAGTTAACGGACTATTACCGTCGGGAATATTAAAAAAATAACACATTTTCAATATTTTTTTTTTCGAACCAAACTTCTATACTGCCGTTGTGTTTCTTTTTTTCTTTACATCTAAATGAAAGGAAATTAGAAAAAGACTGTATAACTTGTACACATTTCTAAAGCATAGGTCAAATTGGCATCAGATATATATTCCCAAAAAAATTGATATTGTGAAATTTTTTATTAAAATCAGCTGAGTCTTTCGGCATGTAACATGCCATCTTCAGAGCTTTTTATACTCAACAATATTTTAAGAGACATTTTTTTTACAATTACAATAATTAAAAACTTAGTAATACCTCATGGAAAAGTAATTGTCAACACAAAATACACTAAAAAACATTAGAAGGCCGACGCCTCTGTTATAAGGGAAAAAACCCTTTTAAAAACTCTAAAAGTCACATTTTAACGGTGCTTGGTATACTAAAGTGACGAGGTAAATCAGCTGTACCAAAATTTTCTAGAAGACGAAAGTAAAACCTAATTTATTAGATATTATTCAAATTGCTGCATTTATATTTTTAAGCAATTATATATTTCTGCAGCAACCGAAAATAGATTTCTTTGGCAGATAAGCACCCGCCGCCGCTGAATAATGTTGGTCTGTTCGGTGTAACCCTTGACAGGAAATGCACGATGTATTAAAGTGACCTCTGTGAGTTTCCGTAAATAAACCCTCGACTTTATTGTGACATTACTTTGGCATGCATTTTCAGCAAGAAAATAGGAAAGTGGGTTCGGTTCAGCCAGAACGAGATATGTGACGAGAATCGAAGCCTGCAGTAAAAATATATATAAATGGAAAAAAAGATGTGTAAGGATTTGTAAGGATTATACTTTGTTAACAACAAATGAAAATCACAAATACAACGAAAATTTTAAGTGTTTTATTTCACAAGTATCTCTTGAACTGTAAAAAATACCCAGTTATGTTTGACCTCGATTTTATTTTGCTGGCGTGACTATAAAAATTGTAATCTGAATAAATTTTGTAAAAAATTTTGAATGAAGAAGAAGATGATGAAGTTTATTTATTTAAAAATAGGGAAAGCTCTAATATAAACAAAAATAGTCAATTTATGACTACATTGATACAACATAATAAGTATAGTTGTACATTTAAAATAATATCCATTAAAACACGACTGAAAAACAACTACCTAACTATTGGTGCTTTTAATATGGTCCATTAATTTGCTTTTAAATATTTGTACAGATATGCAAATTTTAACTGTTTGAAAAAGCTTATTAAAAACTGGTGATTTTGCCCATTGCATGCGACGGAGTATTCAGTCAATTGCCATCTACAGTCACTCATTAATTTTTTTAAATAATAAACTTCTCGCATGTTAACCAAGTAAATATAAATTATAATCTGGTGTACTTCTGGTCTGTCTATTATCATCTATAGTGTCATGTGATAAATTGTATGTCGCTAGACGTTTATTAATAACAACGATGCTGTGTAGTACCCTTTTGGTAGTCGCCTGGTTCATTATTTATTCTTATTATAATTGTTATAAAATGAAAATCTAAAGAAAGAAATGACAACGATGAAACAAAATATAGATAAAATAGAAATAGCCTTGGAAGCATGTCAGAAAGAAAAGAAGAAAAATAACCTAATAATGAGAGGCTTACCAATAGACACAATAGAAGCAGAGCAACTGGAGAACTTAATAGAAACAAAAATGGGAGTAAAATCAGAAATAACTAGGGTACAAAAGATAAATGAAACAATGTGTGTTATCGAATGTAAAAAATTAGAAGATAAAATGAAAATACTGAAAGCCAAGGGTAAACTAATAAACTATATAAAAGCAACATATATATATATATAAGCAACATAGAGTATATATAGAATGTGACCTAACATTAAAAGAGATAGAGATACAAAGAAATCTTAGGAAGATAGCAGCAGATGAAAAGACTAATGGGAAAAGGACAAAAATTGGATATGGTTTCATAGTTATTGAAGCCACTAAGTGGAAATGGAATCAAAAAACAAGCCGGATAGAAAAAATAACATACAATACAGAACCAACTGGTTCAAATAACTAGCTAAAGAAAACACAATAACGGACCGAGAAAAAAAACAGGCACAGAACAGTAAAAACAAATTGAAGTACAACTTAAACACAGAAAAGAACAAAACAATTTGGAAAAGGGCATCATGGAATGTGAGAGGTATAAACGGGAAGGAAATAGAACTGGGGGAAGAAATAAGAGATAAGAACATTGAAATAGTAGCTATAACAAAGACAAAGAAAAAAGGAAAAGGATTAATAATACTAGAAAACGGAATGTTACTAATATACAGTGGAGTGGAAGAAACGAAGAGAGCTCAGGCAGGAGTAGCGTGCATGATAAAGAAGGAGAGTATCACCAAAATAAAAAATTGGATATATTACAACGAACGTATACTAAGAGTAGACATAGATATGGATACAGAGAACACCAATACAAACCTAATCATATGCTATGGACCAGATGAAGACGCAACAAAAAACGAAAAGAATGAATTCTGGGACAGATTACAAGAAGTCATAAATGATTGTACAGAGAAAATTGTGATCACAGGAGACATGAACAGTAAAGTGGGGAGAGAAACAGAAAAATGGAACAATGTCATCGGACCTTATGGGGACGAAAAACTAAACAAAAATGAAAAATTACTACTCGAATTCTGTCTAGACAATAACCTGGTGATTATGAACAACATAAAAGGATACACAAGATCACAAGAGAAGTCAAATCAAGAGACGAACAATCAATTATAGACTATACCATAGTGCAAAAAACAGAGAAGAACTGGATAAGAGACGTAAGGGTAAAAAGAAGTTATGAAATTGGTAGTGACCACTATCTACTAGAAACTACATTCAAAAGCAAAAGAAAAGAAATAAAAAGAAATGAGAACATAAACAGAAAACACAAAGAAATAATAAAAATTTATAAACTAAGGGAAGAAACAACGAGAATAAGATACCCAGAAGGACTAGAGAAAGAGATGGACAATGAACATGAAATAACAGAAACAATAGAAGAAGAATGGGGAAAATTTAAAAATGCGATGATAAAAACAGCTAAATCAATATGTGGAACCACAAAAAATAACAACAGAGGGAAATGAACATCTTGGTGGAACGATGAAGTGAAAAGAGAAATAAAAGAAAAGAAGAAATTATGGAAAGAATACATCCAAGACAAAACACAACAAAAATATGAAAATTATAAGAGACAAAGAACAAAAGTTAAAGAGAAAAAAAAGTTGGGAAAAATTCGGGGAAAAAATGGAAGAAAACAGCACAGAAAACGTAAAATTATTTTACAGAACACTGAAAAACTTAAAAAGCAACAAAGAAATGAAACTGAAACAAATAATGAACAAGGAAGGAACAAAAATAAACGACGATAAGACAATAATGGAAAGATAGGGGAAACATTTTCAGCTGATACTGAATGGAAATCAAACGAGAAGGAAAGCCACAACAAGAGAGTATCCATGAGAAACACGAAAAATCCAGAAACTATAGAAAAAGAAGAACTGGAAGAAGCAATAAGAAAGCAATCAGAAATGATGAAATATATAGGAGTAAAAGCAAAAGAAAAATTGTTATACATATATAACCTAATATGGAAGAGAAAAGTAATACCCAGAGAATAGACAAATGCAGTAATTATACTTATATACAAGAAAGGAAACACAAGAGACTGTAGGAACTATAGAGGTATATCACTACTATGTATAGCAGCAAAAGTATACGAAACCATAATAGAAAGGAAAATTAGAAAAGAAATAGAACATAAATTAGAGGATGTACAAAGTGGATTCAGGAAAGGACACAACACACAAGACCATATATTCACCATGCAACATATCAAGGAAACAAGGGACGGAAGATCAAATAAAAGTAATGATAGACCAACAAAAAATAATTCAGACAAATTCATACAAATAACTAGGAACAGTAATCAACAACAAAGGAGACATCTAGGATGATCTTAACAACAGAATGGAAAACACAGGAAAACTATTCCAAGCACTAAATAGAGGATTCCTTAATAACAAAGAAATATCAACAAAGACCAAGATGACAATATACAAAACAATATATAGACCTACAGTGACATATGGAGCAGAAAATTGGATATTAAACAAAAGACATCAGAGCAGAATTCAGGCAGCAGAGATGAAATACCTCAGAAGAACGATAGGAGTAAAAAGAACTGATAGAATCAGAAACGAAGAAATAAGAGAAAGACTCAAAATCAAACCGATACTCGAGTCAATCAAAGAGAAAAAATTGGCATGGTTCGGGCATCTAACCCGGATGGACAATAATAGACAAGTAAAAAGAGTGTGGGACGCCAAACCAATAGGGAAGAACAGAAGAGGAAGACCCATTAAAGAATGGAACAGTGACATCTCGCAGATACTGCAGAGTAAGGGTAAGGCTTGGCAGGAAGCAACACAGATGGCATCCAATAGAACGGAATGGAGAAAGTTCGTTAAGAGCTAGGATACCTCAGAAGACTGTCAAATATTGTAATTTAATGAATTGTATTTTAAACGGCCCTACGAGTCTACTGATTAAGTAAAGTATAATTGTTATATCTTCCACTTTTATTTGCTACGTCGCATGTTAGAATTCGATTAGTTGTTTATTTTGTGCTTAGCCAGATGCCCTCTTTAATTATCAAATTAGCCAAATTACCAAAGAAATTTAATTACACCTCATTACAGTAAGACCCCACATTTTTATGGAGTACCGAAAGTTCATTAAACGAATATACCACTTAGACCAATTTATAATACCATCAAATCTCTTTGTAGTGAACTGTCAAAATTTTTATTAAATATTATACAACCATCTGCAAATAAAAATGACACATTTATAAAAAAACACAAAAGAGAGTGATACATTGGCAACTAGAACTATACTAAATACATCAGCTGTACTGGAGTTATTGACATTATGTACTAATCATACGGATTTTCAACCAAATAGTAAATTCTATAAACAAAATTTTGGTCCAACAGGGCCTAGGTTACCTCTATTATTAGTCGATATATTTATGGAAGATTTTGAAACAAACATTATTTCTAAACAAAATTTAAAACTAACAGTATGGTGAAGATGTGTAGATGATATATTCTCAATATGGCCTCATAGGACAGAATTGTTGGACACATTACTGAATGATATAAACGATAAAGAAGAGACAATAACATTTACCATGGAATAGGAATATAATCACACTACCTTTCGTGGATATTTTAATCTCTAAGAACGATACTGGATATAAGACTCATGTATATATAAAACCAACATACACCAACAGATATCTGAATTAAAAATCAAATCACAATATCAATATTTAAAAGGGAATCACTAAATCCTTATACGATAGAGCCAAAATTACTTGTCCTATCGAAAATGTTCTTAGAGCAGCGTTTCTCAACCTTTTACCAGTTGCGACCCAATTTTATATAATTATTTTCACCGCGCGCCCCCCTCATACAATAAAAATATATGAATCCAGGATCGATTTTCAAGGGCAGGGGGATGGTGGTTTTACATGAACTTTTTTCGGTGGTACTGAAATTTTTTTAAGGCACTTTTCAGACACTTAAGTGCTATAAAGACAATCAAACCTTATCGTTATTAAAGTATATTTATTTGTCAAATTTTTTAGCCAGTCTCTCTGGATCCGCCCTTGCACTAAACTTACAGTAAAACCTTAATTATCAAATTATCGAGAATAAGTAAATTTATTGATATGTGGCAACATCAATCCAGAACCGATCGTCTCTCTTCGCGAGAAGTTCCGAGTTCCGAGTCAGTTTAGTCAGTCCAGTCAGTCCTTCTGCACCTATTAAATTAATTGTGAATGTTTATGTTGTAGTTTGCGTGTATTAATTATTGCAGTTCACGGTATTAAAATATTCCAAGCAGTAGGTAAATATTGTGCTAACAACAGTTGTAACAGTAGTTAATTACATAAAAATGAGACCTTTGAAAACCAGAATCTTTTCTGCACTTTGTAAAGACATGGGTGCATTACATTCAGCATTATTATTTTATTGTGAGGCAAGATGGTTATCACGTGAGAAATTTTTACAACGTGTTTTTGAATTAAGACATGAATTCGCTATTTTTCTAGAAGAAGAAAATAGACCGGTAGCCGAGATAGTTTATTTGTGATAAAATTGAACTGCTTGGTTGACATATTCGAGAAACTAAATATTTTGAACATTCATTGCTTCAAGGAGCAAATACACATATATTGGATACGAGTGATGAAGCTAATGGTTTTTGTAAAATATTGGAATTGTGGGGCAGAAATTTAAATCAAAAAAACTAGAAATGTTTGCAAATGTGAAGGAATGTATTAAAACTTACAAGGTTGAAGAACAACACGTGAAAGTTGTTTTTGTAACCATTGAAAATAATTTAGCGATGCTGACTAAAAACGAGTGGGTTAGGAATCCGTTCGAAATTACACCAGAAGGGCTCTTTACTGCCGAAGAAGAAACCTTCATTGACTTCACGGCAAATGATGAAATCAAGAAACAGTTTAATAATAAATCCCTCTTTGAATTTTGGGCAGGAGTAAATGATGAGTTTTCTGCACTGAAAACCAGAGCGTTCCGTATACTATTGCCGTTTTCTACATCCTACCTTTGAGAAACAGGATTTTCTACGGTGGCTGCTTTGAAGACCAAATATAGATCGCAGCTAAATATAGAAAAAGAACTGAGAACGTCTATTTCTAATATTACACCCCGTTTCGATAAACTTTGCTCTACAAAACAAGCTCAAGGAAGTCACTAATTTATTATTAAACTTGTTCATAATTTAGTGTTCAGTGCTCTTTATAATTATACCTGTTATATCAGTGTTCATCTGTATTTTATTTTTTATTTTGTAAGAAGTTTGTTTTGCTTTAATTTTGGTAAATTAGTCAATGTTTTTTTCGAATAGGCTCACGCCCCCCCATTAATAATACCGCGTCCCCTTAGGGGGGCGCGCTCCACAGGTTGAGAATCACTGTCTTAGAGGAAAAATATTTGTTAACATCTGTTTCATTATAAAATGATTATCCTTTATCGTTTATAAATAAGGAGTTTTTAACAATTGACCGAATAAAACAGAACAACTTAAAACGAGATCATACGTCATACATAAGAAATATTACGCGAAAAATAACAATACCATATAAAAAAGGATTATCAGAAAAAGTTAATAGACAAGATAGGAAATCAAGATTTCAATAATATTCAAAACAAAAAACACATTAAGATCTATTTTATCTAAAACGAAACCTAACAATGAACAAGAAAGAAAAAAGAATTGTATTCTAAATCAATCTTATATTAAAAATAGAGGGTTCAATGGAATGATTTCTTCTTCTTCTTAAGGTGCCATGCATTTCTGCGTAGGCGTCCACCGTACATCGTCTTGTCAGGTGAGATGTTAAATTATCTGGATTAAATAATTCTGTTTTTAGCAGCATTGCGAAGCATTTCATAGCTGTGGATTCCTGTCCATTGTCGAATATTGCGCAGCCATGACATTTTTTTACGTCCGAGACCTCTCCTACCCTCTATTTTCCCTTCGAGTATCAGTTGCTGAAAAGTGTATCGTTCTCCTCGTATAATGTGCCCCAAGTATGCAGTCTTCTTACTTTTTACATAATTAAAAAGTTCCCTATCCTGTAAGCCCGCTCTTCTGAGTACTTCTTCATTTCTGACCCTGTCCGTCCATGATATTCTGAGCATTCGACGCAGGCACCACATTTCGAACACTTCAAGTTTGTTAATGGAACTGGCCTTTAACGTCCATGCTTCCATTCCGTACAGGAGAACAGGCCACACGTAACACTTAAGCATCTTGTATCGGAGGTTGAAGTCCAATTTGCGATCAGTCAGAAACTTACGAAGCCTCAAAACAGCATTTCTGGCTTGTTCAACTCTGCTCTTTATTTCATTCTCGGGGTCCCAACCCTCATTCAGCAAACATCCCAAGTATTTGAATTGCCTGACTTGTTCGATTTCTTCTCCAGAGACATATATCTTTGCGTTGGGGTAATCATTTCTACTTATAATCATTGATTTTGTCTTCTTGATATTTATTTTCAAACCCCGAGCTTCACTTGCAAGAGTTAGATCATTCAAAAGGCACTGAAGATCTTCGATGTTATCTGCCACTATGGCTGTATCATCGGCATACCTGATGTTATTAATAAATATGCCGTTAACTTTAATACCCTTATTAGAGTCTTCCACTGCTTCTGCGAAGGCTTTTTCTACGTATAAATTGAACAGCATTGGAGACAGTATACAACCTTGCCTTACTCCTTTTTTAATGGAGAAATCTTCTGTTTCGTTGGAATTTTGAAGACGTACTGTTGCTGTCTGATTCCAATACAGATTGGCAATGATTCTTATATCCTTTGCATCCAATCCCAACTCTTGTAGGTATTTTATCATCAATTCATGTTTTACATTATCGAATGCTTTCTCGTAATCGATGAAACAGATAAAAACATCCTTTCTTTGATCTAAACAATTCTGTATCAATGTTTGCATACTAAAGATCGCCTCTCTCGTGCCAAGTCCATTTTTGAAACCAAACTGACTCCATCCACTGACCTCTTCACATTTCTTAAACAATCTAGTGTGAAGTATTCTCAGGAAAAGTTTCAAAAAGTGACTCATTAGGCTTATTAGTCGGTGGTCCTTGCAGAAGTTCGCACGTGGTGTTTTTGGTAGGGCGATAAATGTAGATCGAAGCCAATCTTTTGGAATCTGGCCCGTATCGTAGATGTCGTTAAAGAGCTTGACAATAATGTCTAGGTTTTCTTCGTTAAGTAACTTGATTGTTTCTGCGTACATATCATCTGGTCCTGGGGTTTTGTTACTTTTTAATAGTTTGATAGCGTGTACAATTTCAGCTTTCAAAATACTTGGGCCATACAAATGGTCTCCCAGTTGTGGTGGTTTTTGTGTTCTGTCATCATTGAACAAATTGGCTGTGTACATTTTCCAAGTATTAAGTATATCGCTAGGATCCGTTATTAATTCATTTTGGTCATTATGTATACCAGTGACTTGTTTTTTCTTGAAGACACCAGCAATTTCCTTAATTTTCTTGTGAAGATTGAAGCTGTCGCCGAGTTTATACAGGCTTTCAGCCTCGGCGCAAAGTGTAGTCATCCAGATCTCCTTCGCCGCTATAATTTCTTTACGAATTTGACTGTGTATATTTCGGTACCCTACTTCGTCCTGCCTGATCTTACACTGCCTGCGTTGTTCCATCATCTCTAATATTTCTTCTGTCATCCACTCATTCTTGGTAGTTGTTTTACTCTCGAGTAGAAAAGTGTTGTTTAACTCATCAAATGATTCTTTTATGGTGGTCCATGACTTTTCAACATCATTCTCAGTTGCCATATTAGAGAACCTATTGTTTATTTCCTCTGTGTACGCTTCATTTGTTTCATTGTTTTTGAGTTTTCTAATGTTTACTGATGCCTTCTAGTGTTTTCTTTTAGCTGTAGCGAGCCTCAGTTTGATATTTGCTACTAAGGGATTGTGGTCGGATCCTATGTCTGCTCCAGGTAATGCAGATACCTTAGTAATAGCATTCCTGTACCTTCTATTAATTGTCACATAATCTATTTGGTTCCTTATAATGCCCTGATGTCCGTCTAAAGGCGACTTCCATGTGTAAAGCCTCCTGGGTGGTAACTTATACCAAGTATTCGTTATGACTAGATCTTTGTCTTGACAGTACTGTATCAATCTGTCCCCTCTGTCGTTTCTCTGACCAAGACCATATTTTCCAACTACGTGATCTACAGCTCCTTCCCCAACTTTTGCGTTGAAGTCTCCTAATACGATGTTAATTTCGTGATTCTTAGTCACCTTTAAGGCTTCGTCTAGCTGTTGATAAAATCGCTCTAGTTCTTCTTCTGGCTTGTCTGCTGTAGGGGCGTAGACTTGTATAATATTTATGTTAACTTTTCCATGCAACTGAATAAGTATGACTCTTTCGGAGATCGGGACAAAGTTCTTCACGGAGGCGCGCAAATTTTCGCTTATCAGAACTCCCACCCCATGTCTGTGGTGAGGGTCTGTGCTATCACTGCATGAGTAGTAAAGGGTTTTACCAGTAGTATTGATCATGCCTGTGCCTTCCCATCGCAATTCGCTTATGCCGAGAATATCGATGTTAATTCTGTTCATTTCCTGAATTAGATTTTGTAGTTTACCTGCTGCAAATAAGCTTCTAACATTCCACGTAGCAATTTTGATTGTCTTATCAAGTTGAAACCGGGAGATTCTTCGCACCCCTTGGCCATTTAAGGCCTGCCCGGGACTAGGGGCCGTTTGTTTTGTTTCTTCCAACATGACAAGAAAAAATCTACGGACGGATGTCCTGAGGAATATAATGCGGTAGTTTCCTACTTGCTTTCCGCATAATGGAATGATTTAAGTAGAGTAAATTTAAAAGAAACAGATCGTAAAAAGAGAAAAATCAAAGAAGCGGCACTAATTATTATGCTAAATGAGACCAATTGTGTAGCGAATTGCTCGACAGAATGAAGTAGTATTTGATTACCCATATTAACACGTTCATTGCCATCAGTTAATTACTTTTGCATCAGCTGTGCCATCAGGTTCTGTCAACATGTATTATGACGTTTATTTTGTATATATTATAGTCGGAATATAGTCTTCCTCTCCAAGACATCATGGATTCGTCTAAAGAAAGGGATTTACCTGGAGTGTAAATTGATTTCATTTTGCTATTGAAATAATCCACTACAGGACGTATTTGGTGTAAATTATTAAAAATCCTTTTTTGGACATGTACTTCGAAAAATTAGTTTTGAACAACCTGTGTGTGGACCAGTAGTCCGAAAATCTTGGGAGCTGTATCATACCTAAAATAAATTCTTCCACAGTCAGCTCCTTCTAGAAGGTAATACGAGATTTTTGTTTGGTGTTTTCAGGGAGAAAGATGGTTACAGCATTTTCGTTAGTGTTTGTAACAATCAGTTCTAGCAAATGTTAATCAAGTAACAATGTAAAAAAATGAACTGGATTGTTACTGTCGAGGTTAGCCAAGAATGATCGACGACTCCGAAATTCAAGTTTTTGTAGTTCTATATCTGCCCACGTAGAAGAATTTCTGCCAGAAGTTGTAGCACCGGGCATTTCAACTTGCAGAGTTGTTTAATTTGCTAATTCTTCTGTCAAATGTTCCAATTGATCACTGTTGTCTGAATATTCTTCACCGCTGGATCCTGCAGACATATATTTATCCTCCTCTTCAGATTCTAAAATATGTCGCAATTCATCGCATTCTTTTTTTATTTACACTGGCGCTCCTGCTTCATTACTACTAGAAGATCTCTCTGCACTACTCATTGTCTTTACGATTTTAAATAACAATAATATAACGAAAAATGTCAACATTAATGTTATTTAAAACAATAACACTACTTATACACAAAAAACTGACATTTGTCTGTTTACATTATGACTTAACGCACACAAGTCCGGCAGTTAGGGCTTCTTCTTCTTCAGCTAGTGCCTATCCTCTATGGATGTTGGCTACCACAATAGCCCTTCGTATTTTATTAGCAGCTGTTCGAAATAGGTCTGTGGTGGTCATACCTGTCCACTGTCTCAAATTCTTAAGCCAGGATATTCGGCGGCGTCCTGGTCCTCTATTTTCTTCTATTTTGCCTTCTAATATCAATACTAGGATTCTGTATTTATTTTCGTTTCTCACTACATGTTCGAAGTATGATAACTTTTTTCCTTTAATGGATTTCAAGACTTCAGATTGTTTTTGTAAACTTTTCATTGCTGCGACGTTAGTTATATGATGTACATATGATATTCTGAGCATGCGACGATAGCACCACATCTCGAAAGACTGCAACCGTCTGCAAGATGCATCAGTGAGTGTCAAGTTGTCCACTGTTTAAAAATAACTGTCTTAGTCTTCTGTACTCATTTTCCACTTACACTACATAGTTTACTGCATTTTTCGAGTCAGCACTTGTAATCTATGATAGTACATATCGAATTAAATCGACCACTTTCGCGTCAAATAAGTGCGATAGGATTGAATATGCAAAAATCAGGTGGTAACCTCAAAACAGTATGGCCATGTTGTATTGCAATAGTGTCCAGTATTATATTGTTTCTTATAAGTTTTAGTACAAAGCACTTCAAGTAACTGTTTCTTATTATAGTTGTCTTCAAAATACAAATCATTATCTGAGAGGAAATCTTTTAGTTCCTGTTTTGAAGACGAACTGTTAGGACTTTTTTTGAGAAGCCTTGAGTGGTAGCTAGCATTCGAATATAGTAGAATTCATATTCTGATAATAATCCACACTACATTTTTCTATTTTTTTTCCGCAATGCATTAACCCATTTGGCACCCAACCATTTGCAGATCCACAGTGCACAATAATCATCCGAGCCTTTCAACTGTCACCTAAGTGAACCATCAGTCCAACCCTTGCTAGCGGTATCATGCGTGTCATACCATGTCTCGTCTAAATAATATATAGTCCGCTATTGGGTTAGTCTCGATATTGTTGACTTTTTTTTTAAATAATCTAAACTGTAATAAAAAAAACTGTAGGTGATTTTTACCATGGTCTAAACATTTTCTTTATACACAAATAGGCAGTGTCAAAAAAAACAAACAACAAAAAAATACTACAATTATTATAACTACTCACAACAAAATTTCAACACAACTCAAAATTAAAGCAATGCACATTGCACAATGCACATCTATATATAAACAAGCTAGTTGCAAAGATACAACTAAACTAAAAATTAGCAAGTCTAGTCCCTTAGATAAGGCACATGTCCATATTTTTACAACCGGATTATTCATCGTAACTCAATCAGTTTAAAAACTTGAAAATTGATACTTGGGCATTAGTACAGTTAAAATTGTTAGACGATTATATGTAGACGAAATATTAAGCAATACAATTGAAACTTTTTTCTACTTTTAAGGACAAAAAAGCCAGTTTCCTTAGCGGAACGTAATTCAAAATTATTCTGCACATGATATTTGAAGCACTATTTGATTAAAACATCTCATTTTTGGTGTTAAAAATATATTAAATACATATATTAATTTGTCTGGACTAAAGGTGGTAAAAGATGGTCTGGAAGTTACATTTTTCTTTGAATTTGCCGACGGACGATAGATAGATGGTGTCAACTTAACTTGAAAATGTATAACATATGTTTGAATTGTCAATATAAATCAGTCAGATAAAATTAAATTATTCGAAGAATTTTTCACCAAGTAATAAAAATCAAATTTGATTAATTTATTAATGTTTGTATTTTAATAACGATTATCGAAGAAGAAATTGAAACGTCAATAAACTTATTTTAAATAATTGTGGCTTATATCCATTAAAATATTAATTACTTTAAGATGCCACAAAAAAGAGCTTGAGACGAGTTTCAAATTCTTCACATTCAAAATAAATGCCTTAAGCTATCTTTGTTAGAATCTATGGAAGTCAAGAAATTAAAAAATACACCATGACCAACTTGAGACAAACAGTTATTACCTCCCAAATTTATTCGGTTAATGACTATAAAGTGTAAACACATACCAAAAATAGATCATTTGAGAAAGGCACTCTGGCCGAAACTGCTGTAGTGATAATAATAATTTAAAATCAATTTTGTGGAAGTGTTGAAAACAAAAGTTTTCAGTGTTTTATTGTTAGATATCACGTGATATTTACCCGTATTAAGAAAACTCATTGCCGTTTATAGCCGAAACAATATGTGCGACCGTAATGTACACTTGGCGCATGACGAATAATGAACAATTAGGCGCTACGTGCACCATACCTGGACAAAGTTTATAAAAAGAATTAACAACATAAATAAGGAAATTCTTTATTAGGTATACCAATCAGTTTGATACCCAGAGACATAAAATAGAATAGAGAAATATGCTTTATTGTCACTGAAAATTGTGCAATTTGCTAGAATTACATAAATCGTCAATATCACAAAATAAAAGATAATAAAGGGTTCCGGGATCGTGCTACCAGTAACTGGTTTCACAAATAGCTCTGAAATATTAATAGTAAAAACCGATAATTAACAAGTTAAAATTATTACTAAAGTGTTTATAGTGATTGTTTAAGTGCAGGAAATCATACGTGAGTAAAGAAAACTTTGATTTTGTTTGATTGCATGATAATAAAACTTTTAAATAAAATAGATCCGTACTCAGCCGAATTGATGAAACCGAAAAATCGAAAACGACCAAAATGAATAGTAATAATGGCAATGTTATTATTGAGATTGAGAACTCACTAAGCACTAAAAAATACTCCACAACATTGATTCACTCACCAATAACTTTTCCTAGCAAAGAGCAGGCAATTATCTTTTCTGCAATAGAGGGCCTCAAATTACAAGATTAGTTATTAGAATTCGGACCAATTGTAGATCCAAAAATTTTTTCATCCAGAATTTCAAACAACCGTGTTTGTGTATACTAAGTTATCAAGTCAATCAGTTGTAGACAAATTTTTAAAAGAACATAATTCTATTAAAATTAATAACACAGTAATAAAAGTAAGAAAGCTAGTTACCCCGTCACAAAGACTTGTTCTATCCAACGTAAGTCCCACAATTCCACATAATTTTTTGGAAACCGAGTTAAAAACTATTGGATTACAGCTAATGTTACCCCTTACATTCTTAAGAATTGGAGAAACCGATCCAGCGAATAGTCACATACTTAGTTTTCGAAGGCAGGTGTACATATCTCCTCCAGAAGATAGTTTGCAAATTCCCGATACATTAGAAATTAATCATGATGACTTAACATATCGCATATTTCTTACAACAGATACATTATGCTATAAGTGTAAGCAACCAGGTCATTTTGCATCTCAATGTCTCGGCCTCCAACTCAAAGCTTCAACTTCTTCATATACTAGATCACAACAACTAAGTTCCTCTCTAAACCATTCCTCAGACAGATATAATTTAAGTGAGTCTATACCAAACACTCCTAATTCTGAAATGATATGTGAACAAACACCAATTACTCCTACATTTAATTCACCCAATCCCGACATACCCGCTTCTTTTAAAGTTCAAACAACTCCGATAACTAAACCTGCGACCTCCAAACGATATTTATCTGAAAATGCAACACCTAGCCAAGAAGATACACCAGATATTACTAATTTCTCACAACCAAAATCTAACTTTCGTAAACCTGTTCCAAAAGTTCCAAAGAAAAAGTGGAAGTCGAAAGACAAACCCTCATTAGAATTTTGAGAATTGCCCCAAAAGATAACCAATTTTATTGAAATTCATAATCCCAAGTTCCCACTCGATAGTCAAAAATTCACTGATCTGTTAGAGAACACGCATGGCAGTAGTGATGCATTAAGCATTGCTATAGACTATACCCTACATATTCCATCTCTTATAGAAATGATAAATGGAATACATTCGCAAGCTGAATATCGACATATGAAAATTAAATGTACTAGACTAAGTAAAACATTAACTAAACAACTGCTCGAACATGTTGGTTCATCTGACTGAGACAGTGATATATCTCAAAACTAATTATTTAAATAAAAATATAATTCATGTATAATAATATTTTACAGTGGAATTTAAACAGTTTTCACACCCGCCTATCCTTATTTCAGGTACTTATTAGGAAATATTCACCTGATATTATATGTCTTCAAGGAACTAATTTTAAAGACAACAATGCGTATAACTTGAAGTCATATAATGTTTACTATCAAAATAGACAGACAAATCATGCTAGTGGCGGTATTGCGATATATGCTAAAACCGATTTACAAGTAATCAGAATCAAAATTAATACAAACTTAGAAGCAATAGCAATAACAGTAATAATAGGTACTAATCAAAAAATGAACATATTATGTAACATTTATATTCCCCCGAGCCAAAATATCCAAGAAAATAAACTTTCCGACTTAATTATGCAAATTACATCACCGAAATTAATTTTTGGGGACTTAAACAGCCATAATCTTCTATGGGGTTCCGAAAAAACAACTAAAAATGGAAAGTTATTAGTAAACGTAATCAATAGCCTGAATTTAACAATAATGAACGACGGAGCTAAAACTCGTTTCGACGCAGCTACTGGAAATTTTTCAGATATTGACTTGTCTATTTCTGACCCATCGACGCTACTAAATCACACATGGCAAACCGTAGACGATTTATATGGAAGTGATCATTATCCAATAATTGTAACAAACATTTCTAACCCCACAACAAAAACCAATCCTTTACAAAAGTGGAAAATTAAGCAAGCCAACTGGAACATTTTTAAAACAAAAATTACTGAAGAAATATCGAATATCCCTATAATTGAAGAAGACATAAACTTAACTTTAAAATTGTTTAATAACTTAATCACTGAAGCCGCCACAATTGCAATGGGAAAAACAAAGTATATAACAAAAAACAAAGTTGTTCCCTGGTGAAATGAAGAGTGTCAATTGGCAATAAAACAAAGTAAAAAAGCTTAAAATACTTTTAAAAGACATAAAACCAATGAGAACTTGATAGAGCTAAAGAAAAAAGGGCATATGCAAAATTAATTACTACCAGATCTAGAAAAGAATCTTGGAAAAAATACGCTCAAAGTATTAACAAGAATACAAACATGTCATCAGCATGGAAAAAAGTTAAGAAAATATCTGGCGTCAATAAACAAAATGAAATAAAATACCTAGAATGAAATGGAAAAGGTCAAAGATGAAGAGGAAGACCCAGAACAAGATTCCTAGATAACATAGACCAAGATATTAGAAATATGGAAATACGTGCTTGGCGGAGGAAGGCGATGGATAGGGACGACTGGAAAAAAATTCTTGGGGAGGCTAGGACCCACACAGGGTTGTAAAGCCAAAATTATGATGAAATGGAAACCTAATTAATTAAAACAAAAAAATTGTAGAATAATTAGCTGAAACATAGAGACAAGAATCTACAAATGAAAATTACAGCAATACTTTTTTACGTTATCAGGAAGAAGAAGAAGCAAATCGAATAGAAATTATAGCCAATGACGATGATATAAATACTCCAATTAATAAAACAGAACTATTAGAAATAATCCAAATGTTAAAAGACACATCACCAGGTCCAGATGACATACCCGCAATATTCTTAAAACAGTTACCTAACGAAGCTTTAGACTTTCTATTGAATCTTTTTAATACAATCTGGTGTAAACAAAAATTTTCTGACTTATGGAGACAAGCCATTGTCATCCCTATACTAAAACCTAACAAACCGGCTACAGCAGCAGAATCATCTAGGCCAATATCTCTTACATGTTCTACTTGAAAACTGCTAGAGAATAATAAATTATAGACTTATGTGGCATTTGGAACATCACAATTTACTTATACCGGAACAAGCTGGATTTCGTCCTTTGAGATCTACTATAGACAATGTTTTACATTTAGAAAGTCAAATTAATAAAGCCTTCTATAACAAACAGAAATGCATAGCTGTTCACTTTGACATCCACAAAGCATTTGACTTAGCATGACGACACAGAATATTAA
Organism: Diabrotica undecimpunctata; assembly: GCF_040954645.1. NCBI lineage: Eukaryota > Metazoa > Arthropoda > Insecta > Coleoptera > Chrysomelidae > Diabrotica > Diabrotica undecimpunctata. Next base: position 713,921 of record NW_027311902.1, on the reverse strand, counting down.
CTAAGCTGCAGACTTGGAAAATTCAAGGAAACATGTTGGCATTTTTGAATAACTTTTTAGATGAACGAAAATTTTCGTACGTAGTAATGGAGGACTTTCTAGTATTAAATCTCAAGACAATGGAACACCACAAAGATCGGTAATTAGCCCTACACTTTTTTTAATAGCAATGACTGATGTTATAAAAAATCTCAAGAGACCGGCATAGGCTAGATTACATGCTGATGATATGATAATATTTATCAAAGGAAAACACATTAACTCGATAGTTAAACTTACAAGAAGAACTAAACAAAATCTAAAGTTGTTCTAATAGGAGTGGATTCTATTTTTCAGCTGAAAAGACACATTATATTATTTTTTCCAAAAAGCCTATTTACACTAACATACCTGCCTTAAAATTCGGCACAAAGTTTTTGAAACGAAGTACAGAGATAAAATATTTAGGCATAACATTCGATGAAACTTTAAGTTGAAAACCACATATTAAAAAATTGGCAATATCATGTCAAAATGGTATAAATCTTCTTAAATGTTTAGCCAACAAACAATGGGGTGCTGACGGAGATACATTATTACTGTTGTATAGAAGCCTAATCCGATCAAAATTGGAGTACGGATGCATTGCATATTCTTCAGCGTCGAAGTCAAATTTAAAAATCTTAGACATTATACACAACAATACATTACGCATAATCTCTGGGGCTTATAGAACAACTTCTGTTGCAAGCCTCGAGTGAGAACTTGGAGAGCCATCATTACATGAACGACAGAAATTACTTAGTCTATCCTACGCTTCAAAACAATCATCACTACAAGCTGACAACCCTTTTCTTACTCAGTCATCGTTACCAAATATCAATATAAGAACCCATTTACCATTTCAATTAAGAATCAAAAACATTTTAAACTCTGTTGAAATTTTTAATTTTCCCTCAACACATTCAGCAAACGTAAACCCACCAGCTCCCTGGTTAATACCTTTGCCTACTTTATCATCTGAAACTAATCCAAAAATACTTATAAGCAATTATAATAGAATACTTTTTTCTTTCCCTGAATATATCCAAGTTTACACAGATGTATCTAAAACAACTTCTGTAGGATCATCATTTGTGATAAGAGACATAATAAAAGTTTCAATTGCCCACAGAATCCACTCTGATAACTGGAGAAATGTATGCAACATACAGAGCTCTAAATCACATACAAACAGTCAAAACAGATAAATTCCTTATTATTATTGACTCAATCAATTCCCTCCATATACTGTCAAAAATTTACAACTGCAACCCGATTGCTAAATTAATTACAAACAAGATTCAGCAGCTGGAAAACAAAACATTAGTCTTCGTGTGGGTACCATCACATATAGGCATTGAAGGAAACGAACTAGCTGATAAAAATGCTCGAGAAGTAGCAAATTCCCCAAATATCAGACCGATAATAAAACCATTAGTAGAAGATCTCAATCTGTACTTTAGACAAAAGCTGATATGTAATTGAACTAATTGTTGGGAAGAAAAATCCTCAAAGTTGAAAGAAATTAAACCAAATTTTGGACGATGGAGTAACAACGTCCCTAGCCGTTTCCTTCAGGTTGTATTAACTAGGGATGGGAAAAACCTACCGGTTTTAACCGAAAACCGGTTTTTTACATCGCAATAACCGGTTTTTTCGGTTGTTTTTTTGTCGCGGTTATAACCGGTTTTTTATTTTTAAAGTAAAAACCGGTTATTAGGTTTTTACGGTGATTAGGATTAGGTTAGGTATTATTTTGGATCCCAATCATAATTATTATTCTCAAGTAATTATTCCAAACAAAACCATAATTCAAATTTTAGTTTATTTTATAAATACAGAAGCAAACTGAAAGTGTAAACTCACATCAGCCAGAAACAATTTATATCGAATTCTTCTATCGAATCTTCAAGGTTCCCTACGTTTTCAAAATGATACACCCATACAGGAAATCTTAAATGAGTTAAAATGTACCTAATATACAAATATACAAACGTGTTAAAAGTAATACATGATAAATTTTTTTTGATGTTAGTAAAAATAAAAGATGAATTGCATTATCCAATTTATTTTTAAGTAAAATATTTATGTTGATATTATTTTTTTTTAATCTCATTTGAAAGAATCTGTAAAATTTTTTATAAGTTGAAATGGTTGGGGTAACATGAAACAGGAAAACAGGAGAGAATCTCTCTCCTGTTGCCGACTAGAATGTAGCTTCGACTATTTTTTAAATAATTTTAAACTGCTTGTTCTTGTTTAGTGTAGTGTTATGTACAATTTTATGTTTATGACATTCTGCGATTGTTGGATAGCCCAAATTTCACGAAATTCCCCTGAAGATGCTCTAGGAGGCGAAAGTACTTGGGCAAGATTTAATTAATAAAACTGTGCTCGATATCTGCCTTTCATTTTATCAAAGTTCATTTATTTGAGCATTCAACCTTATATCAATTTACATCCAATTTAGGCTCGGAAGTTAGGACGTACCTTACCGAAATCGGAAAACTTTCTCCTTCCTGCTCCTTCCAGAATAAAGAAGCCAAAGTGAGTTTAAAATCAAACCCTCTTTGGTCTTCACACGATTTGGAGTTGGCGAACAGTGATTCCAGTTCAAGTTCTCAGGACAAACGGATTCAAAGATCTTTTCCAACTGAACTGACTCTATATCTGCAGCAGCCTTTGCTGTCGACATTAAATGATCCGTTTTCATTCTGGGAGCAGAACAAAACCTGTATGCCAGGCTTGGTTTTTATAGCTAAAAAATACATGTCGTTGGTCGGAAGTTCGGCGGCATCAGAAAAACTAGTGTCATAATTGAATGATATTGTGTCAGATGAGAGAAGCCGCTTAACCGATCAACATATATATGAACGAGTTTTTCTCGATAGGCTTCATAAAAAATACTGGTTAACATAATGCTAAATTCATTTCATATAATATAACTTATTTGTAACCTTCTAACCTATACTTTTTTACTGAAAATATTACTTCATCGTACTTATATTATACTTTTATTGTATATTATTGCAATATTTATATATTAATCTTACGCTATATTATATTTAATAATAATCAATTAATATATAATAATAATAACATAATAAATAAATATAATAATTAATAGAATAAAATGGGTTTATTAAAAATTGTGTTTTATTTTTATATTGATATTGATGTTCTTTCGATAGTACCTTCTAATTTTAATCATATTGATATCGAATCGAATGAAGTATCGCAAACTAAAGTGCATTGTAAATGTAACTTTGTAACCTATTGGATTAAAAAAAACCGAAAACCGGTTTTTGGAAAAACCGGTTTTTTTGGCCGGTTTTAACCGCCAGGTTAAACCGTCAGCAAAAAAAAACCGGTATAACCGAAAACCGGTGTTTTGTCAAAAACCGCCATCCCTAGTATTAACCAGACTACGATTAGGACACAGCAAAATCACACATGAATATCTCATAAAGAAGGAACCTCATCCAAAATGTACGAGTTGTGACGTACCGTTAACAGTGAAACACGTATTAACGGAGTGTCCCAAATATAGGGCTGAAAGACTAACCAATAAAATTCCATCAGTTATAAGAGATATTTTTAGTGAGTGTACCAATGAAAATATTGTGAAATTTTTAAGGGACTGTAACATATTGAACCACATATAAGTTTGTTATTTATTTGTTATTTGTAATTAATATTGTTTACATTAAATCCAACCGCTAATAACCAATATGGATGATGCGGCTGCCTTTAAATTAAAACAAAATCATAATAAAACATACAATCCATTACAAAATTTAACTATATTGCAAATTGCATAATAAAACCTTACGAACTAATGAGTTTAAGTTGCTGCATGTGATACCCAAATATATATTAAAAATACTTTAGTTGCTTGTACCTAAACGTACTATAATTTACTTAGTTATTCATTAAGAAACTCTTCCACTGAATAATATGGTCTTTCAGATAGATGAGCTTTTGTCAATTTACGCAACTTAAGGAAAGAAGTTGTAGATTTAAGTTGCAAGGGAAGATGGTTGTATAATTTTTTGCCGAATATAATATAGATTTCTTTATTAACTCAGTGGACGGGATAGGTAAATACACATGAAATGTCGAATTTCTAGTGGAGTGGTCATGACTAGGTCTTGCTGGAAAATCATGTAGCTGTTTACGAATTAACCAAACAGTTTCTAGAATATAGAGAGGAAAGAGTTAAAATCCCGTGATTTTTGAAGTAGCTGCTGCAATGTGTTATTATACTGAGGCCAAAAAGATAATGTATTGCTCTTTTCTGTAATCTAAAAATAATATCAGATTGGGCAGCTGTACTAGAACCCCAAAAAAAGGCCATATCGAAGATGAGTCTTAAACAAAAAAAAAACTATGTTTTTTTGGAAGATACTAAAATTGATTTCTGTCAATACAGATTTTATTGCATAACAGGCTGAGGGTAGTTTCCTATTTAACAAATCGATATAAAGGGACCATTTAAGATTGCTGTGTAATAGAAGAGCTCCTTTATACGATAATGCCACTGTCTTATCCACGTTAAAACAGAGTAAATTAAAGTTGGACTAGGTTTTTATTTAAAGTAGATCAGAAGTAATAGTTGCATGTAGAGTTGCAATATTAGAGTTCCTCCAGGTAATAGTGGTATTATCAGTAAAAAGAAAAATTTTTCCACCGATTTTTAAGTTAGTGATGTCATTCTATAAAAATCTAAATAAAGCAAGAAAAGAATTTAAACCAAGGATCGGACTATGTAAGGATAAGCAGGGGCATATACTCAATACAAAACAAGAAGTATTGAAAAGGTGGGTGGAACACTATAAAGAACTGCTTACTATCGAAGTAGAAGATCCAAATCAACCACCCCCAGGAGCAAACAACAATACACCATTGGAGCCTCCATCAATTCAGGAAGTACGGGATGCAATAAAACACCTAAGAAATAATAAATCTCCAGGAAGTGATGGTATACCCGCGGAACTTAATAAATGTGGAGGTGCTACTCTGACTAATCATATATATAAAATCATCCTGAGAGCCTGGAATGAGGAACAAATCCCAGAAGAGTGGTGTATTGGGATCGTTTGCCCGCTACACAAAAGGGCGATGAATTAGAATGTAGAAACTATAGGGGAATAACCCTCCTTAATACAGCATACAAAGTATTTTCGAGGATTTTATATGGTCGCCTGAGTGAATATTCAGAGGAGTTTCTTGGAGAATATCAAAGTGGTTTTAGGCCTGGTCGATCAACAACAGACCAGATCTTTGTGCTAAGGCAAATACTGGAAAAAACCAATGAATTTAATATCGACACATACCATCTTTTCGTAGATTTTAAATCGGCCTATGATAGTGTCCTAAGAAATAAATTGTATGAAGGCATGGATGAATTCCACATCACCGATAAACTGATAAGATTGGTTAAGGCTACAATGCGTAAAGTTGTTTGCAAAGTCCAAATACAGGGCGAACAATCACAGGCATTTGAAACGCATGTTGGGCTGCGACAGGGAGATGCGCTGGCGTGTCTCCTTTTCAACATAGCTTTGGAAAAGGCGGTCAGGGATGCTCAAATAGACAGCAGAGGAAACATTTTTAATAAATCATCCCAAATTTTGGCATATGCAGATGATGTTGATCTAGTTGCCCGCACAACACGCAAGCTAGAAGAAATGTATACCACCTTGTCAAACGCCGCAAAAAATATGGGACTGCAAGTAAATGAAAATAAAACTAAGATAATGGCATCAACACCCAACAATAAAGCCAGAAACATCGGCCACCAATTCACGGTTGATAATTCTACCTTTGAAGTGGTGGACAAATTCACATACTTAGGCTCCTTGATCACCAAGGAGAACGTCATGACGGAAGAAATCAAGCGAAGAATAATTCTAGCAAACAAATGCTATTTTGGACTGAGTAGACATATGAGAAGCAGAAACTTAAGCCAAAAAACAAAAATAACCATATACAAAACCCTTATACAACCAGTGTTGACATATGGGTCGGAGACATGGACCATTTCCAAGGCAGATGAAAATTTCCTGCTTATATTTGAACGAAGGATCCTGAGAAGAATATTTGGTGGCATCTGTGAAAATGGTGTTTGGAGAAGGATGTACAACTACGAGATATATCACAGATATAAATATATATTTGGTGGTAAAGACGTAGTATCCTTTATAAAAATAGGAAGATCTGGCAAGATCACAGCAGAACAACCCTCCTAGAAGAATTCTTATGTCACAACCTGTGGGAAGTAGAAAAAGGGGTAGACCAAAACTCAGATGGAGGGATGGTGTAGATGAGGATGGTAGACAAATAGGCGCAGCAAACTGGCAACAGTTGGCAATGGATAGAACTGACTGGCGTAATAGACTTGGAAAGGTCGAGGCTCTTTTATAGGGCTGTAGCACCAATGATGATGATGATGATGATGTCATTTATACAGATAACGAAAAGTACAGGACCCAATACTGAACCTAGTGATACTTTACTTACAATGCTTTTGTGACTAGAGTCAGTATTATTTGCTCTAACTAGCTGTTTCCTATTCCTCAAGTGAGAATGGAACCAATTCAAAGAAATACCCCGAATTCCGTAGAAATTTAGTTTTTTTATCAAAATGTGATTTACACAATCAAAAGATTTGGCGTAATCACAAAAAACAGTGGCAATGTAAATATTATTGTTTAGTGCTTGATAGACCTCATGTAATACAGAAAAAATAGCATCACTGGTACATTTATTAAATAAAAAGCCTAATTGACTTTGTGATAAAATGTTATTTTCAACGAGAAAGGACATAAATCGGGCTTTTATAAGTCTCACAATAATTTTGAATAGAACCAAAAGTAAGGCAATAGGTCGATAGTTGCAGACATTCGATTTTTCACCACCCTTAGAAAGAGGAATAATAATGGCTGTCTTTATGCACTCTGGAAATATACCTTTTTCAAAGGAATCGTTAATTAGTGAGACCAGGACTTCCAACACATTTTTTGAGAGATTTAAGATTAGAGACCTTTTTGAATTGGAAAGATATGAAATAGATATGATCTTTTTGTGACAAAACAGTTGATGTTATATTATTATGTGATATTATAGTTAGATTTTCAGCGTTTGGAAGAGAAAATGTTTGAGCTGTGTTAGTTTCATTTCGAAGATCGTTTGTTATGGACCAAGGTCCTCTTGCAACATTTTTAGAGGTTTTCAGAAAATTCTGATAGTATATTTTTAGCTGTTTTGATAAGTTTTAAATAGGTTCCTCTGTAATTGGAGATATATTCAGTGATAAAGACGTTGGTAGTAAATTTCTTGATGTACAGTACTGAACGTATATTCTTGGCTGATATGCGGATACCTTTGGTAGTCCAGGGTTTGTAATGTTTTGACTTAATTTTAATTAAAGGAAATACCTTCTAAGCCTATCTAAAAAATCACTGAAATTATAGTCCATATGCACATAGGGCTAGTGCCACCCAGAAGTTAAGAATTTTGAAATTTACGAAAATTCTGAGCGAAAAAATTTACCTAAACGTTAGGGTTTTCGATGATTGTTTGTTAAGACTGTTAATCTTGGTATATACTGATATCATGATTAGATAGTCCTGCATTAATAATTGTAGAGTGTAATCAAGAGCTGAGAAATCCAAGACAATATAATCAATTATGGTAGACGTTGTTTTGGTAATTCTTATAGGAGAATTAACGTGCATTATAAAACCATTTGAATATATTGATCGAGGATAATTGGGTAGCACAACCAACAGCGTAATAGTCACCGCATAGAATTTTTCTATTTTTATTGGGCAGGTCGTCTAACAAATTTAACAGGTTCTGAAAAAATAGTTCTGTGGAAGAATCAGGTTATCTATAAATGCAAAGAACGTATAGATTAAGTTTCTTGTTATAAACCAATAAAAACTGAAAAAAAGATTCATTCAACAAAAAATCATATTTTTTATAGGAGAGAAATCATTATTTGTAGAAAAAATAATCTAATAATTTTACAAAAAAAATAGGTGGAGCGTAGGACGCGCTACAGAAGATTTACAATTTTTTGAGCTGGAGTTTACTATAATTATTATAAAATAAATTATACTTACTAGTACAATGTGCCTAAATAGTTGGCAGAATCAAAATTTATTTTTTCAATCACAAATTCTAAAATTTTAATATATTGTACTATTTTGTCTATAGATGTATTTATATCTAAATAATATTTGGTTAAACATATTAACATAGATTTAAGTTACACATTGTCAAATTATACAGAAAAGAGAATTATTATTATTAATAGCTCCAACGATGTAGTCATAATTTTTCAGGATAATATACGTTAAAGTAATTCTAGCTAGCAAGCAACAAAGTGTTCTCTTTCCAAACATCATAATATTAAATTAACATGTAATAGTTGTCTAAATAGTTTGCGCAAACATAACAATTTGCTTTACTTTAACTACCTAATTTATAACTAAAACAATAACGTTCCAGTGTGTAATTCAAGTCCTTCAGCAATTTACATTGTTTAAATTTCCTTCGCCACTGGGATAATTTTGGCACTCGTAAAGACAACAACACGAAAACTTACATGGTCTAAATTAGCTCCCAATAAATATCCCATTAACCGTTAGAAACGAAAGCATTGTCGCCGATCTAACTTATTATTTACTTGTTGCTATAAATAGTATATCGTCTATAAAATAATTTTGTTTTTATTAATTGCACTGCATAGATACAACAACAATAAAATTATGTTTTCCTGGATCTACTGTGGGTTTTATAATTTATAATTACGACTATATAATTTTCGACCGAATTCACAGATTGGCTTTAAGTTTTGAGTTATATTAATAATAATAATAATATTTATTGTTATAGCCTGCAGCATACCTTAATACGGCCTTAGTATATTTCGTTGTAGATATACCTTTACTGAAAAAAAGTCGAGTTTTCGTTAAACGTTGCCCTGACCCTTCTTTATAAATCATACCTTTTTATATCTATTATAAGAAAAAAATCTTTACATAATATGTCTGGCGCCGATCCGACGGCGAATAATGAACACCTGCTTTAAGCTACACCCAAGGAAACTGTACACCTGGAAATCTCCACAGGATTCTGTGGGAAGGATGGTAAGAAATCAAATTGAATACATGCTAGTAAATAAGAGGTATAGGAACAGCTGTACATATGCCAAAACATACCCGGGTGCAGACATAAATTCTAATCATGTACCAGTTATAGGTAATTTCAAAGTTAGAATGAAGAAGGTTACAAGTATTTCGATGAAGAAGTATGATGTTAGAAAATTGGAAGATCCCAATGTTTGACTGAAGGTGAGTGAAAACCTCAATACAAAGGTGCTAAAATGCAAAAACGCAGGAACTGTACAGGAAAGTCTGACCATCTTACAAGAAACAGTGAGACAAACAAAAGAACAACACCTGAAGAAAAATACAGAGAAACTGTGATCGTGGATGACCGATGAAATATTTGAACTTATGGATCAGAGAAAACAAACAAAGAAAATCTCCAAGAATATAAGAGAATACATACTAACGTCAGAAGAAAAATAAGAGAAGCCAAAGAGAAACAAAAAACAGAAAAATATCAAGAAATAGAGAAGTATCAGAGTCGATATGATAACTTCAATGTTCATCGAAAGGTGAAGGAAATAGCTGGAAAGTTCCAAAAACGCAACAGCTGAAAAACAACAGATAAAACCAAACAGATAACCAAAGAAGATAAAAAGAAAGTATGGAAAGAATACTTGGAGAAACTTTTCCATGATCTTAGAACAATTCAAGAGTCCACCATTGAAAGAAAATTCAGGTCCCGAAATCCTAACAGAAGAAATAACGGCAGCCATTAGACAAATGAGGGATGGAAAGGCACCGGCACTTGATGAAATTCCTGCAGAAATGTTGTAGCTATTAGATGCAGAACAAATAAAAATAATAACTAAAATATTTAATAAAATATACAAGGCAGGAAAAATACCAGTAGAGTGTCTCAAATCGGAGTTCGTACCATTGCCCAAAAAACCAGGAGCAAAAGTTTGTGAAGATTATAGGACCATAAGCCTAATGAGCCATCTGCTGAAGCTGTTTTTAAGAGTCATCTACAAAAGAATTTGGTAAAGAAACAGAACTAATCACCACTATACAAACCAGAAAACTGGAATACCTAGGCCACGTGATGGGACCAAAATATGAAATTTTGAGACTCATAATAAAGGGAAAAATTCAACGAAGAAGATCTGTTGGCCGAAGGCAGAACTCATGGTTGAAGAATCTACGTGATTGGTATCAATACAGATAGATCTATTTGTTTAGAGCAGCAAGTTCAAAAATAAAAACAGCCATTATGATTGCCAACCTCCGTATGGAGACGGCACTCTAATAAAAAGACAAAAGAATTTACCGGAAACAAATTGCGTCTAATCAGTTTGGATTTGTGAACGCCGTTGGTATAGGGAAGCTTTATTTAGCGTGCAGCAGTAGCGCACCTAGAATTTGCCTCATTTGTTTAACCCCCAAACCCCCCTGGGTGCGCAACTGACCACAGGTATTATTTCAGAAATGTAGAGATGTCAGCTGTAAGTTTTTGCATGCCTGATTGACTACAAGAAGGCTTTCGATAGAGTCAGGCATGAACAAATGACGGAATTGCTGAAGAGGACAGGGATTGACGGAAAAGACTTAAAAATAATAGCCAACCTGTATTAGAATCAATCAGCGGCGCTCCGAATAGATGGAGAATATACAGATCAAGTCAAAATCTTAAGGGGAGTGAGACAGAAGTGCATACTTTCACCACTGAAGAGGCTTTAAAAGATATTGATGAAGGCATCTCAATAAATGGAGTCAAGCTCAACAACCTTCGGAATGCAGATGATTCAATAGTGTTTTCCAATACCATAGAACGGCTGCAAAACTTAATGAACAAAATAACGGAAACAAGTAGAAGATATGGACTGGATATAGACAACAGCAAAACCAAGCTAATGATCATCAGCTAACTGGAGCATGTGAACCAAATGAGAATTGAACGTGTCTCACAATACAACTACTTGGGAACTATATTCTATGAGTCATGGGACAATACCCAAGAGATTAAATGTCGCAGCGGAAAGGTAAAAAGTGCATTCTTGACTATGAGCTCTGTGTTCAAGAGCCATGACCTCACCCTAAAAACAAAAATAAGGCTCCTTAAATGTTATGTGTACTCAGTGCTTCTGTACGGAGTAGAAACGTGGACATTGAAGGCGAAAACTCTATCAAAACTTCAGGTTTTGTGCTATGATTACACAAAAGGATCCTGAAGATACCATGAACAGACAAAGTCACTAATGAAGAAGTACTGCGGAGGATAAACACAACTGCGGATTTGGTCAATATCGTGAACGGCCGTAAGCTGCAGTACTTGGGACATATAATCAGAAATCAAGGCAGATATGAGCTACTCTAATGCATTTTGCAAGGTAAAATAAAGGAAAAAGGGCCCCAGGATGAAGAACAATATCCTGGCTTTCTAACCTGAGAGCATGGTATAGAAAGACCTCAACACAGCTATTTCGTGTAGCAACCAATAAAGTCATCATGGCCAGAATTAGCCAACGTTCGAAACGGACTGGCACCCTAAGAAGAAGAAGATCCGTTAGTACAAAATAAATAATTTGACTCAACATTTTTGTACGTTCTATTCTCACTGAAAAGTTTTAATAGTCGCAAATATTTGTCGTTCTATTTTTGCTAAAAGCTTCCTTAACCTTTCAGAGTTAACGTGCGGACTATAAGTCTGCTTGTCGAATTATTTGTCGATTTCTGACGATTAATTATGATTTCGGTCGTGGCGTGCTCGCTAACTTCAAGCGAGGGAATACTCTATTCAGTATAGTTGTGAGAGTTGTCTAGTGCATAGTGCACAAGTTGTCATAAATGTCTAGTACATAGTGCACAATTTGTCACAAATCGTCAGGTAAGATTCAATTTTAATATATTTTATTTCTGGGATAAATAAAAAATATTTATATAATTTATAATTGGAAGTGATCTACTGATTATGTTTTTCATATATTTAATTGATATAAACTTATTTGTTTAGAGATTTTTTGAATATGAGTTTTGAAAAGCACAAGCATATCTTGAAAATCTTCATTCGGAATTTCTCTTTGATTCTGAGCCGGAAGTTGAACCTGACGATGACGATGCTAGTTTGAAAGGAGATTTCGAAGAGATACAGGACTACGACATTGACGTAGAACAAGAAATTAAGCAGCCAATCTCAGAAGTCTTGAATGTTCCACAAAGAGTGCTGTATTTCATTGGTAACGCCCAGTTCCACCAACGCGATTTAAGTGAAAATTTGATCTTAAGAAATAATTTTCACTTAAGTCCGTTGAGTTTCGTTCCACCAACTAAAAATATTTACTTGAGTACAAATATTTTTGTTTAAGCTTAAGTTACCTACTATGGCGACTTAAGCAAAAATTTTAACTTGGAGCATGCATTGAAATTCATCTTCTGTCATATATTGACAAATAAGTGAGGTTAAATTTCATCTGCTGATCGTCGATGTTGGGTTAACTCGCATTTTTTCGGTCTAATTGGATTTTTTATTTTTATAATCTTATTTAATCTATAGTAATATCGTAGTATAGTAATCTATAATATAAAAGTAATAGATAGTATATAATAGTTTATAGTGTATACATTGCGTACGTAGATGTTCTTGTGTTGATAGCATTTTTATTTTTATATTTTTTTTTGTTGTTGTAAATTTCACCGAAGTGTGTAGTTTATCGTGTGTGTAAATATACAATATAGTGTGTACTATAGTTTAAACTATTATATTTAATTTATACTAGCTACAAAATGAAATATCAAAATACACAAGAACACAGGTCACCATTTACATTTACAATAAATATTGAAATGACATTGGATTAAATACAGCATCCAAAATGACACAAATTTTCATCTTTTTCTTCTTTTTTTGTTGTTTCTGCATTAATAACGAGTCAAGAATTTCTGACAATTTTACAAAGTTGGTATTTCTGAGAACTTAAGTTTTTTCTTGGTCAAGTTAAGTAAAAACTTGTATGGTGGAACGCAAATTACAACTAAGAAATATTTTTGACTAAGCAAAACTTAGGTAAGATTTTACTTAGATCACGTTGTTGGAACCGGACGTAAGAATGGAACAATATGGAAGACACATGTAGGAAACCGCCGAATACAAACCCGCAGTGACAATTTAATGAAGGTAAAAATTTCTGGAGTAACTAGGGAAGTACGACATATAAAAAGGGCATCAAAAATTTGGAGTTGTTTTTCTACCAAAGAGATTTTGCAAACCATTATAGACAACACGAATATCTTTATTGAACTGTGTTTTTACAATCTCAGGTTGTAAGAATACAGTTACACTTACAATGCAGATTTATTATAAGAGTAATAAATCTGCAAAAAAAACAGATATTTTAGAACTTAGGGCACTATTGGGTCTTTCATATATATAGCTAGGGTAACCAAACATAAGCACAGAAATGTAGAAGATCTCTTTGGGAAAAACGGCTCATCGCCAAAAATAAGAGCAAAGACAAGATTAGAGAGGCAAAAATATGACAAATTGGCAGCTGTGAAAGAATTCTTCGATATGTATCTTCAAATTTACTTAAACATTTTTCATTATTAGCATATACAACGATAGATGAAAAACTGCTAAGATAAGACGCTAAGTTTCTTTATATCAAATCTAGAGGTGTATGTTGGACAACAGCCACCTGGCCCATATAAAGTTGATACGAGCAATATTTCCCTCCTTCCTCGCCTCCGCAGTCGTATATCTGATTCTCATAGAAACATAACAATCGACAATTTTTTTACGAGCCTCAACTTCAATTTACTGATCCTAAGAGACCAGAAAAAACAAGTATGTTTGCTTTTAGAGAAAAATTGTGTACGATTGTATCGTATATACCCAGAAAAAACAAAAACGTTATTTTACTCTCAACGATGCACCACGACGATTTGCTAGACGAATTAACGGGCAAGCCAGACATCATCATTGACTATAATAAATTCAAAGAAGGAGTACATCTAGTTGATAAAATGGGTGCCACCTACAATTGAGCTAGAGCCACTCACCTATGACCTACGGTCATTTTTTATTCTGCAATGAATGTAGCCGGTATCAATTCATTTGTAATAAACAAATATAAATCCAATGATATAGATAAAATGCGTAGAAGACATTTTCTAGAAGCTCTTAGTATGGAACTAGTTGTGATGGATAGCTCTTTCGGGGCAACAGACTCAGTAAAACACAGGTTTGAAGTAAAAATAAATCTATTAATTTAGTATATCTACAATAAATAAAAATAAAAGGAATTCTACGTTGTATACTTATACAATGAATAAAACTAAAACGAATTCTACTGGATCCCGTGATGAACGAAGTCCTCGGCGAACGTCTATAAAAGAAAAGAAATTAATTAGTACTACTAATAAGAAATGAAATGGGGGAAATCGATCGCGCGCAGATTTATACTCGCTTTCGCTTCAATTCAGCGAAAGCTCCGAATATGCTCGCAAAACAAAATATTTAGCTGTGCAGACCCATGGCAATGTTCAATACACAATGCCGACGGGTTCCGCTTGGCTAAGGACAGAGTATGATCCTCAATACGGAAATCTCTCTGTCCCGGTTGGTTCTGTGCAGATCCGCGGTAATGCTCAATACGCAACACCGATGGGTTCCGCTTGGTTAGGGACAGAGTACGATCCTCAATACGGAACTCTCTCTGTCCAGAATGGCTCGCAGGTTCACTACACCGGCGAGTCAGGGAGCCTAGAGCGCTAGCTACAAGACTTTCTAATTCCGCTATTCACACGCCTTAAATAGCCGTTTGAATCCCACTACGCCGTCACGTTGTAGAAGTGGATGCGCAAATATTGACACTCCCACGGTTCGAACTGTTAAACGATCAGAGCATCGTTACATAGTAAACAATCATCTGCAACGTCCATTTTTGAATAAACGTATTCCTAAATCAATTAAGTCAAGAATAAAAGAACTTTGCCGCATTGAAGAAGAAATTGTTCCAGCACCAAATCCACAACCTAATTGTCGAGGTCGTTATTTTTACTGTAATAGACCTACTACTTAGAACTAGACTTAGAACACGCAAAATGCATTTGCTTCGACTGCCTACAGGGTGGTATTTTCGAAGACAGCAGCGAAGATTGACTTCTTTCCGTTCATTGATGTATCTACTCTGCGCATCACAAACATTTGTTTTTTATTTAGTCTTTGTTTAATTTCTTAGAAATAGTTGTTTTGTATTTGTTTAATTTGGGTTTTTGTGTATTATAGTACCCAAAATGTGAAAAAGACATCTGTTAACTTTTATTTTTGAAGCATGAGTTTAAATACAAGTTACAATAAATTTGTGTGCAAATGTTTTTTTGTCTATTTTAATTATATATTAAAAGAATCAACAACTGCTCAGACCATTTTTCCGAAAATATTTGTTTTTTGGACCTTTTCTAGATTTGCAGATTGCTAGTCCGACATTACATTTTGTGTGACACGTCGCGTTATCCCTGAAAGGTTAATAAAAAACATTTTATAGCTTTTAAATTTACAAACACGAAGCCATAAAAGATCGTTAAATCTCCCCTTGCTAAAAATCTCTATAAATTGGCGCAACAAACATTTCCTCTCTCTAGTCCGCAGTCGGACAATTCATCACGCGCTCTAGGGAGTACTCATATAGTTGCTGTTATTATTTTTCCTACCACCTTTAATGTAATTTTTTGAGATCGCAGCTCTAGTGTGGTGGCTCTCAATTCCAGGAATAGATTTAGCGTCCTACATTTCATTTAAATTTGATTTATCTACGGTACCAATAGTTTGATCTGGAATATCTAAGGTGACCATAAGAAACTTTTTACAAATCCTTACGTTTTCTTTGTTTCATCAAAAAAGACTAGGTTTACTTTTCTTGTAGCTCTATAATTATTAGGATATCTATAAGCAGGATTTATTAAAAGCAGTAATATTATTGTTTTGTATTTTAAGAACAATACCTACAAATAGATATAGGTGAAGAAGAACAATACCTACAAATTTTACCCTCAGAAGTAAAGAATGCCCTACAGAATGCAAAACAAGGAAAAGCACCGAGTCCTGATCAAATTTCAGTTGAACTGTTAAAAGCCTTAGGTGACAGTAATATAAAGAGACTCAACCGAATTCTTAACCACATATATGTAGAGGGCAACATCCCGGAGGAATGGCCTAAATATTTTTACCTCTACTAAAAAACAACAATCCCAAATCATGTAATGACTATAGATTGATAAGCCTAATGTGCCATCCTTTAAAGATTATCTTGAAAATTGTTCAAAACCGAATTTATAAGAAATGTGAGGAGCAGATAGATGAAACGCAGTTTGGCTTCAGAGGACGCATGGGTACAAGAGAGGCATTATTTGCGTTGACGGTACTCTTGCACAAATGTCGATAATATAACAAGAGTGCATATGTATGTTTCATAGACTTTAGGAAGGCCTTTGACCGAGTGCAGCATATGAAGTTAATAGATGAATTAAAAAACATCAATTTAGACAAAAAGACATTGAGTTTATTAAGGCTATATACTGAAACCAGAAAGCAGTAGTAAAGGTGAACGATATAGAAAGAAATAATATACTGATTGCGAAAGGGGTCAGGCAAGGATGCGTTTTGTCTCCGATGCTTTTCAACGTGTACTTACAGGTCATATTCAGAAAAGCCTTATGAGAAAGAAAAGATGGAATAAGAATTGGTGAAGAAATCGTAAACACCAATAAGACCAAATTTATGATAGTATCAAGGGGTCCAATAAATATTGAACAACTAACCCTTGGTGGACAGCAAATAGAGAGAGTGGCAAAATGTAAATATCTGGAAGCTTACATCAACACATAATTAAATCCAGACCAAGAGATCAGGGTACGAATAGAAATGGCAAGGGCAGCGTTCTTAAAATTCAAGAAATTGTTCTGTGACAAAAATCTGAATACTTCTCTGAGACTGAGGTTTGTTGAATGTTACGTCTGGTCCCAACTATTGTACGGGGTAGAAACATGGACGTTAAAAGCACAAATAGTTAAGAAGCTTGAAGCCTTTTAACTTTGGATATTCCGGAGAATGTTAAGAATTCCATGGACTGCCAGGGTCACCAATGAGGAAGTGCTGAGAAGGATGGGTCGAGACAAAAAAATGCTGAGAACAATAAAAGTATGCAAGACTGCATACCTTGGACACATACTGAGAAATGATAAATATAGTCTTCTGGAGGTCATCATGCAGGGTAGAGTAGATGGCAAAAAGGGAATAGGTAGAAAGAGAAGTTATGGCTGCGAAATATTCGAGACTGGACAAACATGACTGTAGACGAATTATTCCACGTTGCAAAAGACAGAGAAAATTTTAGAAATGTGGTCGCCAACCTCCGTTAATAGAGACGGCATAGGAAGAAAAAGATTTTGAGAACGATTGATTGAGAACGATTTTCGAAGTGAAAATAGAAAGTTAAAATAAACTTATTATAGTAAAATTGTGGCTTGTTCCCAATAAAAATAGTAAATTGCGTTAATATGTCACAAGAAAATAGATATGTTTTGCACTTCTTGTATACAGTGAGCGTCTTTTCAGTTAAATTCGGTTACTATGTTTTTCAATAAATCGTTTTGGCATATTAAATGACAACAATTATCCAAGTATCCTATGTACAATATAAAGCCTTGTAAAAATGCGAAAGTGTGGTTTCAAATAATAAGAAGAGGTAATTAGGTATTACACAGATAATAGATAAATCAAATTTATAAAAAAACTTATTAAAACTACTGTTATATACACTCGCGCAACGGTAGTTCACACGCAGTGGTTTTTCGTATGAGTTTTAATCTAGCTTTCGCGGATTCGCAATACTATTTACGTATATACACTGTTACTGTTTTTTTGAGCAGTCTTAAGAGAAGATACAAGAATGTCTATCTTTTACGAGAACCAAATTAAGAGAGGTTAAAAAGTCAGATGTTATGTACGAAAACTAATAAAAAAAACACGTTCATTCGCTACGGGCACCAAAACCAGACAAAGAGAAGGATTTTTTGTTTGCATTGTTCAAGAACATATTTACTTGAGTAGGTATTAAAATAGGTAGGAAGAATTATTAATAAGGATTTGCTTAGGTAAAGTTTTGAAATTAAGGATTGAAATTTAGGATTTGATACAGCAAAAAATATAGAATTGTTTTCGACTGCGAAAAATTGAACAACCCATCTAATCACAAGTGGGGCTGGAGACAATAAAAACTTTTTCGCCATTGTCCAAAATGTTTTTTGGACAATGGTCATTTGTCATTGTCCAAAATGTTTCTAAACGGAAAATATCTTTTTCATTGATATAACGAATGCATTAATTTCTAGATATATAAAAATATAACCTATTCTGCAACACGATATAGACCATAAGCCAAACGGGTATGATGTATCATTCGAGGATACGGTACATAAGAACCACTCATTGTTTTACACATTTACGGTGCAGTTTTTATGCAAAATGTCATTTAGCTACAAAAGACTTAGACAATCTAGTAGCACACTGCTATACTTGAAAAATTTACCTTTCATAATTGTTTTAAAGTAAAAAAGGAAGATTTGCTCCTTTCTTATTCAACGCACATTATATCGAACCCAAAATTAGCAACATATCTTTATTCTATATCATGAGTTTTATCTACCTATATTCACGCACTTTTTTTTACTTTTTTTTGAAGTTCGTATAGTATAGTGCCAGCCATATAAATTGGGCAAATAGTTTTGTCGTATTCTCGATCCAGTCTTCACATTCTGGGACACCTTAAATTTGAGATTGTAACGTTAATATTTTGCCTACCACATGGGGTATTACTATTAGGGGTAGAAAATTGGGGACAGAAATTATAGGGGCGAAGATATGGCAAGCGAAATAAACGCTACTTGTGCGAACGGCACTCAGGGTTTGTTAGGAGAGCTGGGGTCGTGAATAAGTAAATGGCAAGGGGGTTGAGATTGGGGCAACTAAGGGTCATGAATCCCTTCGGACAAATAAAACAAAAAGAAACAGGAACCACCTCTAGTAATTTATAAAGAGCGCCACATCGAGGTGCCTATTTATAATCATTACAACAGCTAGTTGTAACTAGGGAAATAATTATCAGAAATGCAAAACATATCTTTTTAAAATGAAACTCAAAAAAAGGGTTAGTTTAAAATATAAACAAAATATTACGAAACAAAATTTAACATTTATTGCTGTGTCACTACAAACAGTTACAAAATAGACAGTGCAAAAATGTTACAACAATAGTCGCAAAATACAAAAATACAAAAAAACTTACATGTGTCATCTGTTTACAAATTCCAGGAGTTGGAGATACTACAAAAACTTACAAATGTTACCACACAGAAATTAACCATTCTTTAAAACAAACAAAACAAATAAATATCGAAAATAATAAAGCTAGCTCTCATATGTTAACATTAAATTTAAAAAACTGAAAAAATAAATTGACAGCTAAAGTCAAACCCTAAAATGTTACAATTTATTAATTAATACAAATACTTTTAAATTCTAATGAAAGCAATTATTACTATTATTAAAAAAAATGTCTGTCTTTACTTTTAGAATCTGATCACAAAAAAAAGTTACCTGAGTTTCACAAAAACACTTCCTGAAGGTTCCTGAGGTTGGAAACTGGAGTTGAATTCTCTGGTCACGAACACACGAACAAAAGGACTGCATCTCCACTGCCAATTGGACCGACCGTTTGAGGCCGAAGCCGGCACTGAGCACAAAACTTATGACTCTGCCTCTTAAAAAACAGGAACAGGTAGAATTAGACTGCATTAACTAATTAACTGCTACTAAAATTGATTTCCATAGTAAAACGAAGATTTCCATGAAAGGGGAAAGAGCAAAAAATAGAAAAATAAAATTTGCTAAAAATAGCAAAAAATGTAAGGAAAGTATGTCCTATTCGGAGTCGGTTGATGATGACTTGGTCTTTTCTATTATTTGGTAAGATGAGTTTGGTTCCTACTTGACTTAGACATTCTTTGAGTTTGTTAGCAGTGTGATCCCAAGTAGTTTGCCACGCTCTGTACACGTGGGCTTTAATATTTACTTTGTGATCAGTCCAAGGCATTTGATTTATGATAGCAATACTTTGGTCGGTGGTTGCATTGCTTGCCAGAGAGTCCACTTCCTCATTACCACTTATTCCCATATGGGAAGGTACCCAGATAAAGGAAATATCTTTTTGTTGAGTCTGTAGATAAGATAACTCTTCTTTGATCTTGAGAAGTATGGCGTGAGTTGTATATAGCTGTTTTATTCCAAGTAATGCGCTCATTGAATCGGTGATGATAACAAATTTGCTTTCATTGATAGAACAACATTTTTTCACGGCCTGGTGAATTGCCGTAAGTTCTCCGGTATATATACAACAATTTGTTGGGATTCGTATGGTAGACTTGACGTTTTCGTAGATGTAGGCTGCAGCATGTCCTTCATGACATTTGGAAGCATCAGTGAAGATTTGATGGGTTGTTGGGTATTTGGATATTACATTCTTATAAGCTTGCTGTATAAGGAAAGGATGTGTGGAATGTTTCGGGAGTTCTTTTAGAGACGTGTCTATTTTTGGAGGTTTAATCATCCAAGGAGGAACATTTACATGAATGGGCATAGTAAGACTGAACTGTTCTAAATTAAGACCAATACGTTTTATTCGTTCGCGAAATGGTAGTTTTTTTATTGCAATGTTTCTGTAAAGATCGGACGTTATATTTGTTCTGCAAAGTATTGTTGAGTAGGTTACGTTGCTGTTGTTTGCTGAAATTCTGGCAACGTAATTTAGTGATAGGAGTTGCCTTCGTTGGCTTAAGGACAGTTCATTAGCCAAAACTTGTAAGCTACTTACTGGACTAGTTCTTGTGGCACCTAAAACTAATCTCAAGCACATATTTTGAATGTAGTCAAGTTTTTTTAAAGATGTTTTTTTAGCAGTATCGTAGCATAAACAGCCGTAGTCTAGTTTACTTCGTATTAGTGATCTATATAGAGTAAGTAAGGTTGTTGTATCTGCCCCCCAAGAGGTATTTGACAGCATCTTTAGTAGATTAATTCTGGATTGGCAAGAACGTTGCAGATTGGTGATGTGGGTTTCCCAGTTTAAGTTACGTTCAAAAGAAAGTCCTAAGAAATTTATTTCTTCTGCTTGTTTCAGGACAACTCCATTTAGTGTTAATTGAACATTAGGATAATTTTTTCTTTTGCTAAAAATTAAATAACGTGTCTTTTCACTAGAGAATATAAAACCCGTGTTTTGCGACCAGCTTTCAATTGTGTGTAAGGTAGTTTGCAGTATATGTGTTCCCAGAGTTACATTGTTTGTTCTTAGATAAATGACTAAGTCATCTGCATATAGGCTAGTAAATACAGGTAGTTTTATTTGATGTATAATACTATTTATTGCAACTAGAAAGAGAGTAGGACTTAGAGTAGATCCTTGTGGAGTGCCGTTTTGAAGTACTCGTCTGGACGATGTAAATCCATTGGTTCTAACTCGAAAAGTTCCTGTTTCTAGAAAATTTTTAATAAAGGACAACATGTGCCCTTGAACATCCCATTCTTGAAGTGTTTTTAGTATAAGATGTCTCCATGTTGTGTCAAACGCTTTTCTTATGTCAAAAAACACGGCAATAAGTTTTTGGTTGTGCAGAAAGGATTCATGTATACTTGATTCAAGTGTTATTAGATTGTCTGTTGTGGATCTACCCGTACGAAATCCACTTTGTCTGATACTTATTAGGTTATTGTTTTCGAGGTACCATTTAAGACGATAATTAAGGATTTTTTCTAAAAGTTTGCAGGTACAACACGTAAGTGATATTGGACGATAGGAATTTGGATCGTCTTTTGGTTTATTATATTTAAGGATTGGAATTATGGTTGCTTGCGACCATAGATCAGGAAAGTCATGATGAATAAAAATATTATTAAAAATATCAACTAGTATTAGCTTTGCATTCAGAGGAAGATTTCGTAAGAAAAGAGGGTGGATATCATCAGGTCCTGGACTCGAATTTTTAGCACTTAAACAAAATTCTAATTCTTGAAGACTTACTGGTTTGTTTATTGGATTGTTGCTCTCTGTGATTTGTATATTTGAAGACTCCGTTAGTTTTTTGTGCTCTAGAAAGGATAGGCTGTAATTAGAATCACCAGAATTAAGTTCGTATATATCTGCTAGTATTTCTGGAATATCTTCTTTGTTTGAATGCGTTTGGTTATTATATGATAGAGTATCTATACCTCGAAAGTATTTTGTACCTTTTATTCTGCGGACTTTGTTCCATATGTTGCCTAAGGGAGTGGAAGGATTTATTGAAGAAACGTACTTTTTCCAACTTTCTCGTTTTGCTTTTTTGATTAATTGTCTGCTTTGAGCTCTGAGATTTTTAAACCTTAAAAGGTTTTCGATAGTTGTATGTTTCTTGTAAACGTTAAAAGCGTGTTTAGACAAAGTGAGTGCTTGTGCAATTTCGTTATTCCACCAAGGAACTGGCTGCCTTTTACTCGATTTTGTTTTTCCCACTGCGATTGTTGCTGCAGAAATAATAATGTTATTAAATATTTCCAGATTTTGGTTTGCGTTATTGGTTAAATTAGATTTGTTTGTTTGTTCTTCTATCAGTGTTCGATATAAATTCCAGTCAGCTGACTTTATTTTCCATGTCTGGTGAATTGGAAAAGTTGATTTATCATTAGTGTTTATGGTTATCGTGATAGGGAAGTGATCACTATCATATAAATACCCCAATGTGTCCCAGTATAATAAAGGAGCTAGCGACGGACTGCATAAAGAGAGATCTATGGCAGAAAATGTACCATTGTATGAATTGAACCTAGTAGATTTGCCAGTGTTTAGTAAAACTAAATTTAAATGATGAAAGCAAATTTGTTATCATCACCGATTCAATGAGCGCATTACTTGGAATAAAACAGCTATATACAACTCACGCCATACTTCTCAAGATCAAAGAAGAGTTATCTTATCTACAGACTCAACAAAAAGATATTTCCTTTATCTGGGTACCTTCCCATATGGGAATAAGTGGTAATGAGGAAGTGGACTCTCTGGCAAGCAATGCAACCACCGACCAAAG
The DNA here is from genome assembly GCF_040954645.1 of Diabrotica undecimpunctata. Lineage (NCBI taxonomy): Eukaryota > Metazoa > Arthropoda > Insecta > Coleoptera > Chrysomelidae > Diabrotica > Diabrotica undecimpunctata. The sequence continues at coordinate 690,606 of NW_027311902.1, read as the reverse complement.
TATTGCTATCATAAATCAAATGCCTTGGACTGATCACAAAGTAAATATTAAAGCCCACGTGTACAGAGCGTGGCAAACTACTTGGGATCACACTGCTAACAAACTCAAAGAATGTCTAAGTCAAGTAGGAACCAAACTCATCTTACCAAATAATAGAAAAGACCAAGTCATCATCAACCGACTCCGAATAGGACATACTTTCCTTACACACAAGCATATCTTCAACCAGGAGGCTGCTCCGATGTGTACCAAGTGCAACACTCAGTTGTCAGTGAAACATATAATTGTTGAGTGTCCAGTGTACCAGAACGAAAGAATCGCGTGTGCCTTTAGTGATAATTTAAAAAGTATACTAACGTCAAATTTACAGTCTTTATTAAGTTATCTTAAAATGACTAAACTATATACCAGATTGTAAAAAATATTTTTTTTTATGTAACAATATCTATCTTACTGTTTGTGTATGTCCTCCCGCTAATAACCCTTAGTGGTTGATGCGGGTATATTTGTTTAAATAAAAAAAAAAAAGGATAGTAAATACAAAGAAGAACATTTAAATATAGAAAATCAATCCTATGACCACTTCACAAGTATAATTAACCAAGCAGTAGAAATTGCTATCCCAAATAAACAAGGCAGAGGCATAAGAAAACTGCAATATCAAAAAAGAGTACCTTGGTGGGACCAGGAATGCACTGAAATAATAAATAAAAGAAAAGAAGCGTTAAAGGAATTTAAAAATAATTTTAATCTTAATAATTATATCAATGCAAAACACATAATTGCTAAATCAAAACGACTTCTAAAAACAATAAAGAAGCAAAAGTTTATGGAATATTGTGGGAGTATTAATAGAAACGTAGACATCAGCTCTATTTGGCAAACTATAAGAAAATTTAAAAATGCATTCTCTCAACCTTCAAACAATAAACTTCCCAATGAAAAAATAAGTTATGAAATATTAACTAACCTTTCAGTAACTAATATTGAACCGGATTTTGAATTACAGACCATTGATCACTTGTCTAGTGAATTCAATCTCACGGAATTAAAAAATAGTCTATTTTTAAAGAAAAACACATCACCAGGCCTTGATAATATTAACTTTAATATTATGTTAAAACATTTACCTGAAATAGGACTAATATGGCTACTAAATTTATACAACAAGGTTAAAGAAGGTGAACTGATTCCCAATGAGTGGAAAACTCAGATTATTATAAGTATTCCTAAGAACAACAAAATTCAAAATTATAATTTAAGAGCAGAAAATTATAGAGCTCTGGGACTTTCATCATGTGTAGTAAAACTACTGGAATCAATGATTAAAAATAGGCTGGATTGGATCGTGGAAAATCAAAAAACATTTAGCCAATTTCAAGTAGGATTTAGAAAAGGTATGGGAGTTAACGATAATTTAAATTATTTAAATACTTATGTTCAATTGGCTTTCTCACAAAACCAATATGTAAATGCTACTTTCTTAGATATTAAAGCAGCTTTCGATCATGTGAATATTTACATACTATACAGACTTCTTAATAATCTTCATATTCCAGTAGACATCAATAACCTTATATTTCAATTCTTAAACAATAGGACTCTATATGTTAAAAATCATTATCACGAAATGGTTGGACCATCGCATACTACACAAGGTCTAATACAAGGCTCAACTTTAAGCCCAATATTATTCAATATTTATCTTAAAAATATATACACAATAATGCCTGAAAATTGTGTACTTCTGTCATATGCAGATGATCTAATTATCTTAACAAAAGGTAGTAATTTTAACCATATAGCAAATCAGGTAAACTTTATTTTATATGAATTATCCAAATGGTTTGATACACATAATCTTAAACTATCCTCATCAAAATGCGAGACTTTGTGGTTTAAAATGAACCGTCCTATTAGTAATCCATCAGATATAAAAATTAATGACTATATAATCCCTAATGTTCTGTCGAAAAAATACTTAGGTATAATATTTAAGCACAATCTAAATTGGTCAGACCAAATAGATAACATGATAAATAAAGCCCAAAAGGGCATTAATATAATACGTGCTCTTTGTAGAGTATGGTGGGGATCAGACCCAAGAACACTAAAATTAATATATAATGGCTTGATACAATCACAATTAGATTATGGCGCTAGTATAATTAATAACTTCTCTCAACAAAATTTTATGAAATTAAACCGAATACAATTCCAAGCTTTGAGAACAACACATGGGATGATGAAATCTACTCCCACTAATGTCATTTTAGCAGAAAGTGCAACTATCGATCTACACCATAGATTTAAATGGATTGCCACGAAATACATAGCAAAGATTAGCACAACTCCAAATCACTCATTATTAAATATGCTTCTAGACTTAAAAAAATATCATGGTTATCAACAAGGATATTGGAAGGGAAAAAATCCAACATATTTGATTGACGCTCTAACAAAAGTTAAAAAGTTTTTACCATCAATGAACACAAGTGACATACCAGCCTGCTACTCAAATGAATATGATATCTACACTTATAATGTACCAATTATAAAAACATTATTAAAAAAAAATAGTTCCCATAACCTTTGGGAATATTACAATTTTGTAAATTCGTATTACTATAATTACATACAAATATTTACAGATGCTTCAAAAAAACAAAAAAGTCAAAACCTTGAGGAAGCCAAAACGGGCATAGGAATACACATACCTAGTATAAATTATTCCTTTTCTGAAAAAATTCCTTCACTTATTAATATCTGTACAGCAGAAATAATAGCTATTCAAAAGGGTCTAATGATTTGTGAGGAAAAAAGTTTTGATAAAGCTATAATATTTACGGACTCAAAGAGCGCTATAGACAACATTAATAACAATATGATAACTACAACAAAAGATTACAGAGTCTTGCAAGTTAAAAAGAAACTATACTATTTAAATAAATATGGGAAAGATATTAGATTATGTTGGATTCCTGGACATAATGATATCAAGGCAAATGAAATAGCTGACAAACTGGCAAAGATTGGGGCTGAATTAAATATTCCTGCTAAAATTCGATTAAGTAACTTGGATATCATGCCATTATTAAAAAATAAAATATGTTCTATGCATCAAAATAATTGGTTAAATTCTTTTCAATATAAAGGCAAGTGGTATAACAACATACAAAATTTTTTTCCTAATAAACCATGGTTTGACACAATCCCATACACAGATAGGCGGCATATTACTACCATTATTAGAATGAGGAATGGTCATTGCCTGACAGGAGTATAGTTCGTCCCAAACCCTTCTTTCAGTGCGTCATAGTTGATCGAATTCTCTCTAACACATTAAGCTAGAAGTGACAGAAAAAAACGTGAGTCTGTGATTATTATACATAGAACTTAGAAAATTATTTATCGTAAAGCTAATTCTACTTACGGGTGTATAATTGGTTGGAGTTTAGAATACGCTAAATAGATATCCAATCGATGATGCGCATAAATATAATTTGACGCAGAAGGTCTCGATCTTGACAGTACTTTCACAACGTCAACTGATAAAATAATTGTCATTCCAGGTTAGTATTATCAGACATTTTACAGTGAAAATTTAATTTTGTATTTATTGTCATAAAAATATTTTAAATATGTCGAGATATATCGAGAAAGAACAAAGCCTAATATTAAAATTATTAAATTATTTTCAATTAGAAAAAGAGGGATTACGATCCTGCAACTGTCAAATTTAACTAAAATGACATGCAATAATTCTCGACATTCTTAAAATCCTATATTATGTCAAAATTAGTGACGCACTGAAAGAAGGGTTTGGGACAGACTGTACATTTATATAAAATCAACATTCGCGATAACCCATACTGTGAATGTTGGCAAATGGATACACTAGAACACATATTTTGGGAATGCTCAATAAACAAAATAAAAGATTATGATGTCTATCAGGAGCTGATCAAAATTAATATTAAAACCCCAATTAACATACCAATGCTTCTATGCGAGATTAACCCTAAAATTATCAAAATTCTTATCAGATTCCTACAGATCAACCATATAAAATTATAACCTTAATAATAACCTATCCAATATTAACATTTAAACCAACTATAAGAAAATAGAAAACATAAATAAAATGTAGATATGTAGAAAAAATGTCTATATGTCAATGATAATTGATAATAGGGCATGAGATATTCTCAGGACAAGAATATATTATTTTTGTATTGTTTTGTGAGTAGCTATATAATAAAAAATGTGTTTAAGAGGTGTTGCGGCTGTCGAGGAAGTTGATAATTTAATTAACATGATGGAAAATACACGAAAAAGAAAACCTTTCAAAGAAAGAATAAATGCATTTTCAAAATACACTGGCAATGTTTGCAACTTTTTGCAATTTTAAATGCTCAAACTCAATATATAAGATAACAAATAAAGAAAAAGGGTTGAGTTTACCGAAAGTACAAGCTGAATATAGCCGCAAATGTCAAAAATATTTCGGTTTGGCAGTGTTGGCATGTTTTTGTAATGCATATGTTGTATGCTTCAAATATAAAGAGATAAAGCTTTTAAAATGTACATTTTGATTATACTATTTTATGAATTCTGCAATTTTTAATTTATATGAAGCAATAACGAGTAAATATTTGTCTCTTTCGAGATTAATTGTAAACATCTGTTGTAATCTGGCAACTGCTGATTTGACGATTGTCAAATCTATCCCCTAATCTATCAAAGGGTAATTGCTAAAAAAATTTCTAATAATTAACTACAATTAATATTTACTCATTGTTGTTTTATATAAATCAAAAATTGCAGAATTCATAACATAATATATACAAAATGTACTTTTCTAAAGCTTTATCTTTTTATATTTGAAGTATACAGCATCTACATTATAAAAACATGTCAACACTGCTATACCGAAATTTTTTGTTCCATGTTTGACATTTGCGGCTATAATCAGCTTGTACTTTCGGTAAACTCAACCAGAAAAAGATATATTTGGTGTCAGTTGTCAGTTTAAAAAAAATCAAAATTTACACTTAATATGTCGTTGTTCTATGTATTTGTGCAAAAGATTGTGACATTGCCAAAGATTGCGACATTGCGCCAAATAAAGTGTTTTATTAGTAAGACAGTTAATTACATATTTTTTTTTTTAAAATCTAGAAAACGTTATTGACTAAATCTTTATTTATTATATAAGTTAGTGGTTTTATAATTTTTAATTTAAGTGTTACCTTATATAAATTCTGCGATCATTTATAACCACAACTTTGTTAAAATTTTCTTATTCAAAATAAACGTTATCTTACATTATTCCATTTTATTCAATTCAAAAAATAAACCTTTTCCTTTTTTAACCTCCACCATTGCTCGGGTCTGCTGTGATATCGTAATAGTGACACAACTTGCACATTAGAGCTTTCGAGAAGAATCTGAGTTGGAAACTTTGTTATGGTAAGGAAATTATTGGGATCGCATACGACGGAACTAAAGAGCATCTGTTATCTCAAAGACTTTATCCTGCCTGATCTTGAACGAACCTTAGCGAAGTATGAGCTAACAATTTAATATTGTTGGGCTCTTAATTTGGTATTCAGTGAGTAGTGCTTAATATAATATAATATTAGGGATTGCGTCCACGCTGTATTAATTGTTTGGAGTATTATATTCAGGTATTGTTAGGTTTTAGATTTTAAAGGGCAGTAATTAAATTAATGAAAAACAGAAGTATAGAATTTTCCACATAAAAATGAGTGCACGTCACTAAATATTTATGATGTCAGAACCCCACAGCGTTGCCAAAATATTAGAATAGTTAATAAGTAAGGAATTTTTAAAATGTGAACTATTTAAGAATACAATAGACTAGTCAATTGAATTTTTAAAATAAAGAAAATAATCCCACATTCAAAATTTATTTTAAAAGTTAATTATTTTTAACAACTTGAGAAATATTATTAACAGTAGATACACTTAGTTTTAAGAGTACTGCAACCACTACTGCAAGACCATAGATTGGTTAGAGCAAATATTAAAATACAGACGAGAGTAGAATGAAACAAACTTATTAAATGAGAACGATACCCAACCACCGATGTCCTGTTTCAAAAACAAACGGAATACCAAAAAGAGCTAAGCACAAGACTAAAATCAATACAGACACTGAAACAAATGGATATAAACGGACTAGCCAATAAAATAAAAGTAACTGTAACAAAATCGGTTAAGAAAATATGCTCAAACACGAAAAAAGCCAAAACATCTAAACTCCAACTTAATAAAATTAAACTACTTCAAGAAAGATGAAACGGAAGAGATCGAACTTCGGACAGCTTCAAAAGTTTAAACAAAAACGTGAAGAAAGAAATTAGGAACGATCATAGAAACTATACTAATAATCTAATAAAAGATATAATACAAGATAAATGCAATATGAAAGTACTAAACTCAAAAAACTCAAGCGGTATAACAAAAATCATAGAAATAAAAAATGAGACAAACGTCACCGTCCGAGACAGAAAGGAAATAAGCGAGGCCATTGAAAAATTCTACACTAAATTATACTCGATAAATACACAACCACAACAACTACGTACTGAACGAACAATAATTAACATCGGCTCAGAAGAAATACCCGGCTATGAAATAAGAATGGCCCTAAATCAACTAAAAACAAATAAATGTCCGGGGAAGAATAAAATTACAGTTAAAATGTTGAAAATTGGTGGCAGAAAAATGGAACAGGTATTAAATATTTCATTCAATAAAGTAATTGATGAAGGAAATATTTCTCAACAATGGTACAACCCGAAGTCATTCTACTATTCAAGAAAGGAGACAAAGCAAACATCGAGAAGAATTACCGACCTTGCTATCACATCTGTATAAATTACTAACTAAAATCATAACCAACTGCCTAACGCATAAGCTCGATTTCTATCAACCTATCGAGTAGGCTGGATTTAGAAAACATTTTACTACCGTAGACCACTTGCACACCGTAAGAACACTGATAGAAAAATGCACCGAGTATAATGTTCCAATTCATATGGCGTTCGTCGATTTCCATAAAGCATTCGATTCCATCGAATTATGGGTAGTGCTTGAATCTCTAGAAAATGCACCTATAGATTCAAGATACACAAACATAATTAAAAACATATATGAAAATGCCACCATGCAGATAAATCTGAACGAAAGCACAAAAACTAATCCCATCAGACTACAACATGGAGTAAGACAAAGAGACACCATATCTCCCAAACTATTTACCCTTGCTCTAGAAGACATTTTTAAGAAACTAGAATGGAACAACAAGGGTATCAACGTTGACGGATCATACTTAAACCACTTGAGATTCACAGATGACATAGTTTTAATAGCCGATAATATCCAAGAACTAAATGATATGTTACAAAAATTAAATGCAGTTTCAGGAGCGGTAGGCTTAAAAATGAACTACAGTAAAACAAAAATACTGAGCCGAGACCAGACAAATATAACAATACAAAATCATACCATAAAAAATGTTGAACATTTTGTATATCTAGGTCATGTCATCAAACTAGGAAAACCAAATCAAGATGCTGAAATTAAAAGAAGAACACAACTGGCATGGAGCGCTTTCGGCAAACTAGCATATATCTTGAAAAATACCTCCATTCCTGTAAACTTAAAGAAAAAGGTGTATAACACATGTATACTATCAGTTTGTACCTACGGCCTGCAGACAGTAGCCCTTACCAAAAAATCTGCTTAAAAATTAGAAACAACGCAAAGAGCAATGGAACGAATCATGCTTGGAATATCACTGAGAAACGAGATTAGAAACACCGAGATAAGACATAGAACGAAGATTAGGAATATTGTTTAAGAAATTACAAAAATTAAATGGCGCTGGGCAGGTCACGTAGCCCGATATAATGACAACAGGTGGACACGGAGAATTCTAGAATGGAGACCAAGGACGACAACAAGAAGCATGGGAAGACCTCAAAAAAGATGGGTAGATGACATAAAAGCAGTGGCAGGCAAACAGTGAATATGATTGGCGTAAGATAGAGAAAGATGAAAGCAATTGGGAGAGACCGAGATTCAGGAGTGGATGGAAAATGGTTGACAAAGAGAGAGAGTTCAATTGAAATCTACAAAGTGAGTATTAAGTACGGAACGCCTAAATTATCTAGGAAACGGCTTGCAAGATTTTTATAGATTTTGGTGTATAAGAAAGAGTCTTGTAATTAAAACTAAAGGAAAAAATAGTTTTATAACTGAATCGATTTTGCTAATAATTTGGAATTAGGCTTATCTTACCTCCCTCTTTAAAAGTTATATATGCGATAGGTGAGCTTCTTATTTTTAAGGGGTGAAATCACCACTTATTGAAAAAAAATTTATATTAAAGCATTTTATGGATTTAAATCGTATTAAATTAGGTAATTGAAATATTGTCAATTATATTAATGGATATTGTGTACATTCTCAACCCTTAAATAATCTTAAAAACCACCCCTTTTAATAAAAATAATTGTAAAAAATCGTTTAACAGGTTCAAACGCTTTTGTAGTGCATTTATATCATCTACAATGTAATTCTCTGCTTATATAAAATAATTTTGGTTGATTGCAACACTTCAACCCTTAAAAACTACCCCCTATGTCAAAGTATATAAAAAAATCTTTTTAAACAACTTCAAACGTTTTGAATGTACATTTATATTCAAAAATTTCTTTCTTATCAATAAAATATTTTTTGATTGGTTGCTTATTTTCAACCCTTAAAAACCACTTCTATGCTCACGAAACAAATTCCCCTTCGGTAAATGTCTAAATAAAAAAATTAAGTATACTCATGATGTTTTTATTGTAAAAAATTATGCATGAAAATACTTTACATTAGAAAGTATACAAAATATATTTACAAAAATAAAAATTATTTACAATGTATCAAATTATTCATTGTCTGAAGCGTCATTCTCGTCGTGTTCTAACTCCACCTCTTCGTCTATTGCAGGACAGTTTTGACAATTGTCGCCAGAGCATGTTCCACACGTAGCATTGCAAAATAGACCTAGTCTACGACAGCCACACGCTGAGCCGCAACCCTTTTTGCAATTGCAAAAAATCAGTTTCAATAGTTCTTCTGGTGCAGGTGAACTTTTCATTTTTATTGGTTGTAAAATATCATCACTCTTGAACCATCCCCAATCCGTTATATCAATCTCTTTGTTTCCAAGCCATATCTGAGTTTGTAAATAAACTCTTTTGATATGCTCATTCAGGGCACTTACAGTTGGTACAAGATATGATAATTTAACTGCACTATTTTTAGTTGTGGCTTTAATAAACGATTCGTATCGCATTTGTTCAAATAATGATGAATAATCTTCGACCTTATTCATTTTGTTCATGTGGGTATCTTTGGCAAGGCCATACAGCAAAATTGTACAGTATCTCCCAGCTTCTAAAATGTCTTCGAGATCTGAAGCACTCCTGTCATTGGCACTCATTGGCGGCTTGCCCACGCAACTTCAAAGGAGTGTCGCTTCTCTGTGTTCGTTAGTTCTCTGAAGCAAATGTTCAGTTTAGAGGTGCCTATATTATATACATAACATAATATATATATATATATATATATATATATATATATATATATATATATATATATATATGTATGTATTATATACATATTTGTGTGAGTGTTAGTGTGTCTGTTACCAGTTTTTCAAATATACTTGAATAAAGCATTTATATATACAGAAAATAAGTTGATGCTCCAAAATATAAATAACATGCTCCAAAATTTTTTTAGAATAACTCCGTTAATTTTTAAGCTACAGTGTCCATTAAAAAAATATTTTGAAGGTAATTTCAAAAGCTACAAGACTAAGTAGATTAAAATATGCTAAAATTCTTTATTTTTAAATAGTAAATGGCCAAAGTGCTGATTACAGGTGTGTCAGCCGCTGTATCTCAAACTTCAATTGGCTATATCTCTATTATTTTTCGAGCTACAACAAAAATAAAACAATCAAAATTTTTGATAAGAAAAAAACTACATTTTGGTATAAAACCATTTTTCACGTATCTCTTATAGTTTTCGATTAATTTTGAAAAAATGTAAATTTTTAGATAATTAAAAAAAATTTTTTAATTTAAACATGAATTTTTCAAAAAATACGCATTTTAAACAGGCTAAACTTTTAAAACTTACAAATAACACTAAAATAAAATGAATTGTAGAAGATATACGTTTAATTTCAATTCTGATCGAAATAGTGTTACTTATACTGCTCTGTTTTTTTTTAAAAAGGCTAGAGTAATTCAAATTATTTCCTTCGTATTTCACTTTGTTTTAATCGAAATGGCTTTTAATATAGCTCATTTTAAAGGTCTTTTCTAGCTCTTTAAAAAGTGTTGTATGAGTGTTTATCAAAAAAGATGTCCATTTTCCGATATTTGATGTTAAATGCATCAAGTATAGTATCCCAAAAATAAAAAGTCATCTTCAAACAATTATAAATCGCTTAGTATTATACTTATAAAACTTAATAAAAAAACAATCTCTTTGTTTTTTTATAAGCTTTATTTTTGCTCATTATAGATTTTTCAATAAAACGCTTTGTTTTTGAGTTATTCGTACAAAATCATTGGAAACATGTTCTTTTTTGCGAAAAGTTTACTTTTTCAAGTGCGTATAACACAAAAAGTATTAATTTAGCGAAAAAAAATTATATGACATTTTTTGTTGAAAATTTGATTCTATATAAATTTCCGGGGTTATTTTAAGTGTAAAAAGTTCAACCTCCTAGATGGGGTGCCAACCACCCCAGGGGTAGAAGCACACATCGACACCATATAACTTATGTTTTTTGAGTAATTTACTACCCACTGTAAAAATTTCAGATAAATCGGTGCAGTTATAAAAAATTTAAAGGGAAAATGCCACAGTAACTGGACTATGAATAGTTTCAGAAAATATGTTAAAATGACATCATACTTCCACTTAAAAAAATACCTTATTTTATCTTAACCATATCTAAAGTACCTATATATAGACCAAGTTTTTAATGCATCTAAGATTTAACAAGCTTAATTTCGAAAGGCGAAAACGAGTGTGTATTTGCTAATGTTAAGTCAAAACAATAAATCTCACGAGCTTCCGCCTAGGATTACTTGGATTAACTTGATTAACTGCATACGTGTAAATGTGTACTGCCATGTCGGAATTTGAAATAAAACAGATAGAGACATCTTTCACTTTGAATATGATGTAAGTAAACCAATATAAAAAGCAACATAAACCTTAAACACAAATGCATGTATATTGCATACAAATAAGTATTTACTTCTTTTAGAGATTTTTTTTGAAGCTAGTTTATTGTGGTATCTTAAGGTAATTTACTATTTTAATGGGAATTAGCCACAATTTAGGTTTATAATAAGTTTATTGATGTTTCAATTTTCACTTCGGATTTATTATTTCAATATTTATATCCAATATAAATAAAATGATAGTAAATTAACTAAATATATTAAATCGAAAAATTCAAATCAGTTAAACCTATCAATTAAAATTACAATAAAATAAAGTATTAAGTATACAAAGGTAATGCCACCGTCATTCTCAACTCTTCTAATTATTTCGACAAAATGTTTGAACTTCTCAATTCCACAGAATACAAACGATTCCACCACCTATCTAGAAAAAACAACCAAACCCACCTGCTATTTACGGGTGATTGATGACACCTTTATCATTTGGCTCCATGGTAAAGACAGATTAGATCTCTTCCTCTCCTACCTGAATGGAATTTATCCAATTATTCAGTTTACGCTGGAAGTTGAGTCTGAAGCGTCTTTGCCATTACTTGATGTTCTTATTCAGGAAACCCCACCACACAGTTTTTCTTATTCCGTGTACTGTAAACTCACTCATACAAACCGTTATCTCAATGCCCAGTCACATCAGCACCCCGCTCAACTTAATTGAGTTATCAACACTTTTGTTTCCCTTTTTATAAGACTAAGTGACAACAATTACAGGTCATCCAAAATCAATTCAATAAGACAAACACTCTTACAAAACGTCTTTTTAAAACATCTAAACTCCATTCGATCTAAAAAAAAAAGAATCCTTGCGGCCAGATCAACACAAAATCTGTTTACCTTTTATTAAAGGTGTCATTGACAAGATGAGTAGAACTTTTATCCGTCGGAACATCAAAACCATCTTCACTACTCACTCCAAGTTGTCCAATCTCGTCAGATCCTTAAAAGACCAAATTCCCAATACAGACCATGGTGTCTACGAGATAATTTGTTCTAGTTTACCACTTACATACATAGGACAGACAAACCGATGAATATATAACCGTATTTACGAACATTCTAAATCAGTCAAATATTCCGATACTACTTAAGCCTTAGCCCAACATCATATTCAGACAGGCCACAAAATAGATTCCGAAAAAGCAAAACCCATCGCTCCCATCCGCCCATGATCTCCCATAAACACGCGCGACGACGCTAAAAGACTGCCGGCAACATAGCGACCGCTGCTTCAGCCATACCGCTCAGACCAAGTCAGCGCATACAGTTCCCGAACATACTGAAAGTATAAAAGCAGCTACACAGGGTAAGAACGGTTGTTACTTGACACTGAAGAGTAGACAGATTAAGACCTCAGTGCCGTTTGACGGTTCTTGTATTTCTACAGAACACGATATTGGTACGTCACGAGTGAGGGGAGTAGGCAAATTGAGACCTCTAACTTGAACGGAACCGGATCAAATGACCTGAAATTCTCAACGCGGTTCTTCCCGAGAATTTAATAATTTTCATTCACTTGACCGCATATATATATATATATATATATATATATATATATATATATATATATATATATATATATATATATATATATATATATCTATATATATGTATATATATATATATATATATATATCTATATATATGTATATATATATATATATAAATATATATATATATATATATATATATATATATATATATATATATATATATATATATATATATTAGCAATTGTGAGCTATTTGACTTATCACCTACATTATTTTTTTTTTTTGAATGGTAGTCACGTCAATGTTATTGTCTATCAGAATTTTAGACATTACCTCACACTTTGATCTGTACAGTTCTTGTATATTTAATTGGCATATTCGAAGGCTTGATCCAATGATTTTTGTCATATAGTTCTGAGAAGAACTAGTTTTAAAATTGTTTTCACGTATACCGATCACTAGGAGATCTTTACGAGATACACTAGTCGCTAACTGTCGCACTAGCTTATATAGCCTTACACAGGTTGCCGAGTAAGATTGTTTTATGTACGCAAGCTAGAGCATTAAGTATGCTTCTATATAACATTTCTTGCATCGGTATGTACGTACAATTTATGTACTCTTTAAAACTATGCATACCCAACATCGGCATAATTTATAGTATACCTGATACAATTCTAATAGTAGCAATTTTTAATTTTAGAATTTAAGTAACCTTTCGTTTGAAACCGATCACCCAAGGTTTAATAAATTAATTATGAGTAAATCTTATATTTATTTCTTTGACATTCACTATTATTTGACATTGACCAGTTTGTGGTAGCAGAGATTATAAATGATCCAAGTTATTTGGTTAGGAAACTACAAAGAGCACATAAAGAAAGCGGACTGATAATGAACTTAAAGTAATAACTTATTTGACAGTCGTGAAAACAGAATCAAAGACCTGACTCAGCAAAATGCACGTACAAAAGGAACAGATTAAACTACATAAAAGTGTTCCTCGGCATTCATCTTGATCACGACTTACCCTTTCGCTACTGGTGTACACAATCGTGTACATGGATTTCAAACCTTAAGAAATAAGAGAACTTCTATATGTATTCCACAAAAAAAATTTGTACATGATCAGGTACACTTCTTTTAATATAATTTGAAGCCACTGGCTCCATGTATGAAAAATCGGCTTAAATAATCATTACCAACCAACATGGCGACCAACAGAAGTTTTGGATCAGGTGAGTACCTTTCATTTATATATTTTTTATTTTTATACAGTTACGTTGTTGCTATTTTATTATACTGCATGGTTTTATGAATGTTTACGGAATATTTCTTGATAGTAATCTCATCGTTATGTAGTAAAGGTTTTTGAAAAAACTGTATAAAACATTATGTACACGATCGTGTACAATTGTACTGGAAGGTAAATTTCAGTTAGTTGTTTGTGTACACAATCGTGCACAGCTGTATTCAGAGGATATTTTGTATTCAAATCAAATGTGTGTTGATTACAGGCAAAAGTTACAACAAAATTTTTCTTTGCAGGCTTAAGAAACTCAAAAGCATCGATTTTTATGCGAGACGTGTGAGTTGACAAATATGTGAAAAATTTGATGCAGAAATTAGACAACGGGGACTTTTCGGATCTCTCCGATTTGTCCGAAGGTAAAGCTGATGATGAAGATCTATTAGAAGAAGCAGAAAATGTGGAAAGCCGCATTGAAGACATAGTTGCTGCAATGGATCCACAAGATGACAATAATGAAGATGAGCTTCGAGAAGATGAGCTTCGAGAAGATGAAATATTCGACGACGTAGGTGTAATAGGAGAAGATACTATCAACAGAAATGATAAAAATACTTTTGCGTATTTAACGACTAAAAACCAAATTCAATGAACAGAAAGACAAACTACCCCACTGGCAATGCAAAATTGGACCAAACCTCAAGATGAACATAGCGATACAGAAGTTAAGTTGCCTATTTCTCAAGATATATCCCGGCAGCTTTATTCGAATATGTTGCAGAGAAAACAAATCTGTATGCCCAGCAATGTAACGATTTTAATTTTGCACACACGAATTCAAAAGAAATTGAGATCCTTATAGGTTTACACATTATAATGGGATGTTTGAAACTGCCTAGAATACATTTATATTGGGATAATGCTATAGGTATGAGCACTTTTATAAACAGTATGTCCAGAAACAGATTCTATAAACTCAGAACATATTTACACATAGTAAATAACTTAGAAAAAGATCCAGATAATACAGATATTTTTTATAAAGTTCGACCATTTTTTGATGCCGTTTTGAAAAGATGCCGAGAATTAGAACATTAGGAGAAGTTATGTGTCGACGAACAGATATATCCCTTCAAGGAAAAATTATCGGTGAAACAATATATAAAAAGTAAGCCTAATCCATGGGGAATAAAACTGTTTCGACTGTGTGGAGAAAGTGGACTGATATATGACTTTATTTTGTATCAGGGAAAAAAGACCGAAATTGACCAAACTTTACAAAACAAATTTGGACATGGTGCTGCAGTTGTAATTTATCTTAGTAAAAGAATTCAAACACTTTATACACAATTATACTTTGACAACTTTTTTTCATCCTATGCGTTATTGCAGTATCTAAAACAGAATAACATTTATGGTGCCGGAACCGCCAGACTGAATAGATTTGAAAAACCACCTTTTCTCAGTGAAAAAGATTTTTCCAAGAAACCCAGGGGTTACATGGAACAGCTCTGTAGTAAAGACGGTGACGTTATTTTAGTCAAATGGTTTGATAACAGAATAGTCAATATGGCATCTAACTTTGTTGGTATTGGAGATAAAGATATCGTTAAAAGATGGGACAAAATAAAAAAAACATTTGTAGATGTTGAAAGATCAGAATTACGCATCAAGCGTTACAATTTTTTTATGGGCGGTGTAGATAAAATGGATTTTTTATTAGGCTTATATCGCATATTTATCAGATCGAAGAAATGGACCCTTCGTCTTTTCTTCCACACAATAGATATGGCAATATGGCAATCTGCAACAGTTGGTTGGACTACAAAGAAGACTGTAAAAGACTAGGTGTTGACAGCAAGAAAATTCTCGATCTTTTACATTTTCGAATGGATGTTGGAAATTCCATGGTACTTGCTGGTACAATGTGTGGTAAAGACAAGAAAAGGGGTCGACCAAGTTTACAAGACGTAACTTTAGAAACAAATTCAAACAACACTAAAAGGTGTAGATTTGAAACTCGTCCCATTGACACAGTTCGATTAGATAATGTAGATCATTTGCCTATTAACAGTGGTGAGAAAGGGATTGGGCGCTGTAAACAAAACAACTGTAAAGGGCGTTCACATTTCCGGTGCCGCAAGTGTAATGTTTATTTGTGCCTAGGAAAGGAGAGGAACTGCTTTTTGACCTTCCACTCGAAATGACTTTGTATTTGTGTTAGATTTTTTTTGCGATTCATAAATTTTCATGTATTTTAATCTTAGATATAAGCTAAATATAAAACAAATAATTATTACTTGTTTCGGTTTATTTTTAAAGCTTTTACATAAAAAATACACATTTTTACCATTTAGCCCAACTACTGTTTGGTACCTACTAATGTACACAAACGTGTACAACAAAATTTTTACATCTGGTGGGGGACTTTTTTTTTGTTTTTTTTTGTATAATCCCATTTATTTATAATTATTTAACTAAAATTCCACCAAAAAAAATTTTTTCTCTGTCTAATAATATTTCAGTAGCGAAAGGGTTTTAATTGGGAAAACCACATCTTTAATAAACGAAAACTTCTTAGAATAATATTAAAACAACTTTATTGGCTACTTGAAAGAAGATATGAACTATCAATAGAAAATAAACTATTAGTGTATAAAGTAATTTTAATACCTGTCTTAGCCTATGGCAGGTGTGCAAGCGAATCCAATATAAAAATCTTTTTGAGATTCCATTCGAAGATCTTTAGGCAGATTGTTATTGCACTATTGCCCCTTTCAGTGCATTGTGTCTTTCAGTGAATATTGTGCGCAAAAGAACAAAAAAGTGTAATACCAGGTATTTTAAGCGATTAGAAGTTCTCACTAATTCTGCTGCGGTAAACGTACAGGATAACAGCAGGGAAGTAAGAAGTCTTAAGAGATAGAAACTTTTGAACTTACCAGATAAATTTAATAAGTAAAAATGGTTTAGATTAAAAGAAAATCTTTTAAATAATAATTTTGATTTTTACTTAAGTTCTCTTTAAATTTAATATCAAATATGATGATTGTAAACCAAACAGGACAGATTGCAAATCCTTAGTTAGGAAAAAAATGTTGCAGTAGACGGTGTTAATTCTGACTTCAATATAGATGGACTGTAGTAATAAAAAACTGGTGATTGCACTATATTTGAGATTTTATTAACACTACTGAATGTACTAATAAACTAATATAATTAAAACGAAATATGTATGTCTTATTTTAATGTAACCAAAAAAATGTAATGTTCTAAAGTCCTCTGTCTTTTTTCTTGCGCATGCGGTTGTTTTCACACTTCTTTCAATGCGCCACTGCCGTCAGTGGAGTTCAGCCACACACAGGACCGGCTTAGTTTTTAAGTGAATGAATCACAATCTTAACATACTCCCCCCTTTTGAACAGCATGTTCAAAAATTCTTATCAAAACACATCGTCATTAGGAGAAGGGAGTGGACAAATTTTCGAAACACCCCGTTTAAAAGTATTTTGCGAAGTTTTTATAGTCACTACCCGCACTACACCATCATCGCCTGGATGGACATCAACAATTCTTCCCAAAATCCATTTAATAGAAGGCAGGTTATCATGCTTTACGACGACCAGGTCACCAATATTGACATCCATTTTCCCAGTTTTCCATTTGTGTCGTTTCTGCAGTTCAGAGAGATAATAACAGGACCATCTTTTCCAAAAGCTTTGATTCATTTGCTGCAATAATTGAAATCTGGACAGCCAATTAATTGTAATACTTTCATATAGTGGGTCAGGAGGTGATGTGAGAGCATGTCCAATCAATAGGTGAGAAGGGGTAATTGGGTTTAAATCGTTGGGATCTGAGGACATAGGATACAAAGGTCTAGAGTTTAATGTTGCCTCAATTTGCGTTAATAGTGTTGAATACTCCTCAAATGTTAAAATAGATTCTCCTATTACTCTGTGGAGATGATGTTTAATGTTTTTGATATTTGACTCCCAAAGACCTCCACAATGTGGAGTATTTGGTGAAATAAAATGCCACGAAATTTTTTGCTGTGAACAGATTGTAACAAACTCAGATTGAGAATTTTCTAAAAACTTATATAACTTTTGCAGCTCTTTATAAGCTCCAACAAAATTAGATCCATTATCGGAATATAAATGATTAGGAGTACCACGTCGAGCGGCAAACCTTCTAAATGTAGCAAGAAATGCTTAACTCGTTAACTCAGTGACCAGCTCAATGTGAACACCCTTAGTGGCAAAACATATAAATAAACAAATATATGCCTTATAAGTTTTATAAGGTCGGCCCTTTCTATCACGCAACAGTACTGGACCAGCGTAATCAATTCCAGTATTTGCAAAAGGTTTTGAAATTTGAACCCTATGTTTAGGGAGGTCAGCCATGATTGATGCGGTTTGTCTAGGTTTATTTTTAAAACATTGTATGCAATTTCGTACCACCTTCTTGGCAAGACACATGCCAGCAGTCGCCCAGAACTTCTCACGTACTGAAAACAATAAAAGTTGTGGACCTGCATGTTGTAATCGTAAATGTTCGGCGTGAAATATTAATTTAGTGAATAAATGTTTACCATCTAGGAGATATGGATGCTTTTCATCAAATGACAAAGAGGAATTTTTAAGTCTACCCCCTACTCTCAGAAAACTGTTTGAATCTAAGAATGGACTTAGAGAAAGTAACCTATGTTTATGAGGCAAATTTTTTTGTTGACTAATAATAGAAATTTCATTTTTAAAACTTTCCTTTTGTGCTAATTTAGTTAAACATAACATACTCTTTTCCATCTCTAGAACGCTAAGAGGACCTTTTGTCCTTGTACGTTCCTTTAGGTTTGTAATGAAGCGTAAGCAATATGCAAAAACTCGTTTTAATCTATTAAGAGAGGAGAACCGTTGAAACAATAATAATTGTTCGGTAACAACAAGCGTGTGACAAATTTTACGGATTTCTGGAAGCTCCTTGTTATCTCCAGCTTGAAATAATCGTGGCCAGAATGGTTTTTCATATAAAAATGAGGGTCCATTCCACCATACCTTGCAATTGGATAGTTCATCTGGATACATGCCACGAGATGCTACATCAGCAGGATTTTCTTTAGTATTGACATAGCTCCAATTCGATATATTGCTCAGCGTTTGAATTTCTGAGACCCTATTGCTTACAAAAACTTGTAGTTTATTGGCCTCTGTATTCAACCACCACAATACTATCTGAGAATCGCACCAATAAAAAACATTGCATTGACATGTAAGTGCGTTTGACACTTGATTGACTAAGCGAGCTAGTGCTAAAGCACCACATAACTCTAATCTAGGAACCGTTAATACTTTTATAGGTGACACTCTGGTTTTGGAACATAGCAATCTGACATACACTGTTCCATTTTCATCAACCGTTCGAACATATAAAACTGCACTATAAGCATCTTTGCTAGCATCACTGAAGGCATGCAGCTCCATGTGAACTATTTTATCACACATAATATACCTGGGAATAATTATTTTATTAAGAACAGACAATTTTGATTTAAATGTTACCCATTTATTGAGCAGGTCTCGTGGTAGTTCATCATCCCAATCTAAATCAAGCATCCATAATTGTTGAATTAATATCTTAACTAGAATAATACATGGACTTATTAAACCTAAAGGGTCATATATCTTAGCAATATTACTAAGTAAACTTCTTTTAGTAATAGGTTGTTTATTACTGGATGTTGAAACATTGTATGTTAAGACATCAGTATTACTAATCCATTGAATTCCTAAAGTTTTAAGCCTATCACTCTCTCCTAGTTCCAATATACTAAACTCATCAGATGTATCTTGTAAACCCTTTAAAATATCTTGGCTATTAGAAGCCCATTTTCTTAATTTAAATGAAGCTGATTTTAATATCATCGAAATTTGATTACAAATTTCTATTCCATGTTCTTCACTGGTGAAGCCAGTTATTAAATCATCTACATACATGTCACGGTCAATCAATTCACTAGCAATTGGGTAATCATGTTTATAGTCAGAAGCTAATTGTTTTATGCATTTTATGACCAAATAGGGAGCACTAGTCGTACCATAAGTAACTGTTTGCAACTCAAATGGTGCGAGGTCCTCATTAGGATTTTGTCGCCAAAGAATGTTTTGTAAATATCTTTCTTCAGGGTGTATCAAAATTTGACGGTACATTTTTTCCACATCAGCAATTACAACAAACTTGTGCTGTCTAAACCTCAACATAATTTTAAATATATCATTCTGAATGGCTGCCCCAGTATATTGGATATCATTTAATGATATCCCAGAATCGGTTTTAGCCGAACCATCAAATACAATCCTAACGTCAGTAGTAAGACTGTCTTCACGGAAAACAGCAAAATGGGGTAAAAAACATCGAAATTGACTGGATTCCTTTTGTGTTAATTGCCTCATATGTTGCAAGTTTAAATACTCATCCATAAATTTAGAGTATTTGCTTTTTAAAACATCATTCTTTTCCAATTTTTTCCCTTGAAACAGCAGTCTTTTAACAGCTAAGTTTTTTGATTCCCCTAATTGAGTGGCTTCTAATTTTATTGGAAAACGAACAATAAATTTTCCAGAAGGATCTCGAGAAACTGTTTTACTGAAATAGTCCTCACAAAACAAATCTTCCTGTGACATCTGTTTCTGTTCATGATGAATCTCCTCGACAAACCAGAACTTTTGAAGATCGTCATTTATTAAAAAATTGCAATTAACCTCTTTTTTCATAGGAATATTTATCGGACCTGATACTACATAGCCAAAGACAGTATTAACTAGATGAGGTAGATTTCGACCGAGGTTTATTCTTTCATTTAGTACAATCTCCCAAAACAAATCCGCTCCAATTAATAGATCAACATTTCTAGGACAATTAAACATAGGATTAGCAAGTGCAATGCCTTCAGGAATGTGCCAATTAGAAATATCGAAGTTACAAGATGGTAAATTACTTGAGATTCTTTCAACAATGATACAGTTTAGGACAGTTTGAAAGTTATGAATATTAGATTTTATTTGTACCTCACATTTGTACCGTAAATTAGAATTAATACCAGCGATACCAGATACTGATACATCAATGCGATTGGTTTTCAAATTTAATTTTTTACACAAATTGTCAGATATAAATGAACACTGACTACCCACATCCAAGATGGCTTGGACTTTATGAAATTTACCTGTCTTATCTTGAACATCAACAATTGCAGTAGGTAAAATAACATAATTGTCATTAAATACAGTATTACCACAAATAATGGATGACCCATTGAACTGATCACTTTGTTTAGATTCTGAGTTAACAAAATCCTCAGAATTGTTTTGATTATCAGCAGAATTGTTATTAAAGGAGTTAGATTTCTTATGATGTAATAATGAATTGTGCTTACCCTTACAAAACTTACAGTTTCCTTTCTGGCAGTGTGTATTAAAATGGCCATGACATAAACAATTAGTACACAGTTTCAATTGTTTTATTTTGTGCCATCTTTCAGCTACTGACAATTTCAAAAATTGGTCACAAGTATAAATAGAATGTTTTTGTTTGCAATAATTACATTTTAGTTCCCAAGTATTTTCTGAACTGCTAGCTAAAAATGAATGATGACGTGTTTTACTTTTATGACCACTTAGTCGCGTGTCTTTATTTTCTCTAGTGCTATTTGTTTCTATTGTTTCCAAAAAATCTGCTCTATTTTTCAAAAACTCAAAAAAACTAGCTAAACTCGGCAACATCTTATCTGTACGTGATTGCTCCCATTCCCGATTTGTATTTTATCTAGCTTTAAAGAAATCATATGAACAATCATAGCATCCCAATGCTTAGTAGGAAGTTGCAATGTTTTTAACGCTCTAATATGCTTGTTTACATAATCAATAAGCCCTCTTAACCCTACTGCTGATTCAATTTCAAATAAATGTTTTAAATGATTATTAACTAACAATCTTTTATTGTCAAATCGGTCACACAATAACTGCCAGGCATCCTGGTAATTATGTGCTGCAAATTCTAAACTTTGGATAATTTTCAAGGCTTCTTCACCTAAGCATGACCTTAAATAGTGATATTTTTGAATTTCTGAAAGCGTAAGGTTGTTATGAAAAAGTGCTTCAAATGTATCTTTGAATTCTAGCCATTTACTAAATTCACAATTAAAAGAAGGGCATTTAATGGGTGGTAATTTAATTGCATTTTCGTTAAAAGATTGACTATTATTATTTACTGACCCTAGGGTTTGGGGAATTGAATTACTTTCAATCTTTTTAACAACCTCTTGTGTCCCAGCTACACAATATATTAGAGTGTTTAAAAATATGTCTGCCTCTTCACGTTGTGCCTCAAGTTCATCGTCTGGACAAATGTCCTCAATCACGGCTTAAATCTCTTCAAATTCCGTTTCTAATGATTCTACTTTACCTAATCTGATTTTTAATTCTATTATCTCGTTATTATCAAATTCTTGATTTGTTAGAAATCGATTATATAATAGTTCAAAATAGTTTTGAAATTTAGTTAGCTTATGTTTAATACCTCCACGCTTCCGTATCTTTGCATTTAAATTAGCGGCCATCCTGTATTCTTTTATGTAGAATAATTATTTAGTATATAATAGTAATAGATCCAACTTTATTAGAGCTCAATGAATAAATCGATAACTTTTATAATTATAACCAATATATTTATTACAGCAAATAAGAAGTAGCTGTTAATGTAATATTGAAATTGTAATTGTTTATAATCACTTTTTATTGTTGTTTTGCCTTAGGAATTTGAGATGACTATAATTGCGTTTAACTGTGTTTAATGGTTTAATTCTCGATATCATACATGAACATAATAGTGAGATACCCTTATAATAGCTATGTGTATTTAATATAGAAATATTAAACTCAAAGAATAATAAAAATGGAAATAAAACATACACATTTAAATGGAAAAAAACATTGAAAATAGCTTTACAAGTAGAATTTATATTGTATTATATATTTGATTTTGTATTGATAATTGATATTGTATTATATGTATAGACAATTGTTAAATGACTGCAAATTGAAACAGCATTAATTAACTCTACAACGACAGGAATTTAGGTAAAATGGATTTGACCTACTTGTATTACCGGCGCCATTCCATAAACCACGTGCAAAATCTCAAGCTGCAATCCAATTTTATCCGGCTCGAAGGACCAAATGTTAATTCTGACTTCAATATAGATGGACTGTAGTAATAAAAAACTGGTGATTGCACTATATTTGAGATTTTATTAACACTACTGAATGTACTAATAAACTAATATAATTAAAACGAAATATGTATGTCTTATTTTAATGTAACCAAAAAAATGTAATGTTCTAAAGTCCTCTGTCTTTTTTCTTGCGCATGCGGTTGTTTTCACACTTCTTTCAATGCGCCACTGCCGTCAGTGGAGTTCAGCCACACACAGGACCGGCTTAGTTTTTAAGTGAATGAATCACAATCTTAACAGACGGTACTGTAGAATAGCGTGAAGCTTAATGCTATGTTTTCTGTATTTTTAAAATTTACATATTTTTAAAATTGAATAGAGCTAATTTATTATTTATTATTATTTTTTTACAGATTTTTTATAGATTTTATTAAAACTGAAAAAGTTTATGTTATATAATGGACTCGCCTCATCGCATTAATGGCCCCTTCCAACTATTTACTGTAACTACGAACCATAAACTGCTATTGCGTGTTTCGTGACGCTACTTCCGTGACGCTCGCCTTAGCATTTTACTCTAGAGAAAAGTAATACTACAGTCCCTGCTCAATTTATTAGACTCATTTAGCAAATTCTAGTTTTCTGTGTTTTATAATCAATTATAGTTAGAACTATGTTAGCTATACGTAAGAAACAAAACACAAATGATCGTAGTAATCTTTTTATATATTTATTGAACAAAAACATTGTAAATTATTACATTATTTTACTAAAACATTATTATTTTGTTAAGCCATCCTTGGCCTTAAGCAGTGCAGCCATTCTTCTAGGCATGATCTTTATACATTTTCCTGTGATTTCTTTTCTTTCGGTCCGATTTCAATGGAAAATGATTCCATCTATCAACTGAACCTTGTTGGTAATTATTTTCTTAGCTAACTTTCTTTTTAGGCACTCCCAGACATCTTAAATGGGGTTCATGTCTGGTGAGTTGTCGGGCCATGGTAAGAGAGGAATTTCTTGTTCTAACAAAAAAATTTTAATACTTTTAGCAGTATGGAAAGTTGCTCCATCCTGCATAAATATCTTATGGCTGTTACCAAACCATTCTTTCACTCGTGGAACCAATCTTGTCTGCAAAACCCTTTTATATTGGTCTTGTCGCATAGTTCCTTCTACGACATACAAACGTCCCCTACCTTTGCCACGAGGTAGAATGTTTAATTGTAATAATTACACACCCCTATTCATATTTTTCCCCTAGACGTCTTCGGACAAACTGGGCTTTGTCAACCATAATTTGAAATGTGGCTTCATCGCTGAAGCAAACCTGTGAATGTAAACAAAAATTATAACGTGCGAAAATCAAATAACTTGTAATAATTTACCTTACGCCAATCATCAATAGACCAGTCTTTATGGATCTTGGCCCAAGCTTAGCCTTTTTTGAGCATTTGTGGTGTTAGTTTTGGCTTCTTAACAGGCCTGCGACATTTGAAGCCCATGCCATACACATTTCGGCGTACGGTGGCCACCGATACTGAGCACCCTGCTTCTTCCAACTTATTTCTTAAATTTCTATGGGTGGCCCTTCTGCGTGCTACAGCTAAATTTTTCAAAATTCGTTGCGCCTTGGGTGTGACTGTATTTGTGAATTTTTAGGTTTTTGACTAAATCTTCTCACTTAAGACTGGGATACACCACATGTTCGTGCTATCTCTCTCCAACTAAGTGTTGTATTCTCTAATAGAGCAGTAATGGACGAGATCTTCTCAACACAAAGATCTTTAGATTTACCCGTCTAACAATTCAAATCCAAGATTAATCGTCTTGTTTTATGATTAAGAATTAATCAAAATCAAAAGTAACACTGTTATATAATAATGTCAACACTTACTGGTGCAAATTTTAAATAAACTGACCAAAAATCTATGTTTTAAGTAAAAAAACTGTTAAAAAACTGTAAAAAAAATAGTTACTCTACACTTTGAGCACATTCTACTGTCATCTGTAAGTTTTTGACAATTCTAAGAAAAAATTATACCATTTTTTACGCAACTATGTACCCAATAATTATGCAACCCATTCAACACCTTAGTATCCAAGTGAACATACTTTCAGTGCGATTGAAATTGAAAAAAAAAAAAACTGAAATTTTTGTGGTGAGTCAAGTAAGTGAGTGAGTAACAAATTGAGCAGGGACTGTATGCTAGTATAAAAGCTTTACTTTAAAAAAGACATTATATAAAATGTTGTAATAAAAAAGTAAAGTTAGAGACCAAGAGCAAGATCACAAATCTAATCAACAGATCAATTATTAATTTTTATTAAAAACGACGATTGAGTAAGGATCGTAATAATAATGTACACTAATGCATAGTTATAAAAAACAAGTTAAAGTTTGCATTAAAACACTGAATAACGCATTTATTAACCTCTGATATTGAATTAAATGTTCTATTACGTGATTTTATTTTTATATAAGCACACACACGCAATTTGAAAATGATCACAAGTTTTCAACTGCTCGGAAGTCGTTTAGTATTGAATAGGAACTCAGTTGAGTGCTGGAGTAAAAACATGGAAGAATTTTTACGACTTTTATGGATAGTCAGGATTTCCGGATACGAATATATGCTGTAATATGCAGGAAGATGTAAAAGTACTTAGAAGTTGTAATACTAAAAATACTTTATACGATTGCAGTTAGAGTATTAAATGTAAATTCAAATATATTCATGTATTTATTATTTTAATCAATACAATTTAAAAATAGTTCGATAAACGTTTGTGCATGAATCGTAGAAAAATATTGGTTAATATAAAAAGGTATTTATGTTACTTATGTATTTAAAATTAGCCTCATCAAACATACTGGTTATTAGACAGATTTTGATTTTTGGAGGAATTTAGTAGCTGTAATCTTAATCTTTACCACTAAACTATTTTTTTTATTTAACATCTAAGCTGTATTTAAACTAAAATCTAGGTCACAGTTGAACAATTATCAATTCTTCTTTGACTTAAATTACTAAATGGTACTTAAATTCCTAAAGCTTAAATCTAAGGTTTTCTCTTATTTTATGTAACAACTATGCACTATAGCTGATACACAACATAGCACTATGCTCTACTTTTACAGTTAGCACTGTACACTCACTCAAATGATTTTCTTAATTTGCATTTTCTTTTTACCTCAGTATTATTGAGAAGCCGAAAGGTCTCTATGTTTACTTGACTATGGAGCTGTTGTTAGTGACTACCTGCTATCTTTTTGATAACTATATCTACATCTTCGATCTCAAGGTGCTTGTGGAGGTCGGCATTTTTGATATACCAAGGAGCATCAACGATATTCAATAATACTTTATTCTATAATCTGTATATGATCTGTGTATAACTTGAATTGGCACAGCACGAGAGTTGGCAACCAAATATTCATACTTGTCTTAGTATTTGTATAGCAGTTGTTTATGTATGCAGCCAATATATTTTCTGGTAACGGATACATGTTTCTTTTATTTTCTTTTTAATATGGACTTTCCAGCAAAGTCTTGCATAAAAAGGTTATAATAAC
This sequence comes from Diabrotica undecimpunctata, assembly GCF_040954645.1. Classification (NCBI taxonomy): domain Eukaryota; kingdom Metazoa; phylum Arthropoda; class Insecta; order Coleoptera; family Chrysomelidae; genus Diabrotica; species Diabrotica undecimpunctata. The sequence goes on along the minus strand of NW_027311902.1, from coordinate 663,704 downwards.
CGATGGTTAACATACAATCATCCGTACAATTTAACGTACAATTTTTAATAAAAAACAATATTTTTTCCCTGAGCTAAGACATAACCCGATTCAACATCTCAGAGGTTTACATCTTCTTTTTTATTTTTTAATTCTTAATTTTTTTGTCTGCTATAATATAATACAATATTTACTTAAAGGCATATAAAGAAAAAAGAAAAGAGGCAAAAACTCTTCTATGGCGCATTAAAACAGCTCAGACAAAAGAAAGAACACATGATGCCGAATATAAAAGACAAGAATGGAAAGGTAATAACAGAAGAAAACCAAATAATGAAAAGATGAAGAGAACATTTCAAAGAGCTAACTCATACAGACGTAGACAACATAGTGGAGATACAAGAAATTAATGAAGAACAAAAAGTAGAACCCATAACAACAGAGGAACTAGAAAAAGCAATTGAAAGAGTTAAATTAGGCAAAGCACCAGGCAAGGATGATATCACCCCGGAAATGATAAAATTCATGGGAATAGAGGGAGTGGACAGCATGAAAGAACTAATGAATGATATCATAAAGAGAGCAGAAATACCACAGGACTGGAAGAAAGACATTATACTACCCATACACAAAAAGGGCGACAAGAGAAACTGTAATAATTACCGAGGTATTACTATATCAAGTATTCCTGAAAAGGTATTCGCAAGAATAATAGAAACAAGAATAAAAACCCAAATAGAACCCAACTATGGAAGATACACAATGTGGATTCAGGAAGGACAGAAGCACGCAAGACCACATATTCACAATAAGACAAATAAGTGAGAAAGTAATCAATAAAAATAGAAAAATACATATATGCTTTATTGATCTGGAAAAGGCGTTTGACAGAATACAAAGAAAGGACGTATGGAGGACATTAAAGGAAAGAGGAGTTGACAGGATAACAATTGATGTAATAAAGGATATGTACAATAATAATACAAATACGGTGAGAACCAACAACGAGGAATCCGAAGAATTTACTACAAGTCAAGGCGTCAAACAGGGATGCGTGTTGAGCCCACTGCTGTTCTCAGTGGTACTGGATGAAGCAATAAAGAAAGCCAAGAGAAGCATGAGAAAACTAACATTAGGATATTGGCAAATGAAACAGACTCAACTATCAGAGCTTCTATTTGCAGACGACATGGTTTTGATAGCAGAAAACAGAGAAGACCTACAGAACAACCTTGAAATCCTAGAAAAAGAACTGTCAAACATAAATATGAAAATAAATACAGAAAAAACAAAAACAATGATAATTTCAAATAAGAGAAAGACACACGCAATACAATTAAATGGAAAACAACTAGAACAAGTGGAACATTTTAAATACCTAGGAGCAATAATTGAATCAAACGGTAAACAAGACATGGAAATAAATGAGAGAATGGGACGAACAGGAAGCTTATTTTACACTATGTAAACAACATTTTTGGGGAAAAAAGAAATACCGGAGAAGGTAAAAACGGCAGTCGTTAAATCAGTAGTTAGACCTACAATCATCTATAATAGCGAGTCATGGACATTGACTGGAAGACAAAAATCTCGAGTCAATGCTATGGAAATAAGGTTCCTGAGGAAAATAGAGAAAAAAAAGTCTGAGAAAATTTTTGTCTGAGAAAAAACAGAAAGAGGACAGACAAAATACGAAACGAAACAATCAGACAAAACCTAAAACTAGAACCAATAAACGAAAAAATAGTAGAGGAGCAACTAAGATGGTTCGGGCACGTGTGTAGAATGTCGAATGAAAGATTAACAAAACGACTGTTTGAAACGAGAATGCAAGGGAAAAACAAACGAGGAAGACCAAGAGTTAGGTGGGTAGACGAAATCCGAAAAAAAGTTGAGAAGAAAGGATTGACATGGGAAAGTGCACGAAATCTAACACAAGACCGGATACACCTAACGGTAGAAAGACTTAGGACTAAGTAAGTAAGTAAGATTTACTTAAATGTGAGGGTTAGTTTTAAGGCTACAATTTATATTTACAGTTTTTGATATGTGGGTTTATCATTTTTAATATATTGATATCTCTAGAGAAAATCAAATTGTTCAGGTAGACGGGAAGTGGAATTTTTAATATAATAATATTATCATAAAACTTGTTTATGTTTACTGATTCGTGGGAACATTCACGGAAAATATGTAATAGGTTACCATCTTTTTATGGGTATTTCAGGCTGCATTTGTTTGTAATTATTTCCAGTCCTCATGTTTCGATAATATGTTTGCCATTTTTCTTTTTGATGCCGTTTACTAATTATATCAGTCTGAAATGGGGAGTGGGTTGAAGGGAGCTTCTCCGCCTATTTCTATGTTTTTTCCTAAATTTGTAATTTTATTGTAAATAGTCATAATTTCTAGTTCTATATGATTTAGTTGTTTGGACCTATGTACGTTTGTTAGTCTGTCGACGACACTCTTACTGTTGGATGATCTTGGTTGGGGATGCTATTCTTATTAAGAGATATCAGCTCTGCCCCTGGGGAGATATCCATACTTACAGATTCACCAAAAACTATATTTTTTTGACGTATATCTGGGGGCACTTGGTCGTCTAAGGGTTTCCCCCCGACTAACTGGTCCGTTTAATTGTTCTTAACTCACTATCTAATTTTACTTTTACACCAAATTTGAAGAAGTATAAAACACAATTTTTAAAACAAATAACGTTTAATTTCGTTTCGCTTTGCCGATAAGCACGTCCGATTCGTAGGCGAACTAGAACACGACTGATGAAATAGTTTGTGTAAGAGCAATTTACCATAAGGAAACCGTGTCAATAATAATACCGTTGATAAATTTTCCTCTAAGATTTTAGTGGGGTGTGAGGAGTGAAAATTAAGCTGACGTGTCCAATACTCCCTTGACTTTGAAAAGAGTCCAGACCACCCCTTCAGGGTAAAAAATTGTGACAGCTGCAGCGGTGTCAAACCACGACTAGTACAATCTGCGGAGGTTTGATTAGATGGCACATAATGCCAATAGGAACATGGTATCAGTTCATGTATATGTCTTACACAACTGGAAATAAAAGTTGTCCATGCATGGGAAGAAGAATTAACACAAGTAAGAGCAATAAAGTAAAATAAAAAGAAAAAATATATTTTTAACACTCTGTGACAAATATGACTAGACTAGTCAGCAATACTGGTACCAAGAGTTCCAATCTTGCAATAGATTTTGTCTTTAGAGAAGACACTTGGCACTTAGCACACTTTATGTTAAATCTATATAGTGGTCTCTGTGGATTGTCTATATTTTCACCCTTTATTACTGTATCACCACAGCAAATTATTTAAAATTTTGTATTGTCCATTCTATAACCTCTTTCGCCGGTTATCGTATTATAGTACATACTAACTAATTTGTTAATAATATACAGGATTTAAAAAAAGACAATACTGTCTTTAGGATAGGTAAAAAATAGAGAAATAATTGAGGTTTGTTTGGTAAAAAAATTTTATAACGCCATCCGTTTTCAAGATAAAGGGAGTTGAAAAAAAATACACATTTTTTACGATTTTGCCTAAACTACTGACAACATTGTAATGAAATTTTATACGAATATGTTTTGCAAAGCTGATACATTTCAATAATTGGTTTTTATATCTGACTTTCATAGAGGGCACTAGCTACAAGGTTTGTACCAAGTATTATTCAACATAACGCTTTTAGGGTAGAATTATAAATTAAAATTCTTAGAGAATTTACACATCCTACAATTTTACACCAAAAAAGTACTCTTTTTTGGTGTAAATTATATGATTATATTTAATACTATGTACCGTTTTTGGAATATTTTGATTTGGGAATTATGAGGCAATAGCCGATGCTGGTATAAAGTAATGACATAGATATTAACTAAAAAAATCATAACAAAATTAAAATCAAGGTCAAAGACATAAAAAAAATTCAATTAGAGTAAGTGTTTAAAATGTCCTTCGGTTTCACGAATACCCTTTTTTCTAAAGAATCCATTAATATTCTAAACGATTGGGGATCAGCTATGATGTCATTAAAGTGACGTTGAATTTTGTCTTTCAATTCTTGAAGAGAATTTACCTCTGTAGCATCGACTTTGTCCTTAACATAAGACCAAACCGCGTAATCCAAAAGATAAAAATCACATTACCGAGGTGGGACATGAATCAGAGCTTCTATACCTTTACCAATTCATCGATTCGGAAAATGGTTAGTCAACCAAGTACGACACCTTCTATCAAACTGCGGTGGAGCCCCATTGAGAATAAGAAATAAAGATCTTCACTCGTTTAGCGGTAAATCTACTAATATCTCGAATAAGTGATTGTTTAAAAAATCAAGGTACACATCACCATTTAAATTTACAGGCAGAATATGATAACCTATTAATTTTTTACCCAAAGTTGCTGCCCAAACATTCACTTTAAATAAGTGTGGTAATGTGATAACCTTTTGATTTGTGGATTTACATCACACCAATAGTGTGCATTATGGGAGTTGAAACATAACTTGTAGAGTAAAGGTAGCCTCGTCCGTGAGAAGGATGATCTACCTAGCTGGTTAATCTTCTCGCAAGAGCTCTAGGACTTGTCTGTAATAAGTATGTAGCTGCTGATCTTTAAGTATCCGCAAAGTACTTGAAGGAGAAGGATATTTTCTTTGATAATTGTTTCTTGTTATTCTTGGTCTATCAGAATTTATTTTATTTGGTCACACACTCCCAGTTCCTCGACCGTTCAACGTTCAATGTTCAAGTTTCATCTAGGAACCTTTTCTACATAACACGTAAAGTTGCACCAGAATTTTCTAAACACTCGCCTAACTTTAATAACATGTCTGTGTATTCAACATTTAAGTACATTTTACATAACAATATCTAATTTCACAAATAACAATGTTTCAAAAATTTAATTATTGTTGACTTATCGTCATAGCAATCAATAAATGTCAATTTTCCATGGCAAACTTAGACAAAATCGAGATATACCTATTAGAACTTTATCATTACTCAATACCATCATCGGTTCTTCTTCTTCTACGGCACTACAGCCCAAAATGAGCCTTGACCTCCTTTATTTTTTGCCTCCACCCTTGTCTCTCTGTGGCTGCTCTTCTCCATACACGGACTCCTAAAAGTGCTTGTGCGTCGCTGCTTACTGTGTCTTCCCAGCGCTTTCTTGGCTTTCCAACTGGTCTCTTTCCCTGCATTCTGGCGTTCAGTGCTCGTTTTGGTAGCCTATCCTCTCCCATTCGTATCACATGTCCGGCCCATTGCAATCACCAGCATCGGTTATCACTTCATAACTTTCAAATTAAAATATTTCGAAAACGGTACACAGCTTTAAATTTTACCAAGAGTATATTTTTGGTGTAAAATTGTATGGTTTAAGTTCACTTGAAATTTTGGTTAATTATTTTACCCTTAACCCGGCATTCGATACGTGGGGCGTGAGAAACCCCAGAGTTCAGAGAGGAGCCGTTATAAGTTCAAATTTAACATCAAACGCCAACAGCAGCAGCCAATGAGTTCTGTATTCAAGAGCCATGACCTCACCCTAGAAACAAAATTAAGGCTCCTTAAATGTTATGTGTACTCAATGCTTCTGTACGGAGTAGAAACGTGGACATTGAAGGCGGAAACTATATCAAAACTTCAGGTTTTTGATCTATGGTCATACAGAAGAATCCTGAAGATACCATGGACAGACAAAGTAACCAATGAAGAAGTACTGCGAAGGATGAACACAACTGCGGATTTGGTCAACATCGTGAAAAGCCGTAAGCTGCAGTACTTGGGACATATAATGAAAAATCAAGGCAGATACAAGCTACATCAATGCATTTTGCAAGGTAAAAAATTGAGGGAAAAAGGGCCCCAGGACGAAGAGGAATATCTTGGCTTGCTAACCTGAGAGCATGGTATAGAAAGACCTCAACACAGCTATTTCGTATAGCCACCAACAAAGTCATCATAGCCAGAATGATCGCCAACGTTTGGAACGGACAGACACCCAATGAAGAAGACAACAGCACTTCAGTAGCTTTCGGATACATATTTGACTACAACCTGATACAGTAAGGTCAGTCGGCAACTAAATACACCGCGAGTGGTGTCGCTTTCAAGTTGTCTGAGGCTTGTCACTTCCCACGTGTCGGAAGTCGCAAGTTTATTTTTTTCGTACGTCGACATAATTTTCATAGGTAAACCATCTTATACATACTATTTATATTAAGTTATTCATAATTTCACTCTTGTAGATTGTAGAGAAAGAGAGCAGGCCCATCTCATGCGTATGTTAGAAGAGTGTAAAAATGAAGACGAATTTATTAATCAAGATGATTCACAGACAGAAGACAATATTGACAATGTAAGTATTAACAGCGATTATCCTGATATGGAACAAGAACCCGAAGAATGGAAATCAGCAAGCTGTTGCAGAAAGCATTAGACAAGGTTGATATTATTCCAGAAAGAATGAAATGAAATGGAGTAAAGAACCCAATAACGGAAATGTTCAAACAAGAGCAGAAACCTTACACATTCATCGGGAGAAAAAAATCACGCAAAGCATGCCAAGACACCAATTGAATGTCTTCTGCTATTTATTGATGGACAAATGATTTCTGACTTCCACATTATGGAATTATATCTTTGGTAGAAATCAAGGCTGTGTTGGGGCTTCTTTACCTGTCTGGTGCATTCAGAAATAACCAGCGTCATTTATATGAAATGAAACACTGACAGAACAGGAATGTACGTTTTCCGTTGTACAATGAGCCAACGTCGATTAGAATTTTTAATTTCATGTCCAAGATTCGATAACAAACAAAACCACGAAGAAAGAGTAAGTTAGATAAACTAGCTTATATCAGAGCTTTCTTCGACATGTTTGTGGAAAATTGCAAATCTGCATGTTCTCCCTTTGAATTTTTGTCAAATGGCGAGAAGCTTAAATCGTTCAGAAGGACATGTGTTTTCAGGCAATATATGTAAAATAAGCTATCGAAATATGGAATCAAGGTACATGCATTAGTTGACTCACGTACGAACTACCTACTCAATATGGAGGTGTATGTGGGACAACGGCCAGAAGGTGCATTCAGAGTTAGCAATTCCATGAAAGACATTGTAGAAAGATTGGTGGCTCCCGTGTCTGGGACCAAACGCAATATAACGTTTAATAACTGGTACACTAGTCGTGATCTCTTGGTGAAGTTGCGTGAGACTCATAAATTAACTGGATTAGGTACTATCACGAAAAATAAGCTTCATTTGCCTATAGAATTCCTGCAACGGAAAGGAAAAGAAATTTTTTTCAGTATATTTGGATTTCAGAACGGATACACTATTCTCTCGTATGTACCAAAGAAAGAAAAAGTTGTTTTACTTATATCTTGACTTATATCTCTTCACCATAATGCAAAAGCAACAGATACTCATAATAAGCTGCCTGAAATTATTTCCTTTAATTATTCGACCAAAGGCGGAGTTGAAGTAGTAGACGAGCTATATGCAATGTGTAATGTAGCACGCAACAGTCGCTGGCATTTGACAATTTTTTTCTCCAACGAACACTACAGGAATCATTAGCCAGATCATTCACAAACAAACCAACGATAGGTTTTTCTGAAGAAACTGAGTTTTCAATTAATCGAAGAACGTCAAAGAGAAAGAATGAGTAACCCAATTCCGAACCGACTGCAAAGAAAAGGAAAACTAATCAGCAGAGACAATGTTCAGAAATGTATCAGAAATAGAGACAGGAAAACTAGATACGTGTGTGAGGCATGTGAAGTTATTTTGTATTTAGTACATTGTGTGACATACTGCGAAAATTGCTAGAACTTTAAGAACTGATAACTCAATAATTAGTTTGTAGAATTGAATTCTAATTTTTTTCTTTAATAAGCTATATACTCCTTCTATTGTAATTTCTTGTATTTATACTATTAATTTTGATAGAAATGTATTGATTCTCCGGTCATAATACACATTTTTTTTCTCGAAAAAAAATTGTTATTTCAAATAATTGGCTAATATGTTCAATAGTAAACTATAAGTAGCAAATGTTTTACCATAAAATATCCTGAAGCTATAGTATTACATATTTTGTCACACCCCACGTGTCGCACAGCGCTACAGCGTTACAAAATTTCACCTGTCGGATCTTCTTCCTCTGGTACCTATACTATAAAATCGTTTTTTGATGATTATGTAGTCAATCTGATTTTTAATCATTTTGTTTGGACAGTCAGCTGGAGATTTCCAGGTGTAGAGTCTTCGAGGTGGTAATTGGAAAAAGGTGTTCATTATTGCACTATCCGTTTGCTGACAGAACTGAACAAGGTGGTCTCCTCTATCATTTCGCGTTCCTAGTCCAAAGTGTCCCACAGTATTGCCAACACCTCTTTTGCCTACTTTGGCGTTGAAATCTCCTAGCAGGATATTCAGTTCTTGTTTTTTGGTATGTTTTAGGGATTCTTTCAATTGTTCATAGAATATTTCTATTTCCTGCTCTGAGCTTTTTGAAGTTGGAGCATATGCTTAAATAATGTTCACGTTAACTGGTTTAGCAATAATTTTGGGTACTAAAACTCTATCTGATATTCCTATAAAACTAAGTACACATTTGTTAACTTCTTTATTTACTATTATAGCCACTCGATTTTTGTTTCTTGTTGTAGTATCTTCACAGTAGAATATTGTGTGGTTTTCTATTTCGCACTGGCCTAAATTGGGCCATCTAACTTCACTGCATCCAAGTATGTCAATGTTGAGACTTCGCATTTTTTAAATTACGTTATTCACTCTTCCGACCTGGAATAAACTTCGTACATGCCAAGTACCAATCTTCTTATCATGCTTAAATCTAAATATTTGTGGCAATTGGGGGATTCTTAGCACCCTCACCCCACTTAAGGGGTGCCCGGGACTAATGCCGTTTCTATATTGACTTGATCCATTGTGATTATACTAGGGAAAGTTAATTGTGGTGGTTTCCCGTTGCCTTCTCCAATGATTTTTCTTTCGTGTGAGGTTTACTTTTGGGAATTGATATGTGAGAGGATTTATTTGTTTTTGGTAGGGATCTTGGGGTGGGCACATAACTTACCCCGGCACGGGTTGGGGGATAGCCATGGCTCGCGTGGGCAGAGTTGCATACCTGAAGTAGATCTATCTCATAACGAAATCGTACAAGAGTATCTACCCAGTACCACCTGTCGGATGCCAGGTTAAAAAAGTTATGTTGAATAATACTTGGTACGAACCTTGTAACTAGCGCCCTCTATGAGAGTCAGGTATAAAAACAAATTCATCTGATGTATCAGCTTCAAAAACACATTCGTATAAAATTTTATTACAATGTTTCCAGTAGTTTTGGAATAATCGTAAAGAATTTGTGACATTTTTTTGTCGCCCTTTATCTAGAAAACGGATGGTTACACAATTTTTTTTAAGCAAACCCCATTTATTTTTTAGTTTTTTACCTATTTTACAGACAGTGTTACCTTTTTTGAAACACCCTGTATATAGTATGGATATTGATTAAACTTACAATTTATATTAATAAGTAATTATTGCTCAAATTTATGTTTTAATTTAAACTTATCTATGATATACAATTTGTGAATATGACATTAAAAAAGCAATTACCGACAAAGCCAACTAAAATAACGGTCTCGCCAGCTGAGTAAGGGCTTGCAATATCCGAATATATATTTTTTTCAACCGGATTTTTGTATAAACCCATCTGACTTATCTGCTTTTAGCTCAAAACTTTTTTCGTCATAAATTTATTGTTGCGGTATACACAGCAAATAAAAAGTTTTTGGGGTTGGTCTGTATTTCATTTAGACATCTCGGGAAGGCAACCGGAACTAAATTCTCAACAATTTAAAACATGTTGATTAAAACTCAACGTTAGGGACTGTTTTAAAAACGCAACTAAGCTCCATAGAAATGTCCTAATGCTAAACAATTATTATTTATAACTCCATTATCATGCCTATAAAAGAAAAATATGCTTTAAACAAGTGTAAAAACTATTTAACTCAATAGTAATTAAATATAATAATAGTAAAGAAATTTCTTGTCAAAAATGCCGGCCACATGGTTATAATAAAGTAACTTTAAATATTTAATAAAGGCCTTGTTTGCCACTTTTCTTCTGGTTGGGAGATGCGTTTGGTTTGTTTTTAAAAATATGTGTATGTCCATGTCAATTTTATTATACACTAAGAGATAGTGTCGACATTAAGCAAGTTCTGATGAAGCCCAAAATTATGTGGCGAAAGCTTGACTCTTAATAAAAGACACTGACTTAGAAGCACCCGTTTTTTATTGCTTCCTTAGTATTGGGTCGTTCCTGGTTATCCTCAACCGTCTGTTGTTTACCAGTAACCCGTTACTGTCTTTGACTTTTATATATACATATATATATATATATATATATATATATATATATATATATATATATATATATATATATATATATATATATATATATATATATATATATACAGGGTGGTCCTTAAGTAATTGTACAAAAAGAAACAGTAGATTCTACACTTTAAAATATTACGATTTAAGCTAAATTGCTTTAATAAAATGTTGATATTAAGAAAGATACAAGGGCAAATTAAAAATTTTATTTTTGGCTATAACTTTCATGTTTGTAAACATTTATGCATAAAAATTTACAACTGGGTACTTTTAAATATGAGAAATTATAATTTGATGCACACTTTGATGTAGCGGATAGAGGGCGCCACATATGCCACATATGTGGCATAAATTTGCACTTAACTTTTTTGCTCTTTGAGTGAACTGTATTTGTGATACAAAATATTAAAGATACATTATTTCAACAAAAAAAAGGTATACCTGTTAATAACTTTTAAACTCAATAGTTTTCGAGATAATCGCATTTTACAAATCAGCTGCATATTTCTGAGTTAAGGCAATTACCCCAGGCAACGAAGGAAAAATAGACAAAAACATCAATAAATCTAAATTTTGGTATAAAATACCAATAACTAAAGTTAATAGTTAACGAAATATTAAATAAAATAAATATATCAGCAGGATAATTAATAATAGGATATGACATAAAACAGAATAATAGGATTTTACATCAAACATTTTATATTTTATGTTAAATTAAAGTCGTAATCAAAACATTTTGTTTACAAACCAAATTAAGAAATAGTTAAATTAAATTACTAAACTTTTTGTTAAAGTAAGTGTTCGATATGTCTACCATTTTCATTAATTCATTTGTCAATATATTCCATAAAAATCATCTCATATTAAATAGCATCATTGGTTCTAAAGAAACTGTTGCAGTATTTATTTCTTCCCATATTTGGTTGCAAATGTTTATGGCATTCTTATAGAGATGTTGTTTTAATACACCCCATACACCAAAATCAAGCGGATTAAATTCTGGGCTACGTGGTGGCTATAATGTATAATGGACGAATCTATATCCAAATCTTATAGTATATTATCTCGCAAAGGTTAAATAATGTATTAAACTGTGATGTATCATATTCATTGGTTACTTATATACACTCATATAAGCTTACGAGTAACTATAATTACATATCGAACAAATGGACTATTATGATAATGATGATAATATTATGAACTAACGAACTAATATTATGCTGAACTAAATTGCCTGTTTGTTTACTATATTTATAACAATATCGGTTATTAGGCCAACGATGATGTTTTTGTAAAAATGCTGAGTCTTTAAGGTAAGATTTGTAGCAAAAGTATTATGAAACAAGACACATGTGTTATTTCATACCTGTGCTTTAGTTTCCATTTGTCATAATAAAAATGGGTAAACAACAATTTACGTAATGAATAATAAGTATTATTTTGGGTTTTTTTATAAATTAAATAATTATATCAATATCTCACCACATTGCCAAGGAATATGACTGCCACGTCCAATCCAACGTTCAGAAAAGGTATATTTAACTATGTTCTCAACGCCTTCTCTCTAGAATGTGGTGGTGTACCATCTTACATAAACCATATATTTTGGTTTTTCAGCATTTTACAATAGGGAAAAAGTAATATAACGCCAGTAGGTATAGAAATTTAAGAAGCGATAGAAAAGGAAAATTGTATACATGATGACGGCCAGCGTCTAAATACGGACACGGCACCTAAAGAAGAAGATGAAGAATATTTTCTCCAATAAGACATTTAGCAGCCATAACAAAAATTTTGTAATGTTACATTATCATCTTTGAGTTGTTTTAATAAGAATAAACTATGAACTATGCTTATCTACAGGTATTGAGTGCTTTACCGCACAAATATCACAACTAAGAATTATGAGGCAGCTGACTTATAAAATGCGATTATCTCGAAAACGGTTAAATTTTGAGGTTACTAACAAGTATACCTTTTCTTTGTAAAAATAATGTGTTTAATATTTTTTAACACAAATAGAGGTAACTTTAAGAGCAAAAAAGTTAAGCGCAAATCTATGCCACACCTGTAGCATATGTGGCGCCATCTATCAGTAACATTAATTTATGTATAAAATTATAATTTATCCTACTTAAAAGCGTCCAATTATAAATTTTTGTCCAAAAATATTTACAAACGTAAAAGTTATAGCGAAAAATAGAATTTTAAATTTCCACTTTAACACCCTGTATCTTTCTTAATATCAACATTTTATTAAAGCAAGTTGGCTTAAATCGTAATATTTTAAAGTGCAGAATCTATGGTTTCTGTTTGTACAATTACTTTAGGACCACCCTGTATATATATATATATATATATAAATTAATATTAAACTCACCAGTCTTCCGGGTTGAACCGCGTCGATATCCATTGGGCCGAGCTTTCGACATCCTCTCTGATGTCTTCTTCAGGGCTTCCGAGGTCTCAGTCTCCCGAGCCCCCAGACACTACTACACTTACTAGTCACTGAACTACTACGTAGTACCATAGTAGTTCAGTGACTAGTGTAGTAATATTAATTTTTATAATAGTATTAATCTTAGCTCTAGGTTTAATTGTACTAACCGTGGAAATCTTTGTAATAATAGTCAGAAATAAGCTTGTAGTAGGCAGTTTCAGGTCCATAGCCTAATAATTCTCTTCCATCTCTCCTTCTGTCTCTAGCTTCTTTCCTTCAATTTTCTATCTTCTTTTCTTGTAGATTTTCCGCAACTGCTTTCCTCAATCTTCTCTTCGGTCTGCTTATTTTCCTCATATCTTTCGGTGTTCTCCATGCTATGTTCTTTACCTCTCTACTGTCCTCGATTCTATCAAGATGACCTATCCACTGCCATCTTCTAGCTTTGACAAAATCGCTTATTCTCTCTTCGCCGAACATTTCATAAATTTCAGCATTTGTTCTTCGCTCCCATGCTATTTCTGTATACTCTTCTCCATTAATTCTTCTTAATATTCTTCGTTCCCAGATTTCAATTTTCTGTTGTAGTTTCTTTGTTAACACCCATGTCTCGCACCCATACGTTAGGTTAGGTCGCAGGATAGTTTTATACAGCCTTATTTTTGTATTTTTCGATACCTCTTTCGATTTTATTATGCTTTGCAAACTGCCTGCGCACCTTGCTATTCGTAGATCTATTTTCTTTTCTTTTTTAAATTTATTTGTCACAAGAACTCCCAGATACCTGTAATCCTCCACCTCTTCAGTTTCCAGAATTTCTTTCCCTAATGCAATTTCCATATTTAGTTTTCTGCTTTTCTTTTGCTTATTCTTCAGCTCCATGTTTTTTGTTTTATTTGTATTTATCTGTTTTCCACTATTTTCTGTGGCGTCTAGAAGATTCTTAGTTTTTTTTTGTATTTATTTTCTACTCCTAGCCAAAAGTACAACATCATCATCATAGGCTAGACACTGGTGACTCTTATTAAATATTGTTCCCGCTCTATTCAAATTGTTGTCGCTTCTTATCTTTTTAAGAGCCAAATTAAACAGCGTGGTGGGTAGAGGAACCCTTTGTCTTACACCTCTTTCTGAACTCTAAAGTATTGGTTATTCTTTCCATTAATCTTAACTGCGCTTGTAGTGTTCTGAAGATGTACCAGTCTGATTATCTTAGATGGGATTTTGAACTCCTGTATTGCCTTCATCAGTTATTATCTACCTACATTGTCCTAAACACCCTTAAAATCCACAAAGAGAAGGTGGGTTGGTATTTCGTATCCATATGCACCAGAGAGAACTTCAGCATAAATACATGGTAACTAGTTGATCGATTTTTTCTAAAACCAGACATACAACATAATAACAGACTACAATAAAGAAAAATTTATCTTCCAGATAACTTCTTATTCGGTACTTCTTATTTGGCCAATAAATATTTTACATTTTATCTGTCAGATAAGTTTATTCATGTCAGTTGGTAGTTCAGATTTCTTTTTTAGGTGGAGTAGATATCTTACCGGGGAAACAGTATGACTTTTCGTCCTAGCCTTTTATGTAGATAGATTATATAGTCAAAATTCCAAAACAAGTTTCACGTGTCAATTATTTTAATACAGGGTATTGTTTTGCTATTTCTTTTTAACCTTACTAAAAACTTTTAAATAATATTTGAAGGACCACGGGAGAGAACGATCACATTTTGTTCATTTTGTACAAATCGAATTTTAAAGTTTACAGTCGTTTATTTTGGATTAGGAAAATTAAATACAACATTTTTAATTATCAGTATATTACTATAAGACTTTTTAATACGCAAATGAAAAAAAAAAAAAATAGTTTGCTAATTATATATGTGCTTGCGATCTTTAAATTTAAGAAGTTGGACTTTGATCTATTTTGCGCGATAATTCACATGTCCTTATCGCATTTTAGGTAAGAGTGTCCACGAATAGGAAAGATCATCTTCACTAGGCCGAATCAGATAGGTTTGTGCACTACGTAGTGGAGAAAGCGAATTACGGTAAAATTTTTGTTTTGATCGCCGCACGAATCACCAAAATTTAGTAAATGGCGTATGTTTGAATCCAAAATTTGCAAAATAAAGTGTTCCAACATCGAACTGACATCATCGGCACCCTTTCGGGCAACACTTTCGTTGTGCATATAAAACACTGAAGTTGCATTTGACAGAACATGAATATTAAATGATATGAAGTTGAGTTGGCGGAGATAGTCAGCATCAGATATTGAGATGTTGTGAGTAGGAAGGTTTTTTTGGTAATTCTTTTCTATATTTTTTTTTTCAGGGAGTAAAACTGCTTACTTTTTCGTAAATGGATCGTCTTCTCACGCACTAGTGTCTGCAGTGTTGTTTTCAATAATTTTTTGTTTTATTCATCGGTGCAATTAGCCATTTTATCCGAAATAATTTCAATGATATATTGAACTTACTCACAAATATCTCACGAAATGTGCTGCACCCTATTTTATTACTATTGTGTGTATTCTTTCCTTTCAGGGACTGTATAAATCTCATTACCATTGTTCTTGTTTCATCGGTCAACTTATTATGTCTGTTTTTATGACCGCCCCGTCCATCTTCTTTAGCATCGCCAAATTCAAATAAATTTTTCTTTATGGTTTGAACACGTCGATTAGTGATGCCTTTTTCTTCTTCTTAACATGCCATACACCAAAGTGCTTAGGCGACTAGGTATCTCATTACTAGAATTCTATTCTTGGCGGCGTGACACAGCTCGCCTGTATTGTGTATTCCTGTCCATTCTATAATATTCCTTAACCAGGATAATTGTTTGCGGCCGGCTGGTCTCCTACCTTCGATCTTCCCTTGTAGGATTAACTATGGTATTTCATATTTTGCTCCTCTCAATATGTGCCCAAGGTAACCAATCTTGCGTTTTTTAATTAATTCAAAGAGTTCTCTTTCCACGCTGGTGGAAAGTGATTAGTGATGCCGTTTAAAGACAAAAATGTTTTATAGCAAACGACAGTATCTTGTAACGACCCACTTACATTTACCCGAACTCTATAACTATAGCAAAATTGATTAAAACTTGCTTCAGCTTCAAGATTGAGCTTCTCCGTGTACCAATAGGTACAACCGTGACAAGACCTGTTAAATATTTAATTTGAACATTCTAGTCTCCTAACTCATTAAAATGAGCAATTAAGCGTTGTCTTTCATTCAAAGGGATGACTTGAAAGCAGTTATCCGGATGCACTTGCAGTTTTTCCCGACCTAGTGAGTGGTAGCATGTAATTTTTTTTAACCCCACGTGGCTAGTTATTTTCTTTAGATGTATCACTATCACAAAGATCACTTGACATTGTAAATTTACTCAAAAACAAATTAGTGAAAACTGCGAAAAAACAGCGGTTCGCTTAGCGATAACAGAATAGAACTGATGGTATAAACAGACGCCAACGACAATCTACGTTTAGTTAGAAGGTCGTCGGAACTTGATCGTTATTAGCGGTCAGCGTGAGGAACCTGATCGTTATTCTCCGTTAGCTTATATCCTTTCCCTTTATTATCTTCTGTACGGTGATCGTTATTGTACAAACGAAACTATGATTGGGTTTTTTCCACAAAAAGCTTAAATATGCACTTAAATTTTACTAAAAGCTTCATTTATATTTGATTGTATTTACCATATTTTATCGTAGTCGTTATAATATCGTAGTTTCCACACCTTAAATCTAAAAATAAAACATTTTTTCATTTCTAAAAGCAGTAAGTATATACGAAAAATAATGTTTCCATTAAAGAATTGTAACGCAGTGCTGAAATGACAAAAATAGCTATTGTTTTCATAATAAATGTAGTACAGAAATGAAATAACAAGAACGCGTGAAAACAAATCATTGTTATTGTAATTTTACTTCAGAAAATATTTTCTGTGGATTTTATTGTCGGTTGAGGGTGGCTTATAATCGCGCACATGTTTAATATAAGTACTTGAGAAAACTGATATTCAGCTATTTCAATTATTTTATAATATACTTTAAACTGTTAGAAATAACTAAAAAATGAAAACAAAATTTAAAAATCTTGTTAAAATTAGGCAAAAGTACAATGTGTTTGGCTTGAAAACTTCACTGTGTCTAGATTACAGCGTATTTTTCTTCTAAATATTGTTTAATTCAAGTAATTGAAAAATAATGAAACGAGTTAGAAAAAAAAATTTAACAAGCTAACTGACATTATGTTATATACTTATGCTATTATTGTTAATAAGACACCTATACAGCTATTTCGGTTAAAGGAACTTCGTATTGACCTTGAAACTCGTAAAAATAATGAAGAAAATATTCGAAATATTTATTTAAACAGTGAATTTATAACATGTTGATTTTTTTTAAATTTCTTCTGACGTATTGTATAATTTAGGTTTACCCAATAATTAAACTTATGCCTTTACAAGAACATATTATTTGAAAAATAAAGAGTACCATGTGTCATAAAAATTGTAATCTCCTTTATACGCATTTTAAAAATTTGTTTAGTAATGTATTTCTTAAATCCACACAATCATTGAAAAATGATTCATGCTATTTAAAAATACCTTTCTGTTAACGACACTGTTATCGACAAAGTAGATCAAATTCAAACTTGTCATCATATTAAGGTGCGTCATCATTATGCTCCTAATACCGTCTCGAACTCCGTCGCATTCTTAAGTGTGGACGGAGTCATGCAACCGCATACCGTACCTCGACGCGTCAACGACGTACATCGAAGCGTTCCACTAGCTGTCGGTAAAATGCCTTCACATCAAAAGAAACGTGAGCGCGACGATGTACATCGTAAATTCATGTCTGGACTTGCTTGCGAATCTTCTACCGAATTTTTAGTCATTTTAGTCTATTATTTTGAAGGTGTTTATAAGGTGAAGGTAACATTATAAAAAAATTAAAAAAAAAATGATGCATAGGAAGAGATTGCTGCTAAAATGGAAATAACAGCTTATGAGTGTAGAAAAAAGGCAAATGTTCTATATGGTTTACAGCGAGAAAAAGGAAAAATAAAAAAAAGGTAAAGCCACAGGAACAGGTGACTGGTTTATGAATTTTTAAAAATGTAATTTTTTTAGCTAGAATTGATTTAATATATAAAGCTATAATGCTATTACAAAATGGGGTAGTGTCATTTAAAATCAAATTTAGTTCTCTAGATACTAATAAAAGACATGGTAAAGATGCATAAAGACGAAACATATGCATAAACTACTATAGATTCTTACTTTTTTCAGTAACTAAAGTTTCAAATTCAAATTTAATTTTCAGTAGGTACCTATTAAATAATATTTACTTCATTTTTTTATTTTTCAGGTCGATCAGAACTGTACGAGAGTAGCTGATTTGCTTACAAGAGCATGATTTTTCTTTTGCATAGGGATGACATTCGCAATACTCAGAACACTGTAAGTATTCTTTATGTTTTTTAAGTCAATAAAATGGTTCACACATAATTGTCTTGCCATGAAATTCTACCTTCTTCCTGGAAGAAATTGTCCAATTTATCTCGAATCGCTTTAGCATCGGTAGGGGATTTTATGTTTCTCAAAGGTAGAAGAGATAACATAGGATCATTAGTTACCGTTCTATATGCTCCTTCCTCAACTTTTCCATCTTTTTCAGTATCAAATGTTCCTTTCGGCGTATACAACGAACAGGAGGTTGAGCTTTTAAGTAGAAAATTATGTAAATGAGCTATTGTCATTACTATGAGCGCAGCTTTTTCGGGACTTAATGACATAGGCTTTCGAAGTACTCTGAATTTTGCTGAAGCAATGCCAAATACATTCTCCACAACCCTACGTGCTCGCGATAAGCTATAATTAAAGATTCTCTGAACCGACATTTTATTATGAATGCCAGAAAATGGTTTCATTAGTTTTTCGCTTAAAGCAAATGCCTAATCAGAACGAAAAAATACGTAATTTCGCGTTGTCTTCTATTCAAGGCTTCTGCTTCAGGCAAACTCAAACAATTATTCTGAATGTCGATTTATAATTAAAATATTCGCTGCCCATATTCATTGGTGATTGTAATACCACATGTTTACCATCCAGGGCCCTTAGGCACTGTGGAAAATTCCAAGTATCATTATACAGTTAAGCCACGTCCAACTATTTCTCGGATGTTATCGGTATCTGCAACAGATAATTCGTGTAGCAACTAATACAATTTTTTTTAGATGGGGACAATAGGTGAAGTAAATGAGAATTTGAGAGAAGATAATATCTTGATATTCATAAAGATATAATAGAAGCAAAAGAGACTCAGGACACTTTAGAAAGTCAACAGACCATGACAGCTTAGAAAACTGTTCAAAGAAGACCAGATAAATTGTCTACTCTAGCCTATACTTCCCGATTCCGAAAGAAAAAAGGTGCTGATGATGAAAAGTTAGACGCCGCATTTGCAGTACTAAATAAAGTTGTAAAAGCCCAAGGAGATTCAGATTTTAGTGAATATACGATATTTGGGAAGCTAGTGACCAAACTAAAACAGTATTCCAATGCTACAGCGTCAATTGTCCAAGAAAAATAATGGCTATTTTATTTCATGCAGACAGAGGAACCTTTGAACAACACACACAAAGCCCTACTCCCTTAGTACATGTTAACAATTCTTTTATATATATATATATATATATATATATATATATATATATATATATATATATATATATATATATATATGGCTGCTGCAGCAACCTCCATCTTGCAGATGCAGATTCAACTCAATTACTGATGAAACGCCAAAATGTTTGGTATGAAGTACGGAACGGTGTTCGATTCATTAACATTAATTTTAATGACGTCCGAATTTCTGTTGATTGCGTCGCTGTACGCGACGGGTTTCGAGACGATATTCTTAGCATATGTGGACCCACCTTTACACTTCTGTTTATCATTAAAAATGAATTAATGGTCGTGGGTTGTATTGGTGTTGTTTAATAGTTTAGAAAAATACATAATTAGCAAAAATCTTATTTAAAACATGCAAATAGTTTTTACAATCACAATCAATGCAGTGTTTAGGCTTGTTTAGCATTGGCTGTTAAATAATTTGTGTTCGATTGTTTCATCTGTTGTACAGCCCTCGTCCTTTTTAGGGTGTAGTAGTTGTATATAAGTACTTATTTTTTTTATAGTAGTGTAGTGAAGCGGTACTTTAAAGTAAAATGAGTTATTTAAAAGAATATAAAATACAGTCGAAACTTAGAGTGTTATCTCCAGAAGAACGGCGTGTAGTTCTAAAAGTCAAAAGTTATTCAGTTTGAAAAAAAAAATAATATGGGTTCATTGACATCTGTTATGGCAATTCAAAAACGCACATGCGATGCTTGCGGTATCTAAGATAGGACATTCCGAAGAATTAATTACATGAGTGAGGATAAAATAAATAAAGTAAGCAGGAGAAATCGTCGACATCCAAAAACTTTAGATTTGCACCAGTCAATTAAACTTGCAACTAAAAATATTATATATAATATGTATAAAGCCAAAGAACATTTGTGCTGTGTTACAAAAAATAGAACTGCACTTTCCTAATAGCAGTTAACGGTATAATTGAGCCATTATTATCTCGTTCCTGTTCAAAATAATGAATTAAAAAAGCTACCATCTCTTTACAACGACTATTTAACTTCTTATGGGACATTTTGCAATTAAATCGCACTAATTTTGTTCTAAAAAAAAACAGAGTTTAATTAATAGTAAATAATAAAAACAAATCTGAAGTGTCAACATCGCAACTGTCAAAAAAGTGTTCATTCGATCGCAGATCGAAGTGTTATCCGAACAAGTGAGCTTTATAAAAACGATATTATCGATATTTACTATAATTATTACTATTAACGATATTAATAGAAATCTTTCTGGCTGTAATTCCAGTGTACTTGGCTAAAAGTACACTGCTCTAGTTGCATACTAAACGACTTTAGATTTAGAACTATTCATTTATCTTTAATTCCAAACAAAACTTTCCCCTCGGTTAATTTTTGTGTTACCCACAATAGTACCCAACTTCTGGGCAGCCAGGTTTAATTTTCGTTACAATGTGTATCTGATTATTTTTCATAATCTAAAAAACATAACGCTATCTTTTTCTTTTAATAAATCTAATTTATTTTTTTATTTCAAGGACCTCCACTATCTTATTTATTTATTTGATTTTTCATTAATGCTTTATCAGATGGTAAAAACACTTTGACAACCATATGAAATAAACAAAGAAAGGTAGACTGATGTTTTCGTAAATTAAGATCTGTTTTGATTACGGAATAATTTACATGGCGGGAGGAACAATTCATTCACGCGCATATATCGAATTACGGGCTCGGTAGGCTACAGATGCCGTCTCTGAAGCGTAGGTTTATAAATTAAGGCTAAAGCAAAGTATCGGAGTGCAGTTGTTAGTATTTAAGACAAATACTTGATAAAAAAAAATAAAAAATAAGCTGATTAATTTCCTAAATAAAAAGTCTAACTTTTAGTTATGACAAATCATATTACAATAGCTATTTTGTATTTCTGAAGTTATAATTCTATACGCGCACTCCACGTTGGACATTAGTACGGGAGTGAATCGGTGAAATCATTACATACGTAAGATAATGAGTAAGAGAGAGACAGAAGATATATTTTCTCTCTCTTCCTCTGTTGAGAATAAAAATGTTCCTTTTGTATATTATATTTAATATTATATATATATATATATATATATATATATATATATATATATATATATATATATATATTATATATATATATATATATTATATATATATATATATATATATATATATATATATATATATATATATATATATATATATATATATATATATATATATATAGTAAACTCTTAAATATTGGGGAAATCTGCAAGAAATACTCTAATGTGTATCAATTGTTTCGCCGAACGTTTTCGCCAAAGAGAATTAATTTGGCTTCTTCAGGGCTGAAAGAGAATAAATTATAATTAGCTACCATATATTATCTATTAAAACATTATTGATCTTACCGTAACTTAGAATTGTAGAGTTAGAATATTAAAAAACTTTGCTAGTAACATAGTGGTGTTTTTTGTTACTATGTGCAAAAAAAGTTTTTTATAAGAATTGAAATGTATGGTAGCTTCGAACTTGACACGTAAAGGCTTACCCAAGGTTAATCGAAAAACCCAATGCAACTACATTTAAAAGGAGGTAATTCTTTGAAATGTCGGCAATAACTAAATTTTTGATTTTTAGATAGTTAAAAGTGAGGTTCTGTTTAAGCCAGAACGCAAGCGCTGACAACTTCATTATAGTTGGTATGAATCTTTATGTCGTTAAGGTTCATTGGTAAAAAACGAATGAATTTTAATCCCAGTAAAGGGAAATATTATTTTGATTTTCTTTATTTAATTATATTATATTGTTCATGTATTATTGAATCTTATTGAGACGTATCTAAGAAAAGCAAGGGAATGTTATATATTTTTTGTTAATGAAAATTAATTATAAAGGTATGTTAGTTGTTAATGGATATATCAGTCAAGTTAGTAATCTGTGATATAGTATTGTTCTTGGTATCTGATTTAAGTAACAGGTGGTATATATCGCTTAGATTCTTGATGTTACTCTTAACATTAATGGAGAAATCGTTAAGAAAAACATAAGACATTTCAATGAACTCTCTTTTAGATTTATTGTTCTCACGGTGGAGAATTGTGGTGTTGGTATAGTCCATGAGATGACCAGTGGAATGGACATGTTTGACTAATGCACAACGGTCAGAATGAAGTCGAGAATCACTTTTGTGTAGTGTAATACGTGATTTCAATAATTGAGATGTTTGACCGATGTAGGAATTGTTACAAGAGAGACATGGAATGTTGTAGACAATATTACTAAGCCTATCTATGGGAGTCTTATCTTTTATCTTAGAATAAAGATTATTAATTGTTAGGGCTGATCTACAAGCTACATTAAGTTTAATGTTGTTATTATTATTGCCAAAGCTATTTTCAACACTTTTCAGAATCCTTGTTAACCCCGGAGTGATATCTCTGAAATATGGTAATGAAAAATATTTGTTTATAGGAGTATCAGAGACTGGGTTCCCACTTAAGACATCAGGATCAGCATTGTTAGTCGCGAAGGAAGGTGAAATATCTTCGTCATGGATAGTATTAAACAAAATCTTATTAACTAATGGTGTTGGATAAGCGTTTGAAATAAAAAGTTTCTGTAGGATTTGTAGGTTTTTTGTATGAAATGAAGGATCTGATAGTTTTGTTACTCTATTTTTCATCTGTTTGATTAAGTTGACTTTGGTAGAATTATTATGGTATGAGTTGTAGTTAAGGTATCTACCAGAATGGGTCGGTTTTTGATACCAATCTATTTTGATGTTGTTTGTTTCCCTGATCATCCTTATGTCGAGAAAGGGGACGGACCAATTACCATCTTCCCTCTCTATAGTGAACTGGATGTAGGGGTCATAACCATTAAAAGTGTCTAATAGTTCATCTACCTTGTCATTGGGTATAGCCAAAATGATATCATCAACATATTTTTTAATAAATGGAATATTAAAGGATAGTAAAGGAATGACTGAGTCTAATACATAATCCATAACGTAAGTTGCAATGATAGGAGAAATCTTAGCTCCCATAGGGGTACCGAAAGTTTGTTGATAGAATTTATCATTAAATGAGAAGTAAGTGTTGTTAAAGAGAAATTCGACGATGCTGATGAATCTGTCGTAAGACATGGAACAACAACCTCTAATACGGTCCCAGTTGATCTCTATTGATGTCAAACATATTCCTAGATGAACATTGCTGAATAAGGATACAACGTCAAGGCTAACGAGGACATAATTTGATGGAAGTATGTAGCCATTATATTTATTTACCATCTCAAAAGAATCTTTAATGTAATATTGACTTTCATAATTATATGCATTAGTAAGTATGTCTGTAACAAAAGCTGAGATATTTTCAGTGGGTGTTCCAATGGAAGCTACTATGGGACGAACCGATAGTGTTGGTTTGTGGATTTTTGGCAAAGCATAAAACTTTGCAATGTTCCCACTATATGTTGTTAGTTTTTTCTTTGTGTTACGGTCAATCTCATTGGAAGAGGCTAAGGATGCGATTAATGTATTGCATTTCCTTTGCAGAGAAGAAGTGGGATTGGATGTAAGTGAAACGTTTTATTTCAAACGCTTATCCAACACCATTAGTTAATAAGATTTTGTTTAATACTATCCATGACGAAGATATTTCACCTTCCTTCGCGACTAACAATGCTGATCCTGATGTCTTAAGTGGGAACCCAGTCTCTGATACTCCTATAAACAAATATTTTTCATTACCATATTTCAGAGATATCACTCCGGGGTTAACAAGGATTCTGAAAAGTGTTGAAAATAGCTTTGGCAATAATAATAACAACATTAAACTTAATGTAGCTTGTAGATCAGCCCTAACAATTAATAATATTTATTCTAAGATAAAAGATAAGACTCCCATAGATAGGCTTAGTAATATTGTCTACAACATTCCATGTCTCTCTTGTAACAATTCCTACATCGGTCAAACATCTCAATTATTGAAATCACGTATTACACTACACAAAAGTGATTCTCGACTTCACCCTGACCGTTGTGCATTAGCCAAACATGTCCATTCCACTGGTCATCTCATGGACTATACCAACACCACAATTCTCCACCGTGAGAACAATAAATCTAAAAGAGAGTTCATTGAAATGTCTTATATTTTTCTTAACGATTTCTCCATTAATGTTAAGAGTGACATCAAGAATCTAAGCGATATATACCACCTGTTACTTAAATCAGATACCAAGAACAATACTATATCACAGATTACTAACTTGACTGATATATCCATTAACAACTAACATACCTTTATAATTAAACAAAAAATATATAACATTCCCTTGCTTTTCTTAGATACGTCTCAATAAGATTCAATAATACATGAACAATATAATATAATTAAATAAAGAAAATCAAAATAATATTTCCCTTTACTGGGATTAAAATTCATTCGTTTTTTACCAATGAACCTTAACGACATAAAGATTCATACCAACTATAATGAAGTTGTCAGCGCTTGCGTTCTGGCTTAAACAGAACCTCACTTTTAACTATCTAAAAATCAAAAATTTAGTTATTGCCGACATTTCAAAGAATTGCCTCCTTTTAAATGTAGTTGCATTGGGTTTTTCGATTAACCTTGGGTAAGCCTTTACGTGTCAAGTTCGAAGCTACCATACATTTCAATTCTTATAAAAAACTTTTTTTGCACATAGTAACAAAAAACACCACTATGTTACTAACAAAGTTTTTTAATATTCTAACTCTACAATTCTAAGTTACGGTAAGATCAATAATGTTTTAATAGATAATATATGGTAGCTAATTATAATTTATTCTCTTTCAGCCCTGAAGAAGCCAAATTAATTCTCTTTGGCGAAAACGTTCGGCGAAACAATTGATACACATTAGAGTATTTCTTGCAGATTTCCCCAATATTTAAGAGTTTACTATTTAACTAATCTGCAAAGATTAAATTTCTTTTCTATATATATATATATATATATATATATATATATATATATATATATATATTATATATATATATATATATATATATATATATATATATATACTATAATATTTATTAATATTATTATTTATGTGATATATTTTGTATTATTTATTAAATGTTCATAATTATTTTAGACTTTTGTATTTCAAAATAATAGTCTCAATAAATCACACTATGACCGAGAACTGTCAATTTTGAAATACGTTTGTGTTATGTTTAATTGGCAAATATTTTACGTGTTTGGTTCATACGCTGGTGTATGTGAGTTCGAATCCCAATATGAATTTCCTTTTTTTATTTTTGAAATATTTAAAAACCCCACGTTAATTTTATTAAATATATGTAATGTACGCAAAAATGCTAAATTTTAAAATAAAATGAAAATTTACAATATAATCCGAGTTGTTGGTTTTTGAAGTTATACTTCTAGACGCTCGTTCGACTTTGGAAATTTGCATGGGAGTGAATCGGAAATTTGCACGTGAGTAACAAGCCTCGTTAGGCATGTTAAATTATAAATTAAAACTTGTAAATATCTCAAGAAAGTTCAAATGTGTACTTATATACACAACAAACAACAATTAAATATTGTATTTATCAATGTCAGATAAATTGACAGTTGTATCACCAAACAATATTTTTTTTATTAATATTGTTATCATGGTAAATTAAACATGCGTAGGTAAGTTACGTATATTTTCATTTTTAAATACTTATGAATATTTCATTTTAATTAAATTTGTATTAATATTATTATCATGGTAAATTAAACATATGGGTAAGTAAGTTATGTATACCTATTGTCATTTTTAAATACTGATGAATATTATTTATTTAATATCTTAGCATTTTTAGAATCGGAAACATTTATTTGTTATTATTTCCACTGACTGATTATTTTATTTTTAATTATTAGTTAATTAATTATATAAAATGGTAGGTATATTAAATTAATATTAAGTACATTGTTTCTTTTGTAAACAACTGACCTAAATTTGTTTTAATGGAATCTTAGTTTAGAGTTTTAAAGTATTCGAACTATAATCGTACTACACATCGCCTAATTAGCCGTGATCGTCTAGTGGACTAGTTGTTCGGATCCCACGTTTGGTAACCCAGGTTCGAATTCTAGTCACGGCAATGTGCTACGGTGAGGCTATTTTTTGTTTTTTTTTTTGTTAAAAAATATTTAAAAATAATAATTACTGTGTTTAAAACAATAAAATGTATTTTGAACAAATTTTTACAAACAGGTGTATATAAAAAATACTCTAATCCGCTTCAAAAAAAAAATTGTTTTAAAAAAATTATTGTTGGAAACGAAAAATTCGATAATAGGGTAGGATTAAAAAGGATACTTCTGTTTATCTAGATAAAAATAACGATTTTACAAATTTTGAATGGAGTGTAGAATAAAAATTTTACAACAGCGATTCATTGCTCAGTTTTTGAAGTTATATGCGTATATTAAACATATGCGTAAGTAAGTTATGTATATTGTCATTTTTAAATACTTATGACTATTGCATTTTATTTTGTATTGTATTATTATATTGAATTATGTTGCAGTATATTGTATTAAATTTTTATATTAATAACAAAATAAACAATGAATTTTACTGCAGAGTATGTGTAAATTTTTTTTTTTGCATTCAACTCCTTTCATACATATATAAAAATAAAAATATACATTTTCATCAAAACATTATTATATTTTAATGAAATCTTCCTATTGCAAGTCAAATGTTGTTTATACAGATTGAACGAATTTAAAACGGAACATACGAAATCAATGTATTTCGGCTCAACTCCGCTCTAGGTGGTTGGCCAACAAAAGGTTGTCAAATAATTATATTATAAAAATCCAATACTTTAGCGGGCTGCTGGATTCTGAATTCATTCAAGAACAAGTCAAAACTCCACCCAAATAGGTTGCCTAGAATCACTGTGAAAACTAGACTACACAAGCAGTTATTATGCTGTCAAACCACTTATCGCTTCCTTATAGTCCAAGAGATAGAGCCGAAATTTTGAACTGACCAGTAATATGACATTTCTCTATTGGAATATATTCATTGTAACTGGGTTAAGACTAACAAATAGTAATTTTACTTATTTTTTATTACAATAAAAAGGTTTTTAAATTTATATTGCATAAATAATGGTTGTTCAGATATAAGAAAAATTTGATTTATTATTACATTAATAATCCAAATACAAAATATATTATTTCTATTTATCAATAGGTAAAATTCAATTTGTAGAATTCCTTTAACATTTTACAAATAATTATTAATAAAAATCAATTTAATAGTGGAATTATCAATTTTTTAAGTTTTGAAATTTACTTTGTACTTAGATATTTTCAATATTTTTTTTAACTTTCAAATTGATTGAATTTTTTTTTCATTAGTTAATTATAATTTTACAAATTCTGTTTGGACATCATTATTATTTTAAAATATTAAAATAATAATGATGCGCGTTCCATTTAGATCAGTAATTCTAGACGCATGCGCTAAATGTAATAAGTATCAAGATGCTTTTATCCAACTTGGTGAAACTGACTGCGATTGTAATGAAGTTTTTGAAACCTTAGAAACTTTCATATGTCACTTATATGGAACAGGACTGACGAGAACAATTCCAAAAAGAAAAGTAAACGATGTCATATTTTCACTATTTAACTGGCAGTATAAGTTGCATGATATGAACGAGCCTTTAAAAAAAAAACTAAAAAATTTCGATGCTTCAAGCTTACCACCATGTCAAGATGAATTACACCAACATCTACTGCGAGCCCATTATATTTCAAATATTTGGACAAATGCTCATAAAAAAGTACCAACAGAATTGATTGTTGAAGAACATGGTTGGGAGTTTGAAGATGAAACATATAAATTCAAATGGTTTAGTGGACCTCAGATGCCAGAATCAATTCGAGAAGTAGTGATTGAAAATGAAGCAGATAATAAATGTGATATTATTGAAAGTGAAAGTGACGAAGATGATGAATGTGATGACATCAGTGAGAGTGAGAAAAATGACGAAATTTTTAAAGTTTTTCTTAATTTTTTTTTCTTATCGGAAAAATCGTTTGAAAATTTTTGGAGAAATTCATGGTATAACTGACAGAAAATCGAAAGGACTCTACAAATTAGATTTTACCTCAAAAAATTACGAAAATTTTCATTTACGGAAATTTTTTTGGAAAATTTTGAGGAAAACTCTACTTGGCGCTTTTCAGAATAGTAACAAAAGTGAGCATACAAATTTTCAAATCAATCGGTATAAAAATATCATAATAAAATTAGTTTGAAAATTGTTACCGAGACCTAAAATGCGCAGGCAAGTGGTACATTTGACCCCGTTTTATGGCTCTCTGTACCAACCCAGCTGTCCGCTCTTTTGGATTTAGAGTTTTTAGGGGCTAAATAATGAGCCATGAAAATGGCGGACATATTACTTATCGTTAATTTTTCCCCAAAAAATTGCAGTTTCATCCCTGTCCGCCACCCCTTATGTATCAACTCTCGCGTCCGCCCTTTGGGATTTCGTCTAGTTATACCAAGATCTTACTCTGGGCAAGTTTTCAGCCATATTATCGATCGTTAATTTTTCCGAAAAAAATTACAACTTCATCCCTATATAGCCACCCCCTGTACCACGAGGGGCGTCCGCCTGTAAGACAAAGTCTTAACCCAGTTACAATGAATATATTCTAATATAGAGAAATGTCATATTACTGATCAGTTCAAAATTTCGGCTCTATCTCTCCGACTATTAGGCAAGCTCCTCTTTTCTTTAAAGGAGACAGATAGTTGAACGATATTTTATACAATGTCTATCACCGGGTATGGATTTATTTTTGTCCAAGTTTTATATTGGTCCACTATTTCAAATGCAGTTCAAACAGACATATATTAAATTGTATGTTCCGTTTTAAATTCGTTCAATCTGTATACAGCAAATGATGCACCATATACCTATATACCTAATTCTGTTTCTCTTTCTGCTCTCTCTTACCTATAGCATTACTGATTGTATTGCATTAATGATTGTGCAGATTAATTCCCATAAAAATTTGTAACGGCGAACCCATGTATAGAAATATAACTTCTACCGGCAGTCCCACTGGACTGCCACACCCGTTTTTTATTACATTTTTTCCCTTTTTGTTTATTATTATATCGTATAAATTAGACACATCTTAAACATTTTAGAGTTCGTCATCGCCCTAATGGTCATTAGGCTATGGAAAAATCATTCTTTGCTATTTTTACTGGATATTACAGTTTCGCAAATTTATATAAACATTGTTAAAATATGAACAGACTTTTTGCTAGTTTTGATCCGCCCCGTATAGTTGGTCAATATTTTACTTACAAAAATACAGACGCTATGGAGCAATTCAAAAATTGTTGAGACAGTGTTGCAAACAATAGAAGGTTGATTTATACAATGTTGTGAACAGAGAACCATAGAAAAAGGAGTGTCTTTCGTTTAAATTGCAGATCGATTGCGTAATTGTCACCCACACGTAGCGTCAACTTGTAAAAAATAATAAAGTTGTCACTGACCAGAGCAGTATAACTCTTAACCCTCTAAACATTAAAATCATCTTCACTATTTACTCCAAGTTTTCCATTCTCGTCAGATCAGTAAAAGACCAATGAAGACCATGGTCTTTACGAGATATCCTATTCCAGTTGCTCAAGAACATACATAGGACAGACAGACCGACGAAGCTACAACCGTACTTACGAACATGCTATATCTGTAAAACATTCCGATACTACTTCAGCCCTAACCCAACATCATACTAAGGCAGGTTACAGATTTCAAAAAAGCAAAAGCTCCCAATTATCTTTTAAATCGATGGTCTTAATTATACTAAAACAATTTTTAATTGAAGGTGATTACTTGGCAACATCGCACTTAACGAAGCCCTTAACGATAACTTTTTAACGAAATCATATTCCACTTATCAATTTTGCAGAAGCGTACCAAAAATTTTTACGTGTTAGTAATTACGTGAAAATTAAATCTAAGACCGATATAATTATTAAATTATCATGTGTCTTTTGACAGGTATCTTATAGTTGTCTAACAAACTGTAACATTTTTTTATAGTTAATATATTAAATTATTTGTAATCCTTTTACTCCGTTGCTGAGACGCCGATAGCCGTATTTGCAAATAATATATACGCGATTGGTCGGTTGACCATTAGGAAATTTTATTGAAAATTACCGAAATATTACGTAACAATCTACCTACTTATTTAAAAACGACGGTTTAGGTAATGCTCGGTTAACTCCTTCCGGCTGTAAGGCCGGGTTCCTTTATGATAAATTTGTTAAATATCGCCGAAGGCACGTTGTCGTAATTTTTCTAAAGAGAACGTAATTCCGGTGATTTTGTATTTCATCACGTTCCTAGCTAGAAGGGTACCGTTAGTTTCGATGTTCGTTAGAATTTTTTGTCTTCTTAGAAATAGATACAGGCTGATTGTCATTTTTCCCACCTTTTTCTTGGGGAGTTTGGTAAATTTTTGCAGAAAGGAGACCACTTCCCGGTGGACACTCGTGGCGTAAAGACGTTCTTCATATCTTATCGTCTCTGTTCTCTGTACATTTTCTTGCTTAGTGTGTATATTTGAGTTGTTTTGATCTAATATCATATTAGATTAAATATTAGTATAGAGTACCTTTAATTTTAATTAACTTCAGTGCTTGATACAAGTAAAGTATTATAGTAAAATAAATTAACTTTTGTGAATTAGTGCAGCAGTCATCAGGAATTACTGTAAGTTACCATAATCTTAGTATCTTTACTTATTGGGGCAAATAATATGGTATGGTATCATTTTTTTCAATCATCTGGGCGAATCTAAGTTCATCCATGTCTTCTGTAGTTCACCCATGTTCAACCTGTAGTTGAGAGTAACTACTAATTTTTACATTCAATATTTTCTTACGAACTTTCCATCAGCTACTATTCTCTGTTCACAAATTGTTGAGAGCACGAAATATGCCTCAAACTCATAAAACGGTTGTAAATCATAGACGTTCCTAAGGTGTTTATTCATTAAATAATAATATAATGTTTTAATACTGTTATATATAATATTGATAATATTTTAATACTAATATATTTAGCAAAAAAATAGTTAAAACTTTCACGACTAATGTTGGTTATTATATTATATTAATAAAAATATGAATTTAACCTTTAACAATTTTGTAAATAAGAATACCTTATATCTTTGGATATTTCAATAATAATAATCACTTTGCGTGAGTGATTTTTTATTCCATATACCTACGAACATATACGTACCTTTCGCTCGTGCTCGTTTTGTTGGATTGTTTGTGATGGCTTCATCATCAAGTTTTACACCGGTACTGTTGCGTACAGTCAGTAAGTCTGTCTATTCACCAAGAGAGAAGACTATTGTCCTAAATGTTCACGATGCTCTGGTTTCTCAGAATCCCACAAACACTGTTCGCAACATAGTCGAAAGTTATGCCAATATGACTGGCGTAGGAGAGTCAACTTTATATAAGTTCCTATCAGAAAGAAAAAAACACGGTATAGCTAACCCAAACACAAACGAAAACTTAAAGAGAGGGAAAAAGCCTATTGAAATTGATGAATTTGCCAAAAATGGTATTCGAAGAAAAATTCATGGATTTTTTTTCAAAAAAGAAATACCAAACCTAAACAAAATTTTACAAGAAGTTAGAGACGACCCGGATTTGCCTCATATCGGACGAACTAAATTGTGGCAAGTTTTAAAAGAATTAAATTTCCGGTGGGAGAAATCAGACCGAAAATCACTTTTGACCGGGAGGAGAAGATGATGTTGGAGAAGAAATTATCTAAGATTCATACGAAAATTCCGGGCTGAAGAAAGGCCCATCTTCTACCAGGATGAAACGTGGGTAAACTCAGGTCATACTCTAAAAAAAAATTGGTCAGATAAAAATATATTAAGCTCCTTTATGACAGGTTGGTTTACTGGTATCTCCCCACCTTCTGGTAAAGGCAGTAGATTAATAATTTCTCACATTGGCAGTGAAAAAGGATTTGTTAAGCATGGTTTGTTGGAATTTCATTCCAAAAGCACAAAAGACTATCACGAGGAGATGACAGCTGATCTTTTCGAAGAGTATTTTGAGCAAATGATTGAACGCATACCACCAATTTCAATTATAGTATTAGATAATGCACCTTATCATTCACGACTAGTAGAAAGACTTCTAACGAATGCGTGGAAGAAACAGGATATTCTTGACTGGCTGCGGAATAAGTATCTGCCTTACGAAGATGGAATGGTAAAAGCAGAACTTTTAAAAATTGCCCGGCAACACAAATCTAAGTTCAAGAAATACGTAGTTGACAAAATGGCGGAAAGGCGAAACATCACACTCTTTAGACTTCCACCCTACCACTGCGAAACAAATCCAATTGAACTCATTTGGGTACAAATGAAAAGTTATGTGGCTGGAAAAAATACGTCATATAAAATACAAGCTGTACGTGAATTGTTATACGAGTCTTTATAACATATTACAAAACAAAACTGGAAAGATGCAGTAAGACATGTAATAGAAGAAGAACAAAAAATGTGGGATCTTGATAACATAATTGATGCGACCGTAGAGATTATTAACCTAATTATTAACCCTCAAGATGACTCGGATTCCGAAGTTGATCATATTTATTTTGAATTTGAATAGTTTTCTAATCGTAATTATATAAGGTAAGTAATAGTAGTTGTAATCGTAAGGTATTAAAGGGGAAAGGCGCAAAATGTCGCCTGTCAAAATCTTCAATGTGTTTTAAATGTATCCATTTTTTTTCAAATCCTGAGAAAACTAAAAAGCATTTTTGAAAAATTTAAAGGCAGAATGAAATATTTTTTAGAATAAATAAAAAGTTTCTTTTGAATGCAATATTTTCAATTAAAAATTATACTATATTTTCTCTTTTATTTTCACCCCTGTTACATAACATATTAAAATAAATATTGTAGAAGTTTTCAGGGACTTTCTAACCTGAGTAATAATGTAATCTTTCATTCTGCGTTTAAATTTTTCAAAAATATTTATTAGTTTTCTCCGGATTCGAAAATAATGGATACATTTAAAACACATTTAAAACACCTTTTTCCTTAATTAAATAAATGTACCTTTTACAAATGGCAAGAAACTTTTTATTTTTGAATAAAATAAATAAGTTTTATTAAAAAATACAATTTACATAAGTACAATTTAAAAAATATATTTATTTAGTTTAAAAAATGTTTCAATCATATACTCTACGACACTGGTCGTTCATTTCTAATACCCATTCAAAATACCCCCGTAATAGGATTATAAGGTATTGTATTCCTTCAGATATAAGGTGGGTTAGTCGAAAACATCTTAAACCGTCAGTTTTAGGTTGGTTTTTACTATTATATCGTATTACCTATCCTCTCTGTATTTCAGTTTACTAATTAGGGTTAAACTTGTAGTGAGCTATCAACAAATTGTGAACCGTGTATAAGAAATTTCAATAAACATAAGTACGAATATTGAGTTCTCAATCATTAAATAACAGTGCGAGATAGATAATCAACTTAACCAAGTGCGGTTTGGGTAAATTTTTATTTCGGTAACCTTTTTGTATTCTTGTAAATTTGGATTTGATTAATTTTTGTTATTTGCTGTAATTGTTATGCATTTTTAACCCAGTGTCTCGAGATATGCCCGTTAAACAGAAAAGAGAGACCTTCTGTAATCAACTTTGGTTGAATATTTTCTTACTCACTATCAGGCTCTCTTCGCTGATAATTGAACCTGTGCATTATTATATTGTTGTGTTTGTAAAGGTACTTATTATTCATATTACTGCTTATTTTTATGTGTACACCACCATTTCATAGTTGATGGTGTATTTTTATTACTTGTATGTACATTTAGCTACCGACATCATTGAGTTGTTGAATATATTGTTTTTGTTTTATGTATGTATTTTATTTGTCGACTCCTAATAAAGTTTCCTGATATAACCATAACTCTGAATATTTGTTTTTTACCTTTAAATATTACTATACCTTTGACCAAGAGAAAGATCAGGCCGATTAAGTTTCGTGGGTAAGTAGATGGACGGAGTCCACCTAATATATTTATTAGTTGCTTAAATATTGTGTTTTGACCAAATTTATTTAATAATTAACTGTTAATATCTTTTTTGGGTTTGGTCTCGGAACCTAAATATCTTTCCTTATCCCTTTTCTTTTCTAAAGTTTCTTAATTTTCTCCTTAAACCCCAAAAAATTGAGTGGCGCCCTGTTTCTATCTTATCGTACCGTTGGTAATTTTAGCCATCTATTCTTTTTTAAAAATCGTTCGCCCCCCGCATAACTTTCTCACTGATTTAAGTGGATATTTATTTGACGCGCAATATTTCCTAAAGTGGCAAGACGATTAAAAGAATGCAATCAAAATTATTATATACAGACAAGAAATGTTTGTGTTATCAATCCCAACGACGCAAAAGGATTGAGGAAATATTTTTTGTTGTTTTAACATATAAAAGGAAATCAAAATGCTACAATACAAAAATACCTAAAACACCTTATTATTAGTTGTAATAAACTTAGTGTTACAAACTTCTTTCTTTAAAAAAAGAAGATTAATCATGAATAATGAAAGTGTGTATTCATTAATCAACTTTCTTTTTGTAAATACTAATCTATAATCCACTTCAAACTTTCAAGACTAAGTATTTAAATCTTTGTTTCAATTGACGAAGGTTTATTTTGTTAATAAACTGCATATGATAATTTTCAGTTTTAAATTACAATTAAAGTTGCCTATGATTACGTGTGTCTGATTGTATTGTAATCTCCAGCTACTTCCATTTGGTCAAAATTTAACTAACTTACCAAAAAAATGATCACTAAATTTACTAGATCATTGGTATTGAGATTAGTGAACCGTTCATAATAAGTTTCGAAAATTATCAACATTATTTCATTGTTTATCCACATTTAGTCATACGGCTGACACACCCTCTGTGGGTAGTCATGTTATACTAATAATTTTCTATTAATATACTAATTATTAGGGATATTATGGTGTCCTTTATACCAATAATTGGTATGTATGTAATGTACATATATTATGTTGATAAAAACTTTCGTAGACACGTGTTGTCATAAACTGTTTGATTATGTACTATTACTATTAAATTAAGTTGTTAGTAAATACACCTGATAAAATTACATTAGTGTTATGTATTTGCTAACGTGTTACTGGAAGTCAATTTAGTATTATCATTTTATGATAATTAGCAAATTGGTGAAGTGCAGGTTAAAGCAGTTCCATGTGTTTGAACTAAAAACTATTAGTTATGATACTTACTATGATTTTGATATATACTTTAATAAAGCAAGCATAGAATGATAAGATATTTGGATAAGGAATATAAAGAAATAGTTGGTCATATAGCCAAACGAAGCAGGCGGTCGTCTCGTATTTCGCTAGTGGAATTCTGGTCCGGTGTAGAGAAATATAAAGAAGCTAATATAGTAGCATAAAATTATAAATGAATCGGCTAATAACACAACTCAGTGTCTGGCACATGATTATCTTCTTATCTTATTCATGTATTTATTTTGCATTCGATTCAATTCATTCAACCTCTCTTCCAAATCTACTGCTTGCACTCTTCTTAACCTTTTGGACCCTCTTTTTACTCTTATGCAATTTTTCCTTAGATGTTCAGGTTGCTTGTTCTACCAGTATGGTTGTTTTCTTTTATACCTTCAAGAGTATACAATTTACTTTAATTGCTATCGACACATTTAAC
Organism: Diabrotica undecimpunctata; assembly: GCF_040954645.1. Lineage (NCBI taxonomy): Eukaryota > Metazoa > Arthropoda > Insecta > Coleoptera > Chrysomelidae > Diabrotica > Diabrotica undecimpunctata. Next base: position 627,234 of record NW_027311902.1, on the reverse strand, counting down.
TTCATCTTTCATCACTAGATGTCTCTAGTAGCATACTCTGGTAATTATTTTTTCTATAATTGCTAGAGTAGTCGGTGCGTTTTGGTTTAGTTTGAGTTTTCTTACAAGCTCTCTCTGATGACGGGAAGACCCAGAAACACGTGTCAGGGGGTGGTAAGAAACTCAAATTAAATCGAAACGCATTCATTTTCGTATATTTATCGTCCTTACTCGACGCAATGAGTACAAGAAAGATGGTAATTTATATGAGTAAATTGTTGATGCATAGTGGAATATAAATATTCCCAGCATCGCTCTTAATGGCTTGATTAAGCGTGAGTATACAATTTACTTAAATTGCTATCGACACATTTAACTTCATCTTTTATACCTTCAATTTGTCCTTACACAAGCCGACTCTTGTGCCGCATTTAGACCCTTAATCGACTGACATTCTTGCATTTCGGAGCAATCAAGGCAAAAGCATATACAATAACCTTCTCTTTCAAACATCTCTTTAAACTGATATCCCCATCCTTTCGTTTCTTCCTTTTGCTCGCTATCTTAAAACTCACATACTGGTGTAAGCTAAGCGATTCTTTTTTCAAAACAATCCAGTTTACGACCCTATTTAGAAGTTACGTTGAAACCAGTGAAATATCCAGAAAAGATTCACTATTAATTCACACGAACATAGATGCCTTACCGTCATTTACCACGGTAAGTCCCATGGCGTTAAGCCATTCTGATGGATATTTTTCTCTCCTACCTGACACTAATTGGTTTCATGGACGATCCTTCGAATTCAGATCACCGGCTGTGACCACCAGTACAGTCTCCGTCCTAGCCTCTTGCAGAATCGAGTCAATGTACTCTTCATATACTCAAAGCGAAACGTTTGGTAGAACATAGCAATTGTACACCATCAGATTTTCGACATACCTATACCTTAGCATACTCGTTTTTAAGGAAGTGTATGGTGATAAAAACTCCTTGATTCACCACGTACACGGCCACATTAGTTCTCTTATCTTTAACGATCTTCTGTCGAGAGACCAAATTTACATTGGGCTGCTGAAAGAGGATCATGTCATAACCTTCCCTTCATACGAATGCATCTGCAGCGTCGTCGTGAGCGACCCTCGCTCTTTGCACATTTATTTGTAGAAACTTCGTATTAGATGGTTCTTATCTCTCTAATTTACTTGCCCGTACGCTGTCTGATTCATGGTCCTTTCAAACACTCTATCCTCCTCCATTCTGGTACGGTCTCTGTTGACCCCCCGCTTTTACAGGATAAGTTTTCTATACTCTGAGCACCGTAAGCTGTCAGCTTTGTGTCCGAATTCTTTGCAAGTGAGAAGCCTTGTGTTAAATATAATGTAGTTTAACAATTTTAAAATACATATTTAAAAAATCATCATCATCATCATCCAGCCCCATTTTCACATCCATTGTTGGATAGAGGCCTCCTCCAAACGTCCCCAGTTCTCTCTATCTCTAGCTGCTGCAATCCAGTTTGTTTCTATTCTCCTTAGGTCGTCGGTCCATCGGGTGGGTGGTCTGCCTCGACTTCGCTTGTCGGCTCTTAGTCTCCATTTCAATAATCTCTTCGTCCATCTTCCGTCTCCCATTCTAGCAACATGTCCTACAACATGTCAAAAATGGCTACTTTCAAATCTGTAAATCGGAACCATAAGACACCATGTCACATAAATGAAAATGTTGGTAAAGAGCAAAAAATGATTTTATCACGCTTGTTTTTATATTCTCAAGTTTTACGAAATATTTTGTATTTTATTAGAAAGGTAGTTAATTTTGTGCTAAGTAGTTGTGCTATATCTGACAGTAGTTTCGATTTAATTTTTTTTTTGTCGAACTTTGAAAGCACATTGTGTTTTGTAACTCCAAAAAAATATTTTTGTTGAAAAAATTAAAAAACGGTATGTCCAATTTTTGTTGTTATTTATATATACTATAAACGTTCATATAATAAAATGCATTACTTTTATATTGAAATACGAGCAATAAAGATTGGAACTGTTAATTTGGTTCCATTACGTCGACCTCACATCTGCATCTGGCAGGGGTACTCGTAATGAGTGTTATCACCATAACTCAAATTTTGTAAAAATCATGGCAATATGATGGAAAGAAAGGTATTAGTGATAAAATATCTTTATAGATATTTTCGGTAATAGGTTTCTGTGTACTACGTATAGCTGGTAAAGAAAGGCCAATTTTATTGTACTTCTTTTCTTTCGTTTATGATCAACGACATGAAAATCTTCCTTAAAGCCTTTCCTGACTTGAAAATGAATTGCTGACGAAATTAGAAACGGTTCTTTGTTTGAGGTGGGTTTCGGTCTAACAAATGCTGCAGACGTGTTATTGTAGAGAATTTCAAAATTCAACATATCTGAAACCTCCATGTTACGTACCTGATATTTTTTTGAGCACTGTCTAATGAACTGTTTCCAGTCCCAAGGTGTCATAATTCAAAAACCCGGATGTTCACGTTTTCGTTCAAAAAAAAGTATGACAGGTGTCTACTTTAATGTGAGTATCACCCTTTAATAAGAATTTTTGATTTATTACTCTAATGCTGGGACATTTCCGTAGTATCCAGTAGAAAGCCATGTAAGCGCCATGTTCTTGTTCTGGTCGTAACAGTTATCAGACCATATAATGATTTCTTCAGTATTTCCAATATTATTGCAAATCGACTTAACAAGCGTATATGAGAGTAAGGCCGTACAAGACAGTAACTAACAAACCACATGACAGTAAGGGTGTTGGAAGACACTTCTGTAAATCCTTGGTTAAAACAGTACTTGTATTGCTGAATTTACAAGTATCACTATCGTCATTTTTCATTGCATATCTCTTTATAGACTCATCAGTATGGGAACGACAATTGGCTTTAACAATAAGTTTCTTCAGCGGACAAACCACTTTTCAGTTTAACGCGAAAAGTGTCACAATCATCACATGTGTCAATCTTTGGTGGCTTAAAAGATAAATTAAATTCTGCATTAAAGATCTCTGTATAGACACTGATTAGCCACTAACTCTTGTTCAAGTTTTTGTTTAATACATGATTGCACATACAAATTATATAGTTTGTTTATAGTCACTTCAGGGCCTAAGTATTTTTTTTAGTTTTTTTTCTGCTGTAACGACTCTCGTAGGCTGAAATAGACGCAATATGCGTCCTGATAGTTTCCTTAACCATTTCAGATGTTTTAGTTGCTGGTACATATTTTCCTCTTCTATCGAGTTGAATGAGACCACCTGCCAAGCGTTATTTTAATGTGTTGACAACAACGGTGTTTGAAATACAAAGAGTTTCAAGAATTATTAAAAGAAAAATATTTTTCTTTTAATAATACTTTTTATAAACAACCTGATGGCTTAGCCATGGGAAGTTGTCTTTCCCCCTTTTTAGCTGACCTCATCATGAATCATCTAGAATTCACTCAAATTATGACTAACAATACAATTTTACACTGGTTCCGTTATGTTGATGATTGCTTAGTGTTCATTAAAGGTAACTTAAATACAGCTTCTTCCTTACTAAACACCATCAATAATATTCACCCCAATAATAAATTCACTATGGAATTAGAGTCCAAATTCTCTATCAATTTCTTGGACCTTTCTATCAATATATTTAACAATGTCTTTGATTATAGTATCTAAAGAAAACCCACACAAACAGATCATGTCATACATTTCGATTCTAACCATCCCATTTCACATAAATTATCTGCATTCAACAGTTTCATTCATCGTTTAGAAATCATCCCATTATCCAACATTAACTACAACCAAGAACTCAACATAATCAAACAGATTGCTTTCAATAATGGCTATAACCCTGATATCATCCATAAACTTATTTATAAAAAGAAACGTAAATTGCTCCAACAATCAGCTTACCCTAACATTACTTCAGATTCCCCATCTTACTTCTCATTACCATTTCACTGTCGAACCCTCTCCGAATCAATCAAAAACACTATCCTGCATTCTGTTGAAAATGTTAAGATTTCCTTTAAAGTAAACAATAAATTGAGTAGATCAATATGCAATAGTAAGGACTGATCGACTTCAGCAAACGCAGTGGAGTTTATAAACTTCAATGTTCTGACTGTGATGCCACTTATATTGGTTGAACTTGTAGATCTCTAGTAACCAGGGCCATTGAACATTCTAAGTTAGAGAATACTTCTTCTTTGTCCCATCATCTTAAATATCACAATCACACAATCAAGGTACCAGATGATATTTCTCTTCTTCATAACATCCCAGGTAGAGATTATCTCAAACTTGACCTTTTTGAGAATTTGGAGATCGCCAAGGAAAAGAAAAATAGTCCCCATTGTGTTAATCGTCCCACCAGCCTCAATAGAGACTTCGTCCCACTACATCGACAATTATTCTCCTGATCTAACTTTCTTTCTTTTAACTACACATCCAGTTTTACTTACTTCTACATTGCTTTCTCTTTTCCCATAGCTTAATATCGCCCTATATAATCTGTCATACTAACACTATTCTTGTCACCATTAATATACTAACATCCTTTTTCCAATCTCCAATTCTCTATCCTCTCAAATAATTCCCATCCTAACTAATCACACAGGTTTTGTTATAAATACTCACTTTACATCTATTATTCCCTTATCACAGTCAACTTCAGTATCCCCAGCTTACATCTTCACATTCATCTCCTATTTCTTTTTCCTTGATTCACCTTCTATAATTTTCAAATCAACTTTTATCTCTACTTACTTCATACAATGAAACAATTAGGTAATAACATTCTTTTTTCACTTTTGAAATGATTTATTAATTTTCAACTACCTAACTTAAATTTTGTCTTACCCTGGTACACCAAATTTATTTTACATCACAGTCACTCATTGTTTGACATTCTCCCCTCTTTTTAAAAATATCAAAAATTGCTATTGATCCTACTACACACAAAACACAATTCTTCACTAAAAACGGCCTATTCACAAACGGAAGCACAATGACTTTTGCTCCTACTACATCATTCCACTTGACATTGACGGGTACTGACTGATTTTTTATACCATCTTTCTATCAGTTAGCTCTAGACTCCAGCACAGATCAGAAGTTATGCAAGTCGATAAAATCTCACCAGCTCTGGGGGTCATGTAAGATGCCCCCATTTTTAATTTTTATTAATTAACGAAGTTAACAGTCTATTGCATTTACCTTTGTAAATTCCATGAGGATTGTCTTTGTTACTGATGTCCTTTTAATGTTTTTCTGTGGCCAAACAATGTTTTTAACAACTTTTTATGTAAGTAGTAAAAAACCAACGTGTTCTTTCTATATATTTAAATTTTAACTTACGTGTTTTTTTATATTGGTATTTTTACTCTCTCTTTTAGTAAACTGATGATGGAATGATTCAATTCCGAAAAGATCTTCGTTAAAATAAAAGTTTTAAGCTTTTAATAAACATTTTTTTATACCTTGATACACACGAACACCACGCGCTTTGTATATTCAATTTATTTAGCAGCTTGTGTCAGCAGTACAAGTTTTTTAGCTTGGAAACTTATCGAATTATCGAAGAAAACACTTACAATATAAAAGTAAAAGTTGTAATATTATCAAACGTCAACAAAGCATTGTTAATGCATGTTGTCAAACTCTTGTTTAATTTGAACATGTGGGCAGAACGTTGTTAAACGGATGTGACCTTGTTTGTTACTTTAAGGGCATAAGACACTATGTACTCATAGCGTTGTATGGCTCTAACTAGAAAAGGCACATCGTGTCTTAATTTTGGTTCTAAAATAAAATCTATTGGGGCTAGGACATAGTGGCATATATCTCTGAAAACAGTATTAAAAAGTAAAAAAAGGATACATTAAATATTTATTTGAACAAAAAACTAGACATAGTGTCTTATGGTTCCGATGTACAGAAATTATTTGTGAATTTTTTTCCGATTAAGTAATACACTGCAACCTGTTACACGACAGCATTTAATATACGCTATGATTAGACTCTTATAGACTACAAGCCCATAGGAGATTTTGGTATAACAACTATGGTATAACAACTTTAGAAACTATTCCGCTAATTCTTATCGGTACAGGTGTCACAGGCAAGATAAACTTACCATTTAAAATAGGGGAACTTTTTGGCTAAACATATTTGTACCGCATTTATAACTTTACAAAAAGAATGACCTGCGACCTAATGCCGTACAAAAAAATTGGTACCAGGAACAGGGAAAATTTTTTATTTTTGGAAAACTTTTTCCTTATTTTGGGCAATTTGAAACAGTACAACATTCATACACAAAGTTTCGGATCGGTATATAAATTATTTTTTTTACACCGTCGTACATTTCGGCTGAAACGTGGGAGAGAAATCTAAGACGCAACTCCTTATTGGAATTCCCATGAGTACCGATAAGAATTGGTTACATAGTTTCTAAAGTTGTTTAAACATATTGCTGTATTGATTTATATGTGATTCATGATAGGTCAAATAATTCGCTATAAATATTTCATGGACTTGTAGTCTATTTTTCTATTATATCACTACTTAAATTATAATTTTTATAGACATATCTACTTCTTAAAAACTATTATTATTTATCAAGTTTAAAAAAAACTATGTCTTAACATTGCCCTGGCTATAGAAAGTTATTTGCTGCAAGCAATAATTTTTTTAAAAGCTTTTAATAAAAATATAGATTCGGAATGTTTTATAATTCCATTAGTTTTAATATTGTCAGAAAAACTGAGTCCTTTTTACTTATATTAAAAGTCGGCGTTTTTAATAAAACTAAAACTCTAATATGGCTCAGAAATTTTCATTAAGCTTGTTTTTATAGTAATAATAAGATAAGCCTTACTTGCCAGGTCTCTGTATAAAGATAATGCAAGGTAAAATTAAAAAGATTCTTTTTTTTTATTGTTATATCTAGCTACAAGATGTCTTTTTTGCATAATATGTAATAATATATTGTCATATATGATATACATGTCAATGCAATGGAAAATTAAAGTAATAGGAAAAATGTGTAGTAGGGGATTACAACGAGTGTGACCGAGTTAAACTTGTAAATAAAATAAAAAACTATTTAGAAATATTATATAAATAAACTAAGTGAAGATTATGCGAGGAGTAAGGCAAGGCTGTGTGCTCTCGCCGACTCTGTTCATAATATACTCTAAGGAAATTTTTACTGAAGCCCTCACAAACCTAGAGATGGAAATCCGAGTGAACGGTGAATACATCAATAATATCGGCTACGCCGATGACACTGTGTTACTAGCAACCAGCCTAAATGATCTACAAGCCTTACTAGACCGAGTGAGAACTGTGAGCGTAACGTACGGACTAGACCTTAATAATTAAGAAAACTAAATTCATGGTTGTCAGCCCTGCAGATTTAGATCCCGGGACACTAAGAGCAGGTAGCGAAGAGATCCAGAGAGTCGACAGATTCACTTAACTCAGAATTACCCTCAACTCCCAATGGGACTACGCTTAAGAGATTAGATCCAGAATTGAAATGGCATGGTCCACATTTATCAAGTTGAGATCCTTGCTGTGCTGCAGTGATCTCAGTTTGGCAACCAAGAGTTAAAGCAGGGAAACTGACGCAAGCCACAGAAAAGCGGATTGAAGTCTTCGAGATGTGGATCTACAAAAAGATACTAAAAATATCGTATGTGGACCATGTCACCAACGTTGAGGTCCTACAGCGCATGACAAAGGAAAAATAAGTGCTTAATATAGTGAAACAACGTAAGCTTGAGTACCTCAGTACATGATGCGGAACGAAGAAAAATATCTAATTCTTCAACTCGTTATGCAGGGTAAAGTATTTTACAGGAGAGGACCGGGACGCCGTCGTATTTCGTGGTTAAAAAAACCTCCAACAATGGTTTGGGATGACCTCCGCGGAGCTGTTTCGCAGAGCAGTCAACAAAACCATGATAGCTTGGATGATCGCCAACATTCAGACCGGAAAGGGCACTAAAGAAGAAAAAGAAGGAAATATTTGTTTGGCAGATAAAACCTTAAAGCATTGTTGTTATTACATAAAAATACTTATTTTTATATTTATTATGTAGGTCCTAAAGACATATCATAATAAATTTCATGTCTAATATCAAGTAAGAATAAAATAAACGAGTAAAATGATCACAGGGTATATAACTAAACGACAAACTTCTTCTTCAAGTGCCATCTTCGTTCCGAAGGTTGGCGATCATCAGGGCTATACGTATTTTCGAAACTGCTGACCGAAACAATTCGTTGCTGCTACAGCTATACCATTCCCGTAGATTCTTTAGCCAGGAGTTTCGTCTTCTTCCTATGGACCTTTTTCCTGCTATTTTCCCTTGCATAATTATTCGAAGCAGGTCATATCTTTCGCCTCTTGTAATGTGTCCCAAGTATTGCAGTTTTCGTTTTTTGATCGTAAATATGACTTCCTTTTCTTTATTCATTCCTCTCAAGACCTCGACATTTGTGACTCTCTCGGTCCATGATATTCTCAGGATTCTGCGATACATCCACAGTTCAAATGCCTCTAATTTTTTGGTATCAATCTTTTTCAACGTCCATGACTCCATTCCGTAGAACAGCACAGAAAGTACGTAACATCTAATCAGGCGAAGTTTCATTTCAAGGCTCAAATCTCTTCCGCAGAACACTCTCTTCATTTTAGTGAATATGGATCTGGCTTTTTCTATTCTTATTTTGATTTCTGCTGAGCTATCGTTGTCTTCATTTATAAAAGTGCCTAAATATTTGTATTTGCTAACTCGATCGATAATTTCATTGTGTAAATATAAATTTTGGACATTTTGTGTTGATTTCGATATTACCATAAATTTAGTTTTCTTTATGTTCAAAGATAGTCCATATTCTTCGCTGCAGTCTGCTATCTTATTCACCAATGTCTGTAGCTCTTCAAGTGTTTCTGCGATCAAAACGGTGTCGTCGGCAAATCTCAGATTGTTTAATCTAACACCATTTATTTTAATACCTACGGATTGCTCAGAGAGTGTTCTATTCATTACGTCTTCGGAATAGAGATTAAACAGGGTTGGTGACAGTATACACCCTTGTCTCACACCTCGCTTTATTTCGATTTCTTCAGTGGTATTATTCTCTACTCTCACTACTGCTTTCTGATTGTAGTACATATTTGCTATTAGTCGGATGTCTCGTTTATCTAAATTCTTTTCTGTCAGGAGTCTGATTAGGTGATCATGCCGCACTTTATCAAAGGCCTTGTTGTAATCTATGAAACACATGAATACATCTTGATTTATGTCAAGACATCTTTGAGACATAACGTTCAGTGCAAACAACGCCTCTCTTGTTCCAAGTCCATTTCGGAATCCAAACTGGGTATTATTGATGTCCATTTCCAGTTTTCTGTGTACTCTAGAGTGTATAATTTTCAGAAATATTTTCAGTACATGGCTCATCAGACTGATTGTACGGTAATCACTGCATTGTTTGGCATTTATCTTTTTTGGTATAGTAACAAAGGTGGATAAAAGCCATTCTTGTGGTATTTTTCCTGATGTATAAATGCTATTGAAAAGTTTAACTAAAATGTGAATCGAGTCTTTTTCTATTAATTTAAGGATTTCCGTTGGTATTTCATTTGGACCTGGGGCTTTACCATTTTTCATTCTTTTTAGTGCGTACATTACTTCTTCTTCCGTTATTTCTGGACCTTCGTCTCCTTGTATGTTACTTAGCTCAGATTGTTGTCTATCATCTGCAAAGAATTCTTCAATATAGTTTTTCCATGTCTTCAACTGTTCTTCTAGTTCTGTTATTATGTTTCCGTTGACATTATACAGGGTATTTGGCTGCTTACGTTTTTGTGTACCTGCAAGTTCTTTCACTTTTTTATGTACATTAAAAATGTCATGTTTTGCCTGCAATTGCTCTATTTCTTCACATTTTCTTTTATAAAAATCTTCTTTTGCTATTCTGATTTCTATTTTGATTTATTTCTGTATTTGTTTATACCTTTGTTCGTTTTTTCCTTTCATTATTCTCCGATTGTCCATGAGAAGAAGGATCTTATCAGTCATCCACCTTTGCTTTATTTTTGGTTTTTCTTTAGTCAGAATTTTCTTCATAGGACCTGTTATCGCCATTTTTACGTTTTGCCATTTTTTATCTATGTTGTTCGTTGGCTGAGATGTTTCTTTTTCATGAAGTATTTTGAAATTATTATTAATACATTTTTGCAGTTTCTCCTTTACCTCCAGGTTACATAAATGACTGACGTCTATCTGATTTGCTCTTCTTTTCTGCTCCAATCTTTTTAGTTTAATACTCATTTGCGCTATTAGAGGGTTATGGTCTGAAAAGACATCTGCGCCTGGGTAAGCTTTAACGGATTTTAAGGAGTTTCTGTATCGTTCGTTTATCAGTAAAAAATCAATCTGGTTTCGAATTATTCTTTCGCCATTGTCCTGGGGTGATTTCCACGTATAAAGTCTTCTCTTTGGTAAGTTGAAGAATGTATTAGATGCAATCATGTTATTCTCCTGGCAGAATTGAAGTAGTCTGTCACCTCGTTCATTTCTTTTACCGAGTCCGTATTCTCCTACATGTTTTCCACTTTTTCCTTTACCAATTTTTGAGTTAAAATCACCTAGAATTACGGTAATGTCTCGTGGTTTCGTCGATTTTAATACTTGATTGATTTCTTCGTAGAATTGTTCAATTTCGTCCTCGGATTTATCTGCAGTAGGTGCATAGATCTGTATGATATTTAGTTTACTTGTGTTTGTTTGTAATTGCAGAAATAAGAGCCGATCTGATACTGGAGTAAAATTAATGACCGACTGCATCATAGACTTAGATACGAAAACTGCTACGCCGTGTCTGTGTTGGGTACTACTGTTTCCGGAGTAATATACCATGCCATTTGTTGTCGAAAAACTGCCAGAATTTGGCCATCTTGCTTCACTAATGCCTAGAATGTCGACATTTAATCTTTGCATTTCTTGTATTATATTATGCATTTTGCCTGGATCATACATACTCCTAACATTCCATGTACCAATTTTTAATACTCTCTTGGGTGTTTTTACTTTGTATTGTATTGTATACTATTGTATTTTTCTCTCTTTGATTATGCTGAGTAATTCTTTTTGTTTACTCATGCGCCAAAGTACTTCACCATTAGTAACTTTTTGTATCCATGTCTGCACATGCTAGATATTCTTAAAGTGTGTAACTTCAACGAGTTTATCTAAGAATGTCTCATTTGATTACATAAAATTAACTCTAGCTTAATATTGCCTGACAGAAAAATAATGTATCCATATCTTCTTCAAACGGTGCCTATCCGCTCCAGATGTTGGCGATCAGCATAGCTATCCTAACTTTACTTGCAGTTATTCAGAATAGTCCGGTTGAAGACGTATTGAACCACTTACTTAGGTTTTGAAGCCAAGATAATTTTCTTCTTCCTGGTACTTTCTTTCCAAATACCTTGCCCTGAAGAATGAGTTGCAATAAGCCATATCTCTGTTCAGTTCTCATAAAATGGTCAAGATATTCATTCTAATTTGTACTCTTTGATTGTGTTAGTAATCTAGCATTCATTGCCCATTCTAAATAGAACCTTAATATTAGTCACACGATCCTTACATAAAATTCGTAAGATGCGCCAGTAACAACACATCTCGAAGGCCTCGAGCTTTTCTGAAGAAGCTTCCGAGAGCGTCCATGCCTATTATCCGTATAATAATGTAGAAAATACATAGCATCTGATGATAGAGGTTTTGGTACTAAGTGGTAAATCGTGACTTCTGAACAAAGACTTCATCTTTACGAACGCTGATCTTGCTTTCTTTATATATATATATATATATATATATATATATATATATATATATATATATATATATATATATAACGAGTTTATTACAGCTTCCGCCGTTTCTGGCAACCTAGCTTCCAACGCTTGCGATCGTTCCAGTCATCAACTTGTAGACCCCTCCTATCTTCCATTGCACCTTTTACTTCTTGTCTCCACGATCTTCTAGGTCTTCCCTTTTTCCTGCGGTTGGTGGGGATCCACTGTAATATTCTCTTTGGCCATCGTTGATCATTTATCCTTTCTACATGGCCATACCATTTCAGCCTTTTGCATTCTATAGTTTCCAGGACGTCAATGTCTATGCCCATACGCTCTCTGATTTCAGTATTTCTTACTCTATCTCTTCTAGAGAGTTGGCAACATCTTCTCCAATAATTAATTTCCATTGAATTTCTTTATACATGCTTTCTTTATACATTGTTTTGTTTCAGTAGAGTGGTCCCGTTGACTGTTTATGTTAGTACCAAGATATGTGTAGTTTGTTGGCTGTTGGTTTACTAAAAGACGTGTATTTAATATTTTGCGCCTACTAACTACAATCTATTTTGTTTTGTTCGTATTGAGATCCAGCCCATATTCTCGACTTATATCTAATATGCGCAACCTTATTGTTTGTAAACCATCTAGGCTATCTGCGAAACTACCGCGTCGTCATCATATCTTATGTTATTTAGATACACTCCGTTAACTAAGACGCCTTTCTCTAGTTGTTCCAGTGCTTGCTTGTCTTACTTCTCTTTCTATGGAGATTGTCTCTGCCAACTGGCCTTCTTCTTATTAGGGTGCCTGTCCGTTCCGAACGTTGGCGATCATTCTGGCTATGATGACTTTCTTGGTTGCTATACGGAATAGCTGTGTTGAGGTTTTTCTATACCATGCTCTCAGGTTAGCAAGCCAGGATATTCTTCTTCATCCTGAGGCCCTTTTTCCTTCAAATTGGGATTCAAATGCTCACTCATCTGAATTTCAATTTTCACCGTAATCTTTCCAAACGGCCCCATATTCCACACCAACATATAAAGAATCCAAAGCCAATGGTTCCAATACAATTTTCCCAATCATATTCTCTATAGATATGCCCAGTTTGGACTTGAATTCAATCGGTACTGAACATAATTATAAATAAAATTTAAATAATTAATAAGACGTATAATTTCCTGAATGTTTTTTTAATCCTTCGACTATAGCTCCACATACTTCCGGAATTATTACACTTATAAATTGTTTAGAGATCTTAAAAAGGTATTGTAAACTAGTGAAGAAATCTCCAGTCGTCAAAAAACGGATCGTGATAGCTAACCGTTCTTAAATAGAGATAGATTTTCTCCATTTTGTGTCTTTTCGACCTATTTTTGGACCCACTAATGTGATCAAAAATTCAAAGTCGGAAGGTGACGTACTTTTGAAATTTTTATATAATCCACTGATCGACTGAAATAATTTCAAATCCAAAAGTAAGTGATGCCACCATATTTCTCCGTACTTTTATACATTTGTGTTTGCCACCACCTTCTTTCACGAGTATTTTTTGTTTTATTACCTGAATAATGCATAAGAATGTAGGCTGCTGCAGCAACCTCCATCTTGCAGATGCGGATTCAACTCAATTACTGATGGAATGCCAAAATGTTTGGTAAGGAGTACGGAACGGTGTTCGATTCGTTAACTTATTTCAATGACATTGCGAAATTTTGTTGATCGCCTCGCTGTACGCGACGGGGTTCGATACGGTATTCGGAGCATATGTGGACCCACCTTTTTAAAATTGGCGATGTTCACCGCCGTAAGAACACTATTGCCCGTGTATTGAAGATATAAGAGAAAATATGGAAGTTGGATGGGATAGTGGAAAATGTTTGTGACCAGTAATAGTAAGGTTATATGGTCGGCGCTAAAAAGTCAAGAGACTCAAAGGATTCCCAGGATTCCGATGAATTATCTTTGTTACAGCTACCAAGCTGTTAGTAAAAAGTTTAATGTTTATTATAAATATTTTTATCGTTCTTATTATGATTTATCCAAAACGGTTATAGCTAATGGATTTTGACAAGAGCTATGACCTTGTGAATTACAGGTAAACTTGTGTACTGTATCGGCATAAATCACAGCTCTTGTTAAAATCCATTACCTCTAAGAATGGATTTACTATATTTGTGGTAAATATGCTAGGTGTGATAACGATAATTTTAAATCACGGAATAGAAAATAATTTTTATTGTAGGATTACCTATTTATTATTCTTTAAAAACACATTATGGGCTTATTTACGACTAGAATAAAATCATGGGTCAGATAACCTGGTGGACCAGCTTTCCCTGTGAACGATCTAGTAAACCGATAGTCCAAATCCTTGCCAAAAATCAAAGAGTTACTTAACAGTATAAAGTCTAAACAGTCAGCTACTTAACTTAAAATAAGCTTGTGTATCGTATACACCAAAGGATGAGCACCACGACAAGATATAAAGGCTTGCGACTCTAGATCCAATCCCTGTTGGTTAAGTGTTTGCGATTTAAAAATCCGAATAAAAATAGTTATAAATAACCTTATATCATATAATATAATTATCTAAACAAATTATTAAAAAAAACGTGGTACACGTGGTAATACTTTTAAGATGCCTTCAGGAAACACCACTGATAAATAGTAGATAATCGCAAATTCCAACAAATTGTGCTGACCAAATATTAATTTTCTAAAACCTATCGTGAATATGTCTGTTGTTACAGCTAGTCTCTGGAAAATACCGCATATCAACCATTATTGTACCGACAGCTATTTAAATGTTGTGAACCGATATTATATTGATATTTTTATTAGTAATTTAATCCTCCACCCTCCTTATTTCTTGTCAAAGTATAGTACTACTGTCAGGGAATAGTCGATGCGGCCCTTTTATACTGACTCTGGAGATTCACGGATGTGGTTCAGATCTGATCCAGTCTCCACTATTAAAAATCTTTTTCGTCTAATCTAAAAATCTTATAAAAATTACATTGTATTAAAATAAGATAAACATTTTTTTACGATGTCCCACAATCTTAGTCGAATAAGATAGCAAAGTATTCCCTTAAGCGTCAAAAGTTTATATGTAATAACTTTTAGAAGAAACGGTTGAACTAAGCTCGAATTTTCAATACTGTAAAAGTTTTAGAGTAAGTAATAGCCATAAAATAAATATCTTTTCTGTACGTGCGTAATAAAACTAACAGATTTAAGCTCAATAAAATTTTTGGTTTAGAAAAAGTTTAATCTTTTATTCCGCAGTGCACAGTGGCCATTGTACTTTTTACTCGAATTCTATGCATTCATAAAAGTACATGTCTGTGAGAAAGTATATGTACCAATTAGTTGTTTTTAGTTGTAGTGCTGTTTGAAAGAAATGGAGTAGGTATAGTAAATCGCTAGAAAATATCTTATTGAAAAAATTTAGCTTAACATTGAAAGAAAGAAATAAAAAAGTTTATAAGCTTATGATACTGTCTGGCGATTCAATATCATATCAAAATTGCGTAATTGGAATATCACAGGCAATATGTTAAAATTTATTTCAAATTTTCTTCAATCTCGCAGCTTGATAGTTCGATCAGACAACGTTAACTCAACCCTTTTTCTAATTGCCATAAACGACATACTTTAACAATGCTCACCAATTGTTAAAGGAAGATTAAAGGCTTATGATTTAGTTTTAAATGCCAAATTAAAAAACTCTACATCTATTCAAAAACATTTACAACAAACAATCAATCAGTTAGAATCATGGTCTATAGTTTATTTTTATGAACGAGAGAGTAATTAGCATAATTTTAACTGGTAGCTCCGACCACTCCATGGGCGTGCTCAAGATTAATTGAAAAATTACTTTGAATAATTGTAAAAAATAAATGAATTATTTCAGTGTTATAAAGTGTTATGTGTATGTAAACAAAAGTGACCTCTTTTATCACACACTATATTAGAACTGACTGGCCTACATTAAAAAGGGTTTTAAAAAATTCACATTTTTTTTAATTTTTAAAAATTACAAAAGAGAAAAAGAGTTTTTAAAACCGTCTAAGGTATGTTAAATAGATGAATAAAAATATTAATATAAAACTTACAGCTACTTGTTACAAATCCAAATCAGATTCAGAAGATGAACTTTCAGAACCAAGATTTATAATAACTGGCTCGATCATTTTATCAGTAATATTGTCCAGCTTCCACATTTTTTCCTCTTCTTTAATAGTGTGATTTACTGCCTTTTCCCAGTTTTCAGGTTTTACATTATTTACGGCCTCCAAAAACAACTGTTTAACATCATGAATTTTAAAAGTGGTATTTTTTCTTGAAACTTCACTCTTTATCTGTGCCCATACCAGTTCAATCGGGTTTAATTCACAATGATATGGTGGGGATCTAAGTACTGTCATTCCACGATTTTTGGCAATTTCATCAATTTCGTATTTTTTAAATTTTTCTTTATGAAGGGCACACAACGAATAAAGTTCCTTTTTTATAGATCCGGGATAGTACGTAATATTTTTTGAACTCAGCCAATTCTGCAAGTCTTTTTTTAACCACTTAGTTGTGGGCAGTCCTTCTATAAGTCTGGAGTGATAACTTGCATTATCCATTACTATTACACAGTTCTTAGGAAGAAGATCTATCATTTGTTCGAACCATTCTTGAAAGACATCAGCGTTCATGTCTTCATGGTAGTCACCGGTACGAGTTGATTCAAAAGTTAATAAACCACCTTCAACAAAACCGTCTGAACTGCCAATGTGTACTATTATCAGCCTGCGTCCCTTTCCTGATGGTAGGTTTAAACCAGTAGATAAGTTATTTACAAAAGCGTGCCTTGGTGTATGACCCTCGTTGATCAATGTTTCATCAAGATAAAATATTTTTCTTTTTTGGTTTCTTATTTTCTTTATGGTTCTTAGAAAATGTCTTCTCCATATGACAATATCGCTTCTTTCTAATAAAATAGACTTTCTGGGATTCTTTTTCCAGCGGAAGCCTATTTCTTTTAAAAGTTTCCATAACGTACTTCGACTCATTTCTGGGTAATCCTTATCATCTCGAACTGAGACAAGAACTTTATCCAATGTTGGAAATTCTTGTCTAAAGAAGAATTCATGCACTTTCCGTCGAAGTCCTTCTTTAAAATGATATTCTATTTGAAATTTTGGTTTCCCTGGAGTATTACGTGACATTTGAAAACTACCACATTTCTCTTCTTTAATAACTCTGTAAATCGTAGATTTCCCAACACCAAGTGTACTGCTAACTAACTCAACGGTCTCATCAACACTTTCACATAAACGTTTGTCTGTAAATGATTTAAAACAATTAAATATTAATGTTTTTTCATTAACTGTTAGAGGACCAATTTTTCGGCGTTTACACGGCACTTCCAAATTTTCCATAACACTAGTATACACAATAAACTGCACCTTGCAACTGAAGTACCTACTTTTAGTGAACTGTTAAGAATTTTGAATACGCCACTTGGACCTTCCTATATACAAAATGGAAAAACCCACTATCACATTTTCTGTGGAATAAGTTTAGAAGGTAATTATCTAGTCAATTACTGTCGTAGATTCCTGGAATTAAAGAATTAAATGTTTGATTGTTGAAACCCTTACTTCGTGGAATGCACTCATTTCAGATAAAATAAAACGTTTTATTTTATCTAAAGAATTAAACTTTATTTTGCAAATAGGCAAAGAATTAAACTTTATTTTGCAAATAGATAAAATAAAACGTTCTATTTTATCTAAAGAATTAAACTTTATTTTGCAAATAGGTAGGTACTTATTAAACTTTTATTGGTTATATATAACCAATAAAATAAACATCTTACATTTCTTGCAAATTCATTAGTACCTGTTAACCTCCATCACTCCGACACTGGCAACCTTATTTAGGGATTAGTAACCCTCACAACTATTGTATTCTATTCTGCTCCAACCTTTATACCTGGTGGTCATACTCAATTTAAAATTGTTTTCCTATATACTTCTGCAAACTTGTTGACAAATATCTGTTTTTCATTGAGTCACCCGTATCAACAGTTTAGGGATTTACATACATAATTTATTGTTTTATTACTCTCTCATACATAAAAATACACTATAGGAGTATCGAATTACAATTTCACAGATAAAAACTAAATGTATTTTATTCACACGAAAACATAACACTCTAACTCCACAACTGATTAATATCAGATAATTAATAATATCAGATTTTTAGGTACGGTTTTCGACCAAAAGCTCTCCTGGTAAAAACATACAGAAGAACTTAAAAAATCATGCCAAGCAGGATTAAATTTTATAAAAACTATTTCCAGAAAAAACTTTGGAGCAGATCAAAATACACTATTACATAAACACACATTACATTAGTATATAAATCTTTAGTTAGATCCAAACTCGACTATGGTGCGATAGTTTATTTATCAAGCATAGTAAAGTATTGAAAACCTTAGAAACTGTTCAAAATAAAGCTCTACGAATAGCTACAGGTGCGTTTCGAACGACACCAGTTGAAAGTTTACAATGCTTAACAGGAGAACCACCCCTAAGTTTACGACGCAAATACCTTTCTCTCTCATATGCTTCTAAAATACCTAGTAATAAAAAACACCCTACTTATACCAATACGTTCACAGATCGATTTTAAGACACTTTCTCTACAACAAGACTAGATCCACCATTTTACGAAAGAGTTAGAAGAAACCTTCATGACCTACATCTTGAATTTCCTGAAATTCTCCCAACAAATTTCCTTACTTCTTCACCTTGGTTAATACCAATTCCCAATATTAATACTAACCTTAGTATATATAAAAAAAGTGAGACTATAACTAACATGATCAAACAATCATTCTTAATGGAAACTTAAAATCACTATAAGATATATACTGACGCATCCAAATCTTCAGACAGTATTGGTGCTGCATCCTCATACCCAATACCTCCTTAAAATTTAAATTCAATTCCTTTACTTCGTCATACACTGCAGAGTTGTTTTCAATATTACAAGCACTTATCCACATAAAAGAGTCGAAACAGTCCCCGTCTTTCATAATAACCGATTCACTTAGCTCAGTTCACACTATCAAACGTTTATATACCAATAATCCAATTGTCTCACATATCCAATCAGAAATAGAGATTCTAAATAATAATATCACTGTTGACTTCATGTTTGTTCCATCACATTCAGGTATACAAGGAAATGAAGAAGCAGATGAACTAGCCTGCTAAGCATCCTTCAACCAGGACTTCATTCTTATTAATGAGGTTTCTTCAGATGACTTCAAGTCAGAAATAAAATATAAAGTGTTAAGTGCGTGGCAAAATAAGTGGAGTGCATCACAAAATAAACTCAAGGAAATTAAACAATTAGTGAAACCGTGGCTCCAACCCACAGCGAATAGTCACGACCAAGTGGGAATAACACGTTTGCGACTACGACACACTAACTTTACACATAAACACCTCTTTACGCGAACTGTGCCGCCAATGTGTGAAAATTCTCAGGTAGCACTCTCCGTGAAGCATATACCAACTCAGTGCAAAACATATGAAGCAGCAAGAAAGAAGCACACTATCCCAAATAATATAAAGGAAGACTTAGGAAAAAACATGAACATTAAAAACACCATAAGTTATCTTAAAGACTCTAAGATAACTTATGGTGTATCTAAGAACTGTATCAATGATTGTAATTTTTTCTAACTTTACCTGTATTATATTATTTAGGTCGCTAATAACCCTGGTGGTTACAGCGTAAATAAATAAACGAAAAGTTTATAATTTACAGCTTTGCATAGTATATAAATTATTGTTGAAATTGTAAAAAAATAAGATAAAGTGTAATTAAATTGACAAGTGAATTGGAGTAATATTTCTAAATATCAGAAGAGATTCTAAGTTGTTACTGATTACCTGAAACAGACACGAGACCTTACCTCAAGCTTGTTTTACTTAAAATGTAATTATAATAAACTATTATAAGGGTGTTAAAGCCAAAGTGGTGTAAGTCATCTTTCTCAAATGTTAAAGTCTTGCTTTATAAACTTCAGACACAGATCTCTTAAAAGGAAAAGTGGTGTACCTTCTAAATTTATTTATACCTTCATAGATGGCAGTAACAATTTCACTCATGAATAATTAGCTGGTTTTGTTAACCTTCCGTTATTCGCACTAATTTTCTGTGATCAAATACTCGCACACGGTGCACAAGACCGGGTCCGAAAAATATGGGTTAGTAATATTTTTTATTTTTTTTTTAAATTGTGTACAATTATTTTATTTACTGAATATATGATCATATAATTTTGTAGATATGCGTTTGTTCCAACATAATATTACCATAATGCAAAGTTAGCTGGTTTTTATATTGATCCATTAATATGTATATAAAAAAAAATTATTCAATATTGTTAAATTTATGTAACAATAAAACACTAAAAACTTTGTTTTCAAAACTTCCACAAAAGTTATTATAAACTCTTATCACTACAGCTGTTTCGGCTGATATGTTAATTAGCTTAATAAACTGTTAAATCAAAAACTACACAAGAAAGCCCTGAAATTGGTGTTTCCACCACCAGAGAAAAACCCAGTACCTTCTGCTCGATTACATAAACAGGCAAAATATCAACAAAAATAGCCAGACACATAATAAAGAAAGGAATAACACCAGCTTTCAGAACAAATAACAACCTAGGCAAATATATTAAAAACAACAAGAGCCAAAATAAAAAACACTTACACAGTGGTGTGTACAAACTTAAATGTGGTGACTGACAAGAAACTTACATCGGTCAAACTGGTAAAAATTTTAACAAACGAATAGCAGAACATAAAAGGGCTTTCAATAATAGAAAAAACGTATGCAACATTTATATTCCCCCGAGCCAAAATATCCAAGGAAATGAACTTTCCGACTTAATTATGCAAATTCCATCACCAAAATTAATTTTTGGGGACTTTAACAGCCATAATATTCTATGGGGTTCCGAAAAACCAACTAAAACTGAAAAGTTATTAGCAAACGTAATCAATAGCATAAATTTAACAATAATGATCGACGGAGCTAAAACTCGTTTCGACGCAGCTACTGGAAATATTTAAGCTATTGACTTGTCTAATTCTGACCAATCAACGTTACTAAATCACACATGGCAAACCGTAGACGATTTATATGGAAGTGATCATTATTCAATAATAGTAACAAAAACCAATCCTTTGCAAAAGTGGAAATTAAGCAAGCCAACTGGCAAAGCAACATTTTTAAAACAAAAATTACTGAAAAAATATCGAATATCCCTATAATTGAAGAAGATATAAACTTAACTTAAAAATTGTTTAATAACTTAATCACTGAAGCCGCCACAATTGCAATGGGAAAAACAAAGTATATAACAAAAAACAAAGTTGTTCCTGGTGGAATGAAGAGTGTAAATTGGCAATGAAACAAAGTAAAAAAAGCTTTAAATACTTCCAAAAGGCATAAAACCAATAAGAACTTGATAGAGCTAATAAAACAAGGGCATATGCAAAATTAATTACTACCAGATCTAAACAAGAGTCTTTCAAAAAATAGTTTCAAAGGATTAACATGAATACAAACATGTCATCAGCATTGAAAAAAGTTAAGAAAATATCTGGCGTCAATACACAAAATTGTTCCCTGGTGGAATGAAGAGTGTAAATTGGCAATAAAACAAAGTAAAAAAGCTTTAAATACTTCCAAAAGACATAAAACCAATGAGAACTTGATAGAGCTAAAGAAAAAAAAATGCAAATGCAAAATTAATTACTACAAGATCTAAAAAAGAGTCTTGGAAAAAATACGTTCAAAGTATTAACAGCAATACAAACATGTCATCAGCATGGAAAAAAGTTAAAAAAATATCTGGCGTCAATACACAAAATGGAATGAAATAATAAACCTAATGCAAGACAATGGAACACCACAAGAATCTGTAATTAGCCCTACCCTTTTTTTAATAGCAATGAATGATGTTATAAAAAATCTCAAGAGACCTGCATAGGCTAGATTATATGCTGATGATATGATAATGTTTATCAAAGGAAAACATATTAACTCGATGGTCAAACTTTTACAAGAAGAACTAAATAAAATCGAAAGTTGGTCTAATAGGATGGGATTCTATTTTTCAGCTGACAAGACACAATATATTATTTTTTCCAAAAAGCCTATTCCTACTAACATACCTGCCTTTAAATTCGGCACAAAGTTTTTAAAACGAAGTACAGAGATAAAGTATTTAGGCATAACATTCGACGAAACTTTAAGTTGGAAACCACATATTAAAAAATTGGCGATACCATGTTAAAATGGTATAAATCTTCTTAAATGTTTAGCTAACAAACCATGGGGGTCCTGACGAAGATACATTATTACTGTTGTATAGAAGCCTAATCCGATCAAAATTGGACTACGGATACATTGCACATTCTTCAGCGTTGAAAGTCAAATTTAAAAATTTTACACAACAATGCATTAGGCATAATCCCTGAAGCTTATAGAACAACTCCTGTTGCAATCCTTAAGAGGGAATTTAAAGAGCCATCATTACATGAACGACGGAAATTACTTAGTCTATCTTACGCTTTAAAACAAACATCACTACAATCTGATCACCCTTTTCTTACTCAGTCATCGTTATCAAATATCAATATAAGAACACATATACCATTTAAATTAAGGATCAAAAACATTTTAAACTCTATTGAAATTTTTAACTTTCCCTCAACACATTCAGCAAACGTAAACACGTCACCTCCCCGGTTAATACCTTTGCCTACTTTAAATTTAGAACTATCATCATATCATAAATCTGAAACTAACCCACAAACATTTATAAGCAATTATACCAGTATACTATCTTCTTTCCCTGAATATATCCAAGTTTACACAGATGAATCTAAAACAACTTCTGGTGTAAGATCATCATTTGTTATAAGAGACATAATAAAAAGTTTCAAATTGCCCACAGAATCCACTGTGATAACTGGAGACATGTAATGTAAATGTAGAAAAAAAGAAAGAACCTCAACCAAAATGTACGAGTTGTGACGTGCCGTTAACAGTGAAACACGTATTAAGGGAGTGTCCCAAATATAGTAATTTTTAAGAGACGGTAACGTATTGAACCACATATAAGTATGTTATTTGTAATCATTATTGTTTACATTAAATCCATTCGCTAATAGCCAATATGGTTGATGCGGCTGCCTTTAAATAAAAAAAAATATTCATTCTGTCACCTATTTTATACCGATGCATCAAACACACCCGAATTGCAAACAGTAGGATCCGCCATTGTCACAGATGATACTGTGCTCAAGTTTCCACTACATAAGGACTACTCAATATATTCTGCTGAACTTTTTGCGATATCCAAGGCAGTACAACAAAGTCTTAATCGACATGAAGACATGACAGTAATATTCACAGATTCATTAAGTGTAATCCAGGGAATTCAGAAAATATATCCGAATCATCCGATTTTAGAACAGATTAAAAAAGACCTTGCGACTTTACAAAATAATCATAAACAACTACATATTGTGTGGATACCATCTCATGTAAGAATACCAGGAAATGAGATAGCTGATCAAATGGCCAAAGAAGCTTGTAAAATGGAGAGATCCGATGATAGAACTAACCAAACTAACTCAGATATGAAAAAATGTATCAATAAGTACACAAAAATCTTATGGTTACTAACAAAGCTTCTCTAAACAGTTGGAACACGACGTCCACGGAACACAAAAAGAAATATGGAGAATGATCAGAAGACAAAGAAAAAGATTAACGAATTAATGAAAAGAAACACATTCAGAAGGAAACATATTTGCTAAAGATGACGATACTAAACCACTAACACCAGAGGTGACGACCAACGAAGATACAAATATTGAGGAGAAAAAGGCAAAGGAAGCACTAAGGAAATTAAAAAGTAAAAAATCACCAGGAGGGGATAGGGGACCAAACGAACTTCTAAAGTACCGAGGACCAGATGTATCCAAACAACTATTAAAACTTATCCAAAAAATAATAGAACAAGATGCAATACAACTCCTTCAAAGTGAAGACGATTTACAACGTATGCTGCACCAATTTAATATAACCGCCAGAAAATTTAACATGTTAATTTCCCCAAAAAAGACAAAATGCATGGTTACAACAGCAAATTTACTAAGATGTAAATTGGAGCTTGAGTACTTAGGACATGTAATGAGAGGGCAAAAATACGCATTATTACAACTTATTATGCAACGCAAAATCCGAGGAAAGCGAAATGTGGGAAGGCGAAGAATATTCTGGCTTAAGAACTTAAGGGAATGGTTTGAATGCAGTTGTGCAGAAATTTTTAGAGCGGCAGTTAACAGAGTCCGCATAGCCATGACGATTTCCAACCTTCGATAGAAGATGGAACTTAAAGAAGAAGAAGAAGAAATTGGATATGGAAGGTCAGATAAAAGGACAAGTGATGGAGTTTAAATATCTAGGCATCAGATTATCTAGCTAAGGAGAGCTCGAAATAGAAGTAGAAGGTCAAGCGAATAGAGAAAATAGAGCCATAGGCTGCCCGAATGAAACAATAGGGAGAAATAAAAATATCGGGAAAGAAATGAAAGGCAGAATTTACAAAACTGTCATCAGACCAATAATTACATACGCGGTAGAAACACGACCGGACACAGAGAGAACAAAATTAATGTAAGAACCAGCAGTGATAAAAATACTTAGAAAAATTGATGGAAAGACACTATGGGACAGAGCTAGAAGTACAGATATACGACCTAGATTCAAGGTAGAGAACATTAAGAACTAGGTAAGAAATGAAGAGTAGAATGGAACGATCATATAAGCAGAATGACAAATAGATACAAGACTTACAAACAAATAGAATAGTAAAGACGGCAAGAGACGGTTTTTCCAATAGGAGGACGAGCAGTAGAAAGACCACGAAAACGATGGAACGACAACTTACTGGAGGCACATTGAAAAACAGATAGTCATTTCTACATAAAAAGAAAAAGAAGAAGATGAAAAAGAAGAAGAAGAGAAGTTGGCTGAAATTTTAATAATGTAAAGGGTAGAATCCACTGTTTCTTTTATCTTTTGTGCAATTACTTAAGGTCCATTCTGTATAATACTATATTGATTTCAATTTAAGGTGCATTTGCTACAAAATTAATTAGGAAATGTTGTACTAAAGCTTGATTCAGCGTATAATGTTACGTATTTGCTTGAAACTAAACTAAAAGGCATTAAATGTAGCTATAGAGTTTCTTATTGTACAACAATATTTCGCGTGTTGTCATACTTAGAGTAATTAGTATTGCTGGTACAACTGAGCAACTGTGATTAATTACCGTGTATTTGAATTTTGATTTAGTCACAAGGTAAGGAGAACTAAGGAACGAAATTAAAACAGATAAGAAGTTGCATAAAAATAGCATATTATAGAAGTAAGATTTAATAAAAAATAACTATTAGAAGTATAGGACCAGAGGCGGCGTAGGGCGTGGGCGACGTGGGCCACAACTCACGGCCTCGCGGTCCGAGGGCCTCTCGCCATGGAGATTTATGTATTACCTAAAGTCATGAACGCGCCGAAAAAAGCACTTGCGTCGCTGTCACTCGCGAGAAATTCAGCTGCAAGGCACGTCACCGCTGGCCTAAAAAAGGGTATTTTGAATACCCTTTGAAATTGCGTTACTATCGCTAGCGAAGAATTTTCGCTGCACGTCGCGTCGCCACCCAAAACAAAATAGGGTATTCTCCGTTCGTCAAACAACAGCGTTCTCCTGTACACAGTGACATTCTATTTAAGAAATTAAAACTGTGATTCACTGTTTCAAAACGTTCTTTTGTAACTATACTTACTTTTTTTTATTGGGAATAACCCGCATCAACCCGGGAATGTTATTAGCGGTGGTACAATATGGACTATAATATAATGATTAATATAAAATATAAACTATAAAGTTTTTACAAAGTTGATTATAATTAAGAATTTTTCTTGAAGTATCACTTATATTTGATTATACAATTTCGTTTTCTTTAAAAACCCAATGATTTTGTCACAATTTTCACTGTCTAAAGCGCACTTTATATCACTTGGTAATCCAGTTGCTTTTCTTTCCATTTGATATAATGGACAGTCTATAACAATGTGGCCTACAGTTATATTGGTGTCACAGGCATAGCATATTTTAGGAGGTTCCTTCCTTAGTAGGTGTTCGTGCGTCAGTCTGGTATGTCCTATTCGGATACGATGTAGTACAACCTGGTCCATTCGCTTTACTAAATTTATTATTTATTACAAATATATTAAGTAGTCCTTAGGTAGTGGAAACTTGAGCACAGAAACCTCTTTGACAATGGCGGATCCTACTGTTTTCAATTCGGATGTTTTTGATGTATCGGTATAAACTAGTTGACAGGATGAATATTTATTTTTAATATTGTAGAAGTATTGGAGAAAAAGAGATAAAGGGGTATTATCCTTAGTATAAGTTGACAGATCTGTGTTACAATATGGAATTTGTATAGTCCAAGGGGGAGCATAATACCCGGAAATGTGAAGGTGCTAATTCTTTTGCTAAATGATGGTCAAATATTAGGATGTTAATTTTAATTAGAATGGTAATGTGTGACGAAAGCATATTGGTAGGCCGGGTTGTTTGGATTAATTGATAGCTTGCTTGCGTATTGTAAACTGGGATGTAATCTTCCAATAGAAAGTGGAGATTCATTTGCTTTGACATAAAGACTTTCAACTGGACTGGTTCTGTAGGTTCCTAGAGCTAGTCTTAGTGCGGTATTTTGTATAATATCTAATTTTTTTAATGTCAAGTCCTTAGCTGAATTATATACAATTGATCCATAATCTAATTTACTGCGGATTAAGGATTTGTAAATATTTAGCAGCTGTGTTGTGTCTGCGCCCCAATTATGATTTGCTAGTACTTTAGGAATATTTATGTTCTGTAAACATGATTTTTTAAGTAATTGAATGTGTTTGTTCCAAGTAAGTTTTGAATCAAAAATAATACCCAGAAATCTATGTTCCAACGTTTTCTAAAACTTCATCATACAGTGTTAATTTTGGAAGATTTGCAACAATTTGATGTTGTCGAGAAAAGCATATTACTTTGATTTTAACCGTAGAAAATTTCAGTTTTGTTGTTTTAGACCATTCTTGTAGGGTATTAATAAAAATTTAAATAATGTTTGATGCCATATTAAGATTCTTATAAGAAATATAGATTACG